>NC_081181.1:36121795-36721795 GCF_029867415.1 Vicia villosa | reverse complement strand
ACTCCTAACATCTTCAAGGTTACTTCTTCATCAAAAGATCTCAGCGTTAGTGTCCCTTTTTCAATGTCAAAGTTGCAGCGGCCTGTCGATAAAAACGGCCTCCCAAGAAGGATAGGAGTTTCTTCGTCTTCCGGAATGTCCATGATGTGGAAGTCAACAGGGAATACAAACTTATCAACTTCCACTAGTACATCTTCAGCTACCCCATATGATTTCTTAATGGTGTGATCAGAAAACCTTAACTGTGTCTTACTCTCACTAATCTTTTCCAATTCAAGCTTTTTGAAAATGGACAGAGGCATTAAACTCACACTAGAACCAGAATCGAGGAGTACCTTTTTAAATGTTATATTATTGATAGTGCATGGTATCGCCACCGCTCCAGGGTCTTTCCTCTTTATTGGGATCTTTCTTGCTAACGAGACTATTCCACACTTCTCAGTTGCAAGTTTTGATTCTCCTTCCACTGATCTCTTCTTTGTCATTACCTCCTTCAGAAATTTCTTATATAATGGCATGTGCTCAAGTGCTTCGAAGAAGGGTAAATTCACCTCTACCCTTTTAAACAATGCAGTAAACTTCTTAAAGTCTTTCTCTTTTGAATTCTTCTTTGTCACTCTGGAAGGGAAAGGTAGTTTGATCACTGGTTCAGCATCTTTCTTATTTTTTTCTTCAACTGGTTTAACCGGTGGTATCACAACTTCTGGCTCTTTCGGATTCTCTCTTATTTCCAAATCCACCTCTATTACCATAGGGTCATCTATTTCCTCTTTTTCTTTTTCCGATTCTAAAACCTTTTTACTCCTTGTTGTAAGAGCATTAATCTTCTCTTGATCTTTCGGATTTTTCACAGTTGCGCTCGGAAAGTTACCTTGTGCCTGTAGAGTGAGATGCTGTGCTATTTGACCCACTTGAACTTCCAGATTTTTTATTGAAGTTGTGGTGTTCCTGTGGTTGTTTCTCGTCTCTTCTTGAAACTGAGAGCATTGTCCAGCCAATCTCTCAATTGCTACTTCCCACTCTGCTTTCTGAGGATTTTGTTGTTGATCTTTCCAAGCGAAGTTGGGATGATTCTTCCACCCTGGGTTATAGGTGTTAGAATACGGATTATTTTGCCTCAAAAATTTGATTTCTTCAATTTGCTTGGGAGTTGCAACACAACACACAGTTTGGTGAGGACCATTACAAATTTCACAGATCACAGGTTGAGCTTGTTGGATTTGAGCAACCTGTTGAGTACCTATATTCATGGCCTTTAATCTCTTTTCTACCTCAGCCGCTATTGCATCTTCAACCCAAATTTTTGAAGTTTCGAGCTTAAGATCAATGATTCCTTCTGGTTTGCTAGCACACCTGTCATACAGCTCCAAATGCTCATTTGCAGCTATTGCTTCAATGATTTTTATGATGCCAGAGGCTGTTGTGAAATTGGTTGAACCTCCAGCTGCTGTATCAATCAACTGCTTTGTTTTCATTCTGAGCCCATTGACAAATACTTGCATCTGTTCAGTCTTGTCCATATTATGAGTGGGACATGCTACTAAAATTCTTTTGAATCTTTTGTAGGCATCTCCTAAGGGCTCACCCTCCTTCTGCTTGAAGTTCAGGATGTCATACCTCTTCCTTATGAATACAGATGCGGGAAAATACTCATTCAAGAAAGCTTTTTCCATCTCTCCCCATGATGTAATGCTGCCCGCTGGAAGAGAATAGAACCACTCTTCTGCTTCTTCGGCCAAAGTAAATGGAAACATCCTTAGCTTCTTCGCCTCTTCTGTATGACCTTCAATTTTTAAGGTTGTACTCATGGTCAAAAACCTCTGTAGGTGCTTGTTTGCGTCTTCGTTAACCTTTCCGGTGAAAGGTTTCCTTTCAAGCTGATTAATGGTACTTGGGTGCAGTTGAAAGTTGGCAGCGTTTACCGGTTGGTTGACAACTGTTAGTCTACCACCTGGTGTGTTCGTAGCACCATAGTCTCCAAGAAGTCTCTCAGGTGGAGGTGGATTCTCGCCCATAACTTCTTCTTCACTTTCAGAACCTGAACCTGAATGAACTGTAACAATTTCTTCTTCAGATTCCAGATTAGCCAACCGAGCTTGTCTATGCCTTGCGTGCAAAGTTCTTTCAATTTCTGCGTCAAAAAGAAATTCAGCTGAGGCCTTACCTTGCATACACAGATTAGACAAATATTAAAATTAGGAAAAGTAAATAGTGCAGAAAATAAAATTTTAGTTGCAGAGCAACAAAATTCTAATTGAAATAAATATAAAACTCTATAATCTTTGGCAGTCCCCGGCAACGGCGCCAAAAACTTGATAGGAAAATAGCAAGTGTACTATTTTGCCTCTGTAGTAATAAAGGGGAAATTCCCCGAATGTCGAATCTCAAGGACTGCTTGACGATATAGAGTTTTATCAGTATTTCAATTAAACAAAAGTTCAAAAGGGGTTTTGGTTGGTTTTGCAAATAAAGTAAATATACAGAATAATAGAACGATGAACTTGTTAGACGCTGGCCTAAAGATCTAGAGGGGGGGTGAATAGATCTCACTAAGTTTTTACGGATTTTTCTACTAACTCGAGCGAAAGCGGTTCTGAATCGACTTGCGTCTATTCCGGACCGCTATTGCAAAGGTCGTATGTGTTTCAAAACCAAAAAATAAGTGGAATTAATGGTGAAGTAATATGATGGCTAACCAATACGTTTAACAACTGAAAACCAATTAACTTCTAGATTGACAACTTTGATTTGCAATGCAGTAAGATTGGATTAAGCAAAAACACAAACACTTGGTGATACGTTCAAATTGATAGTAATTCAAGTTGTGGTGAATTGTGATGTTTGTGCAGAACTTTAATTCACAATTTTAACACTTGAATCGTTGATCAATTTTGCACTTATAACCAATTATGAACAGAAAGTAAAAGAGAAAGTAAAAGCGACAAGAACACGATATTTGTTTAGGCAGTTCGTCGATCGTCCTCGCTACGACTACGTCTGCCCCCAATTCCAAATTGAAATTGGGTAATCTTTCATTAATGTTGAAAGTAGTATATACAAAGAAGATAACAAAGCGATAAACGATAAACCAATTATGTCGATCCTTTGAATCTTCTTCCCCCTTAATCTTGAGCCAGATCAAGGTTATCCAAGAGCTTCACTTTGATTCCCTTCTGCAGTGTCTTGATTCCTTGAACTCCCCGTTCCTCAATCGTTACACTCAGCCGAATCCTCAATGAACGCCTCTTGATAAAAACCCCCAAGAACCACCCGTCGTGGAGGACAAAACCCGCAGATTTTATTCACCAACAAACCCCACAAACCTTCACCCACTAGGAATCTTCAATTCCGTTCCATGGACGTTATCGAACTCATCACTAACCCGCAACGCAAGAATGATTATGTGTAATTGTGTTGGAGATGATGAAGAACGAAGATGAGAAGCGTTTGTGTATCTTTCAGTCGTTGGTGTTCATTGAATAATTACCCTTGCACAATATATATGATTGCATAACAGTTAGAACCAAGAAAAACTGATTTTTGAACTTTCTTGATCAGTTAGGTCGACCACTTGTAGTGCTTAGGTCGACCTAACAGAGCTTGCAGAATTTTGCTCCCAGTTAGGTCGACCTGTTGAAGGAGTAGGTCGACCAGAATCCTCTTCTGATGCATTCTGGGGACATTTTCACAGATTAGGTCGACCTAGTTGATGTGTAGGTCGACCTAACAGGCTGGTATGTAGAATTCATCAATTTAGGTCGACCTAAATGATGTGTGAGTCGACCTAGCAGGGGTATATGAATTTTTCTCCATTTTAGGTCGACCTGGGTTGATGGTAGGTCGACCTAACTGCTGCTTTTCTGCATTCTTCTTGTTTTGCTTGTGTTGAGTCAACCTTTAAACATATAAACATAATGGGTTGACCTATGAGTGATCAATGCTTGCTTTTCTTTAAGTTTTCTGCTTCCGTCTTGTTGTTTGAATGCTTATTTGAGTTTGCCATGAATCAAAAACATCTTTGAGTGTAATCTTGTATTCACATACTCCCCCTTTTTGATGATGGCAAACCATTCGTCTAAGCTTTGGTAGTAAATGATAAAGACTCAACAGAGCTCCCCCGTACATCCAGCATCTATCTCTCAACAGGGCAATCTCTCAACAAAGCTCCCCCGTACATCCAGCATCTATCTCCCCCTTTGTCAACATCAAAAAGAGAAAACAAGAGAATAGAAGAGTAACAAGAGAACCATAGATAACAATGCTAGCATGTACAGTATAGTAGATAAAAGGTAGTTAATGATAGCATGAGACACATATGTGAGCAAGAGCAGTTTTTATGCATGAAGTCACTATAAGCATGTTGATTGATAGCATATTATAGCATCAATATTATTTTTGGAAGTGAACAACAATTACGTTACCGCTTTTTCAATATGACGCCTGGCTTGATGATGAACTACCTTTATGCTAAGAAAAATGTTAGCAAGAAGGATATATATATACATAAAGTAAAGAAATAATATTAAGAGAAAACAAACGTAATTAGCCCAAATTAGAGATATCGAGTATCCCTAATTCCCTACGAATGTTGAAGTATTGCTCCGTTGCTAGAGGTTTGGTGAAGATGTCAGCTAGTTGCTTCTTGCTTTCTACATGTTCAAAAGTAACGTCTCCTTTCTCTACATGATCTCGTAGAAAGTGATGCCTTATTTCAATATGTTTGGTACGTGAGTGTAAGACAGGATTTTTACTCAAGTTTATGGCGCTTGTGTTGTCGCACATGATAGGTATGCGATCAAGCTTAATACCAAAGTCAAGAAGTTGTTGCTTGAGCCATAATATTTGTGCACAGCAGCTTCCAGCAGCTACATATTCCGCCTCTGCAGTGGATAATGCAACTGATACTTGTTTCTTACTATGCCAACTTATCAATGAATTTGAGAATAGATGACACGTTCCACTAGTACTTTTTCTATCGGATTTGCAGCCGGCAAAATCTGAATCGGAGAATCCTACCAAATGACACTCATTTCCTTTTGGATACCATAGGCCATATGTAGTAGTTCCACGTAAGTATCGCAGAATTCTTTTGACAGCTTTCAAGTGAGATTCTTTTGGACAAGATTGATATCTTGCACACATACACACACTAAACATAATGTCTGGTCTTGAGGCAGTAAGATACAATAGTGAACCGATCATTCCTCGGTATAATTTCACATCAACCTCTTTACCTTTCTCATCTTTGTCTAGATTTGTATTTGTTGCCATAGGTGTGTCAATTTCCTTTGCTTCACTCATTCCAAATCTTTTGAGCAGCTCTGTACAATATTTAGTTTGATTCACAAACGTTCCATGACTGAGTTGCTTGATTTGTAGGCCAAGGAAGAAATTTAGCTCACCCATGAGACTCATCTCAAATTCACTCTGCATAAGCTTAGAAAAGTCTTTGACAAGTTTTGCATTAGTCGACCCAAATATAATATCATCTACATAAATTTGGACTAAGAGAATATCCTCATCTTTTCTTTTAATAAAGAGAGTAGTGTCAACTTTACCTCTAGAGTACCCTTGACTTAGAAGAAATTTGCTCAAACGTTCGTACCAAGCCCGAGGGGCTTGTTTAAGACCGTATAGAGCACGTTTCAGCTTATAGACATGAGTTGGATACAAGTAATTCTCAAAGCCGGGTGGCTGAGCAACATAGACTTCTTCATTAATATAGCCATTTAGAAAGGCACTCTTAACATCCATTTGGAATAGTTTGAAGTCTTTAGAACAAGCATAAGCAAGTAAGAGGCGAATAGCTTCGAGACGTGCTACAGGAGCGTATGTCTCTTCATAATCAATACCTTCCTCTTGATTGTAACCTTGGGCAACTAATCTAGCTTTGTTTCTAGTAATAACACCGTTTTCATCAAGTTTGTTACGAAAAACCCATCTAGTGCCTATTACTTGATGATCTCCCGGATGAGGGACTAAGTCCCAAACATCATTCCGTTTAAATTGGTTTAATTCTTCTTGCATGGCCATTAGCCAATGCTCATCAAGTAATGCATCCTTAGCGTTTTTCGGCTCAACTTGTGAAACAAAAGCAAAATGATGGCAGAAGTTACTTATCTTTGAGCGTGTTGTAACGCCCCTTGAGATGTCTCCTATTATATTGTCAATTGGATGGTCTTTCACGTTTGTCCAGGCCTTGGGAAGTTCTTCATTGTTTGAGATGCTTTCTTTTTCATTTTCATTGTGAGACTCATCTTTCTCTCTCTCAGCATCTTTCTTTACACTACTTTCATCCTCATCTTCCTTATCCTTGACAATGTCTTCAGTGGATGGGCCTGCACCATTAAATGAAAGACCTTTCTCGACATATTTTGCATAAGATTCATCAAAAGAAACGTGTACTGACTCTTCTACTATAAGTAATCTCTTATTATATATTCGATATGCTTTGCTAGATTGTGAGTAACCAAGGAATATTCCCTCATCAGCTTTAGCATCGAATTTGCCAAGATTATCCTTACCATTGTTCAAAACAAAACACTTGCAACCGAATACATGGAGATGAGATACATTTGGTTTTCTACCTTTTAGTAATTCATAGGGAGTTTTGTTCAGTATAGGACGTATTGTTATCCTATTCAAAACATAACATGCTGTACTAATCGCGTCAGCCCAGAAATACTTTGGTAGATTACCCTCATTCAGCATTGTTCTTGCCAGCTCCTCTAGAACTCGATTTTTACGTTCAACTACTCCGTTTTGTTGAGGTGTTCTAGGAGCTGAAAAGTTATGCTCAATTCCATGTTTATCACAGTATTTTTCAAAAAGAATGTTTTCAAACTCTCCACCGTGATCACTTCGAATTGCAACTATTTTGTTGTTCATTTTGTTTTGACATAATCTTGCAAATTGTGTAAAAGCTGGAAAAGTTTGATCCTTACTAGGTAAAAAGATTGTCCAACAAAATCTCGAGTAATCATCGACAATGACAAAACCATAGGTGTTTCCACCTATGCTTTTAGTCCTTGAAGGGCCAAAGAGATCCATGTGAAGTAGTTCAAGAGGGCGTGATGTTGAAACCACGTTCTTTGATTTGAAAGAGATTTTTGTTTGCTTTCCCTTTTGACAAGCATCACATAGATGATCTTTTGAAAACTTCATTTTGGGTAAGCCGATTACTAAATCTTTTGAGACAACTTTATTTAGTAAGTCAAAATTTATGTGGGCGAGACGTCTATGCCAAAGCCATGAGTCATCGCCTAGAGCAACTAGACATTTGGTACTAGACTTAGATACCTCATCCAAGTTTAGCATGTAGATGTTGTTTACTCTTAAGCCCTTAAACATAATGTCTCTTTTCTTAGTATGTTCTATTGTGCATCCAGAATTTGTAAACATTACTTTAAAATCTTTGTCGCACAATTGACTTATACTTAAAAGATTATGTTTAAGACCTTCTACTAGCAGCACATCAGTTATAGTAGTGGTAGAAGGGTTACCTACACTTCCTTTACCAAGTATGGCTCCCCGATTGTTATCTCCATAGGTGACATACCCCTTTTTCTTTGCTTGAAACTCAACGAAAAGAGATAGGTCTCCAGTCATGTGTCTTGAACATCCGCTATCAAGGAACCACAACCTTTCGGCAATGTCAAGACACTTTTCCTGCAAGATTAATTTAAAGAGGGAGGTCCCCAATTTTCATTGGGTCCTTGGTAGTGAGTACACAATTTGTTGCACTTAGGCAACCATTGAAATACTCCTTTAGGAACTAAAATTCTCCTAAATTTGCATTTTTCAATGGTATGTCCCTTTTTGCAACAATAATGACAGGTAATATGATGAGAATATGGAGGTTTGCTAGTTGATACTTTTGGTACAAAAGTGTATTTACTATATAAAGGAGTATACGATCTTTTGAACTTGTTTGGATCAACTGCAAAAGTCACTTTTGGTTGTAGAGCCTTGTCTAACTTGGCTTTTAGATCTCTCACTTCTTTTTGCCAAATGTGACATGTCTCACAACCAAACCATGATGTAGGATCTATTTCAACTTTGTCCTTTTGAATGTCTAGCATAGATTGTTTTAAAGCTTCCATATCCCTTTCGGTTTTCTCAACTTTTGATTCAAGATATGAAAATATTTTCTTATTTGAGGCCAAAAGTTTGAAAGCTTTAATTGCATCTCTATGTAATTCTTCAAAAGCAAGTTTTAGTTGAGAATGAGATACCTTATCTACGAGTTCAGGTTTAAGATGACTTACAGCTTTCTTTTTCTTGTTTTGATGAGCCATGAAACATAGGTTTGCTGATTCTTCTTCATCGCTTGACGAGCTTTCACTAGATGAATCACTTTCCCATGCTATGTAAGCTCTTTTAGATTTGTTATGACCTTTGCTTTGGTTCTTCTCCTTTTCTTTCTTAAGGTATGGACAATCCGGTTTGTAGTGACCGGCTTTCCCACAATTGAAGCAAAGACCTTTGATCTTTCCTTTGTTGTCGTCATCTTGTTTGAACATGTTTGATTGCTTTCTATAGTTGATCAATCCTTTGTCGGAATGTTTTGCTCCATTTTTCTTTAGATATTTGTTGTATCTTCGCACAAACAGTCCCATTTCCTCATCATCGGAGTCTTCGTCATCACTTGTGTCACTATCCTTTGGCTCTCGTTTTGAGGTCTTGGAGCTCGAAGCTTTTAGAGCTATTGACTTCTTCTCTACCTCTTTCTCCATGTTCTTTTCTTTCTTTGTCCTCTTCTCATGCATGTCAAGGCATTTAAGATGCTGTTCATGTTCCTCTAGTTTACCAAAGAGAGTGGTAATGTCTAAAGTGTTGAGATCATTTGCTTCCTTAATTGCTGTAACTTTGGGTTGCCATTCCCTGTTCAAACACCTTAAGATTTTGTTAGTAGCAACTGCATTGGAAACAGGTCTATCAAGAGAATTTAATCGATTTTTCAGGTGAACGAATCTTTTCTGCATGCTTTCGATGGTTTCACCATCTTCCATGTGGAAAAGTTCGAACTCTTGAGTTAACGTATTGATCCTAGCTAGTTTGACATCATCCGTTCCCTCGTGGGCAACTTGCAATGTGTCCCACATAGCTTTAGCTGATCTACAATGGGAAACGCGATAGTATTCATCAACTCCTAGAGCTGAGATTAGAATGTTTCTCGCTTTCCAATCGTATGCATATCTCTTTTCATCTTCAGCATTCCAAGTATCTTCTGGTTTTGGAACAACTGCGCCAGCTGCATTTGTCATGGTGATCTGAAATGGACCATTGACAATAGCTGTCCAGATGTTCCTATCAATTGCATTGATATGGACACACATACAATCCTTCCAATAGCCGTAGTTTTCGCCGTTGAAAACTGGAGCTCTATTATGAGCCCCTTTAGGTACGGAAGCCATCTTTCCAATAAGTGTTTCACGTAGCACGGAATAAACCAGAGCTCTTGATGCCACTTGTTAGACGCTGGCCTAAAGATCTAGAGGGGGGTGAATAGATCTCACTAAGTTTTTACGGATTTTTCTACTAACTCGAGCGAAAGCGGTTCTGAATCGACTTGCGTCTATTCCGGACCGCTATTGCAAAGGTCGTATGTGTTTCAAAACCAAAAAATAAGTGGAATTAATGGTGAAGTAATATGATGGCTAACCAATACGTTTAACAACTGAAAACCAATTAACTTCTAGATTGACAACTTTGATTTGCAATGCAGTAAGATTGGATTAAGCAAAAACACAAACACTTGGTGATACGTTCAAATTGATAGTAATTCAAGTTGTGGTGAATTGTGATGTTTGTGCAGAACTTTAATTCACAATTTTAACACTTGAATCGTTGATCAATTTTGCACTTATAACCAATTATGAACAGAAAGTAAAAGAGAAAGTAAAAGCGACAAGAACACGATATTTGTTTAGGCAGTTCGTCGATCGTCCTCGCTACGACTACGTCTGCCCCCAATTCCAAATTGAAATTGGGTAATCTTTCATTAATGTTGAAAGTAGTATATACAAAGAAGATAACAAAGCGATAAACGATAAACCAATTATGTCGATCCTTTGAATCTTCTTCCCCCTTAATCTTGAGCCAGATCAAGGTTATCCAAGAGCTTCACTTTGATTCCCTTCTGCAGTGTCTTGATTCCTTGAACTCCCCGTTCCTCAATCGTTACACTCAGCCGAATCCTCAATGAACGCCTCTTGATAAAAACCCCCAAGAACCACCCGTCGTGGAGGACAAAACCCGCAGATTTTATTCACCAACAAACCCCACAAACCTTCACCCACTAGGAATCTTCAATTCCGTTCCATGGACGTTATCGAACTCATCACTAACCCGCAACGCAAGAATGATTATGTGTAATTGTGTTGGAGATGATGAAGAACGAAGATGAGAAGCGTTTGTGTATCTTTCAGTCGTTGGTGTTCATTGAATAATTACCCTTGCACAATATATATGATTGCATAACAGTTAGAACCAAGAAAAACTGATTTTTGAACTTTCTTGATCAGTTAGGTCGACCACTTGTAGTGCTTAGGTCGACCTAACAGAGCTTGCAGAATTTTGCTCCCAGTTAGGTCGACCTGTTGAAGGAGTAGGTCGACCAGAATCCTCTTCTGATGCATTCTGGGGACATTTTCACAGATTAGGTCGACCTAGTTGATGTGTAGGTCGACCTAACAGGCTGGTATGTAGAATTCATCAATTTAGGTCGACCTAAATGATGTGTGAGTCGACCTAGCAGGGGTATATGAATTTTTCTCCATTTTAGGTCGACCTGGGTTGATGGTAGGTCGACCTAACTGCTGCTTTTCTGCATTCTTCTTGTTTTGCTTGTGTTGAGTCAACCTTTAAACATATAAACATAATGGGTTGACCTATGAGTGATCAATGCTTGCTTTTCTTTAAGTTTTCTGCTTCCGTCTTGTTGTTTGAATGCTTATTTGAGTTTGCCATGAATCAAAAACATCTTTGAGTGTAATCTTGTATTCACAGAACTGAGATGAGTAGAATGCTAGGGATGGTGAATGATTTGATCATGCAACAAATATAACTATATCTTGCAACAATGGTTTTCCTAATTGATTATCAGTTCTTAAGGTTTATTATTCCCAAGTCCTCAGGTAATAATTCTTTAATCCCTCAACCTAATCACTATGTCCATAGAAATCACGGCTGACATTAAGCTTTCCAATATCAAGAATATTCTGATTATTAAAGGGTATTCCTAGTCCTAGGTAATATCTACTAAAATATGTTCTCAGACAGATCGTGAACAACAGCTGGTCCGACTTAATTGTATCACACAAAATCAATTTCCGTTTGTCCGACAGAAAAAGCATTATAACAGCAAGAGAACAAATCAATATAGAACAAACCAAATTATCATTGCAAAAATATAAATTTATTCATTACAGAGCACAATCAGGGTCACCCCCCTAGCATTGGGGGGTTTAGCTACTCATAATAAAAACAGAAAATATAGTGTTAATTATAGACATTACAGATAAATGAAGGAAATCCAATCTTCAATGGAAAAAGCTCATAGAATTCTTCAATCCTTGCATCAAATCTGAGTTCTCCAGCCTTTCACAGTGTATTTTCGCACCCAAAACTATCCAACCCCTGTCCAAACGCATTTTGGTCCTTTTATTTCTGTCTGACTGGGCTTTTCAGCAAGAAAGCCCAAATCTTCACGTGCACACGCGTGTGGGGACGTGTTTGGTGCTGGCGACACGCGTCCTGGGACGCGTTTGGGCAGAGGGGCAGTTTTCTTTGCAATTATGGCTTCTGGGACGCGTGTGGGCACGCGTCTGGTGGTCTGGGCACGCGTCTGGTGGTCTGGGCACGCGTCTGGTGGTCTGGGACGCGTTTGTGGACGCGTTTGCTCAACAGACCTTAATATTTCACTTCCACACGCGTCTGGGGACGCGTTTGAGCAGCAAGATGTACTTTTACAAGCTCCACACGCGTGTGGAGACGCGTCTAGCCAGGCCATGTGCTTTTTCATCAGTTTCTTCATGTTTTGCACTGATTTTCTCCACTTCATTCATCTGAGTCTGCAAACACTTAAACACATAACTAAAGCATAAAATGCGGAATAATGAAATAAAACATAAAATAAAATACTTCAAAGACAACCAAAAACAATTGTAATTATACGTGTGAAAACCACTGATCAATAAACTTCTTGAGAAGATTTATCTCGAACTTGAGTGGACGCACGCAAGCTTTTTCTCCCTTACTTTGACTCAAGCAATGAAGGTTTGAATGGCATGCTGAACATCAGGAAGCTTTTGAAAAAATCAAGCAATACTTGATGCATCCACCAATATTATCTCCCCCAAACGGGAAGAAGCACATGCGCCTATATATTTCAGCTTCAGATAATATAATAGGTATCATGTTAGCTCAAGAGGACGACAATGGCAATGAAAGGTCAGATCGTATCAGATTTCACTGTTTACCATGCAGTGGTTGAGAACCCTCAACAATATGTAGAATTGAAGCCTTGAAAGTTATACTTCGATGGTTCAACCCATAAAGAAGGAACCGGCGTTGGAATACTAATAATTTCTCCTGGTGGAATTCCAACAAAGCTCAAGTACAAGATTGAAGGCCCCTTATGCTCCAACAACGAAGCTGAATACGAAGCACTGATCGCTGGACTTGAAGCTTTGTTAGAATTGGGGGCAACTAGAGTCAAAATTAAAGGAGACTCCGAACTAGTGATTAAGCAAATGGCGAAAGGATACAAATGTATCAAAAGAAAATTTAATCATGTATTTTGTCATAGCAAATAGGCTGCTTAAAAAATTCGAGTACGTGGATTTAAATCACGTCTCAAGGTTGAATAATCAAGAAGCGAATGATTTGGCACAGTTAGCCTCGGGATACAGGGTATCAACAGAAAAACTAGAAGAACTGATCGAAGTAAGAGGCAAAGCAATGGCCACCAAGCTCTCCCCAAGTGATCTGGAGAACTCACAATTAGTTTTTGCTAACAAAGAGGAGTTTGAAGTTTTAAATATAGACTCTTTAGCAGATACGGATTGGAGGAGTCCAATTGTGAACTATTTAAAAGATCCTTCGACGAACACGGATAGAAAGGTAAAGTATCGAGCCTTATCATACTTCCTAATGGGAAACGAATTGTTTAAGAAAACTCCTGAAGGAGTTTTGCTAAAGTGTCTGGGTGAAGCAGAAGCATATTTGGCTCTCTCAAATGTACATAGGGGAGCGTGTGGTGCACACCAAGCAGGGCACAAAATGAAATGGCTCCTGTTTCGATATGGAATGTATTGGCCCTCTATGTTAAAAGATTGCATAGAATTTGCAAAAGGATGTCAAGAGTGTCAAGAACATGCAGGTATTCAACATGCTCCTACAAACGAATTAAGTTCAATAATAAAGCCATGGCCTTTCAGAGGTTGGGCACTAGATTTAATTGGGGAAATTCACCCCAAATCTTCTAAAGGTCAAAGATATATCTTAGTGGGAATAGACTACTTCACAAAATGGGTCGAAGCGATACCACTTGCAAATGTGGATCAGGAGGCTGTGATTGAGTTTATTCAAAAACACATTATATACAGATTCGGAATCCCGGAGAGTATAACCACAGATCAAGGATCAGTGTTTACTGGGCGAAAGATGCAAGATTTCGCCAAAGAAATGGGGTTCAAGTTGTTTACTTCTACACCTTACTACGCTTAGGCAAATGGACAAGTTGAAGCAGCAAATAAGATAATAATTGGTCTCATAAAGAAACACGTAGGGAAAAAACCCAAAAGTTGGCATAAAACTTTGGACCAAGCACTCTGGGCCTGTCGAACGTCGCCAAAGAAGCTACAAATACTACACCTTTCCAATTGACGTTCGGACACGATGCAGTGCTCCCAGTTGAGATCTACTTGCAATCAGTACGGATCCAAAGACAGGGAGAAATTCCTCCAAACATATACTGGGAATTGATGATGAACGAACTGGTGGATTTGGACGAAGACAGACTTCGAGCGTTGGAAATGATAAAAAGATAAAAAGAAAGGGTGTCTAGAGCATATAATAAAAAGGTGAAAGGTAAAACATTTATTAACAATGATTTAGTTTGGAAAGTTATTTTGCCTATAGATCGAAAGAATCAGGTTTTAGGTAAATGGTTCCCACACTGGGAAGGACCCTTTCGAATCTTAAAAGTATTCTCAAATAACGCTTATGAGATAGAAGAGTTGGCAGAAGATCGTAGGATCTTAAGAGTGAACGGGAAGTATCTGAAAAGATACAAACCAAGCATGCACGAAGTAAAAATTGCAAAAACATAGATATTCAAAGTATGCTACGTAGGCCAAAATGGTTGAACAAGCACCAAAATGGCTTCGTGTTTAAACAAGATATGTGGTAAATAAAGTAAGAAGACAAAGCAATGTCAGAATATATTTCATTAAGATTAAAAGAGTACATTCATTCTAGAAAATTGTGTTTCCACGAACAACAAAGGCTGTAGAAATAGAAGCATACTAGAGGCTATTAAAAGGAGCATTCAAAAATAAAACTAAGACCTATAACATCTCCATCAAAGCTTCAAACAACGCACCCTCTAGTTGATCCTTTGTTATATGCCTTCCAAAGATAGCAGGGGCAAGCTTTCTGCTTCAAAGAGATCTAGAGATCCTGACTTACGCATTCTTCTCACTACACCTTTTTTTAGAAACATGTAGGACAGCAACCTTCTATAAGGAAGACACGTCACTACGCCTTGACGAGAGGCGGCCATAGCAACAGCTTCGACAAGCTGCTTGAAGATCAGCAATGGAAAGTTGATTTTTCTTCCTCGGAGAGCACAGAGTATGAACTCCAAATCTTCTACCATGATGTTGTCTTGATCATGGTTTCGTGGACGAAAGTTGCCCACTAAAAGTTGGTGCCAAACCCTAATGATCTTAGCGCTAAAGGGATCATTAGCCATGAGGGACCTCAAGACATCAGAGGTAGTCATGTTAATGGTGTTATCATCAAACGCTTCTCCAAAATTATCACACCTCAGCAGTTCAGAGATGGTTGAGGGAGTAATGGTAATGTGAGCCCTTCGAATCTGAGACACAATGGTGGTTCTTCCTTCTGGATCTATACGGAGGGACGCAAACATCCAGAAATCTGCCAGCATGTTAGGATAAACGGGCCCCTCCAGGATTTCCTGGTAAAACTGGAGTTGTTGGTCAGCAAAGAGTACGCCAATATTGATGCGATTTTCATCGAATTCCTCCTCAGAGAGATTGAATTCTTTTTTGATGCAGGACCTGCTGGTAACGTAAGTCAAAGGTTGCGCCATTGTGAGGATGAGAAGCACAAGAGGTTTTATCAAACTCTGTATTTGAAAGAATATAAGGAGAAGAAAGGAAAACTTTGATAAGAGTTTGATGAGAGAATGAAAGAATGAGTAGAATGCTAAGCCTTATATAGAAAACGTTGGCCATAAAAGAACGGTTTATCTTTTAAGTGCTGATTGGACTGCGTTTGGTATCCCCAAGAGAAGTTATGGCTTCCGCCGTTTCCCACCTTGGAAGTTTGAGTGTAATCATTTTGAAAACTGATACACGCACGTCTCAAATAGACGTTTTGAAAAAGTGATGTCATCATTTAATGATGGTTACGGCTAGGGGAGTGGAAACGTTAAGTCTAGTTGTGAGAGGCTGCGAAGAGTAATCATGTCACGTGGGGGCATTATTAAAGTCATTATGATAATAAAAATAATTTTGGCAATTTTTAGGAAATTGTTAAAACGCTACTCGTGACAACTACAGAATTTGATGTATGGAAGATTGAAAGTTAAAATTGCGTATACATTCCTGAGGAAGTTTGATTACAATATAAAAAAAAAAGAACTAAGTACGAAACACAAAAGGATAGTACAAGGTCCAAAGTGGTTAATTAAAATCCTTGGGAAGGTTATCTTTCATCTTCGAATATTGAGATTCCCATAAAGACATATGACGTTCGATTAATGCTTGTTGTCTTTTCAGTTCTTCGATCTCTGGCACTAGCTTCTGTGCCATCTCGAAGTGTTGAATCCCTAACTGCGCCACTTCAGTCAATTTTTCCTGATGAGTTTGTTGAATTGCTTCCTGACGAGTCTGGGCATTCTTTATCTTCTCTTCGAGGAGTTCAATTTCTTGTTTCCAGGATTTGATATTCGCTTCACAATCTTCATATTCCTTCTGGTTCTTCGAACGTTCAAGCTTAAAGGCGTCAGCCTTTTTTTGTTGCATCATTAGCAGCTTTCCATGAAGAACTATGAGAAGTCACCTTTGTTGTGAGTTGTTCGTCAACATTTCGTTTTCGAAGAAGATTAGATTGGAGTTGATCAATCAGAGAACCCAGTAAAACAATCACTTCCGAGACTTCCTCTGAGACCAGAAGTAAATCCACTTTCTTCAAAAGATTGTTTAAGTTATAACATCTGGTGGAATCATTGCTTAGAGCTTCAACGAGGTTGGTTTCAAAGAACTTTTCCTTTATTTGACGAAGGAGATTAGGAATATCATCCTTGTCGCCAGTATCCGCCAGGACATTAGAAGAAGTTTCAAGCCCAATGGGCGAAACGTTATCAACACTCATCATGGTCTTGAGGAAGCTTACGGGATCAGTTTTCTTGAGTTGCTCCAATTCTGAAGGAGAAAGCATTGCGGGGGCCTGCTTCGAAGTAGTCACAGGAGTGACTATAGTTCCGAAGGTCGAAGTTTCATGAGTACCAAGTGTAGGCAAATTGGAAGTTTCCTCCGTAGCATCTTGCTCAGATATAGTATCTTCGCTGCCAATTGGTTGTCCGGCTGCATTATCACTTTCCGAACACTGAGGATTTTCCCCCATATTTTCATCTTGATGAGTAGGTGGAGAATCATCATTTGAATGGCTTCCTTTAGCAGGCACAGTTGGAATGATGGTTGCAAGGGGCCGAGCGTCTTCGATAACCGGAGAAAGCACACGAGATTTGTGTCGAGAAACACCTGTGTTGGACAGTTAGAATTGATCAAAATGGAAAAGTTGTAAGAAATTCATCTGTCATTCGAAAGGCAGACATTTACCTCGAAGATTGTCAAGATCAATGTTTAGACTTGAGGTTTTGAGATCAGAAGTAGCTGTGCCCACATCATCCTACATTTACAAGGTAAGATGTGAACTTAATCATTAGAATTAAAATTTGAAAAGATGATTATGTTGTGAAACCCAAATACCTTGGTTGGAACATTGTCTGGGCTTGAGTTGTGGCTCTCTATAATGGGGATAGTACTAGTAGCCTTTAAGGGTGATTCATCAGAAGATACCTTATCACTTGACGAAGTAAGCTTCGAATTCCCAGATCCCTTTTCTTTGGTTAAAGGGGTGGCAGTTTTCTGTCTTTTCTTTATTGCTTGTCTAGTACGAGGAGGAGATTTATCTTCGTCATCTGAAGCAGCTGTCTGAGGAATTTTTCGCTTCGAAGGTGTAACGCCCGGAAAAATAAGTATATGCTTAATTTGGACGTTTGTGACGTTTATTGGAATTTTACCGTCTTTAGAGTCGTTTCAGTCGGTATTAGTTCGGGATGACGGACTAATATTTAATTGAAGGTTTTCATATTTTTGGTACTAGAAATATCATTAAGGTAATATTCCGCGTTTTGGGGGCGTTTGAAAGATATTTGAGCGTAGGGGCATTTTGGTCATTTCCGCGGGATAGATATTTTCTTTATAAGAAAGAGATATTTGTGAGAAAGGAAAAAGGGTGGAAAGAAAAAGAAGAGAAAGAAAGGGAAGAGAGAAAGAAGAAGAGCAAAGATGGAGAGAAAGTGAAGAAGGGGATTTTGGAGAAGATGAAGAATCAAACCAAGGTAAGGGGGTGAATCTAATTTATCTTGAATGTATGATTCTTATAGTCTTGTTCTTGTTCTTGTTCTTGTTCTTGTTCTTGCTCTTCTTGTTCCAATTTCCATAACTTCCTTGTGTGGTCTTTGTTTGATCTAAGTTTGTTTGAGAATGATTGTATGATGATTAAATGATATCCTTGTTGTGTGATCCGCTGTCGCTCGCGGGTCAAAACGAGTAGTTTTCAAAACGTAGTATAGCGACAATGGCTCGAGTCGTATCGCAAGGATTCTTGGTATTATTAACTAAAAGCAAATTCGAAATTAGGGGGAGGTTTGGTTTAAGGTTCGATTTAACAAAAAGAGCAAATAAGTGATTTTGAAAAGTGATTATAAAATAAGCTGTTCTACTGTTCGGGTTCACCACTTATCATCGGTAATTATAAATCTAATCCCCAAGCGAATTCTATCCCCTATTCGATTACAGCAACAATAAACAAGCGAGATTGATACTATACGGTTTATATTCCTATTATCCGAATTAAGCAAACGGATTCAGCACTCATGAATTAAGCAAACATGAATTGACATACGCGAGTTAACGATAAAGCAACGTTAAATCACGAAACAGATCAAGAAACATAAACTGATCGAATTTAATCAATAATATTATGTATGAATCGAATTAAGCATGCAACACATATATAAGATTATTGAAAGGGAAAAGAATTGGGATTAAATTATAAAACCTCAAAGATTCGGTGGAACATGAACAGTAGATCAACGATAGGATTAGTTCGCCATAGGATTCGTCAAAAGCTTGCCAAAATTCGTGAATGGAAGATGATCCCTACAGTAACTCGGCTGCTACCCTAAGGGGAAAGTGTACGACCCGTTTTACAATCCAACTGGGTCAAACATACGACCCAGGCCCAAAACTAATTGACCCGAAACTGAAATAAAACTAGTGCTGCAACTTCAACGAATATTCTGGCCCTTCTACAGTCCGATTCTGACTTTGACTCCAACATAAGAATTGTAGCTCTTTCTCTTAGCTTTCCGGCGATTATTAGAACGCCTCAATCGGACTCCTGGAACTCCAGATATGATCGTTTCCGTGCAGACTGTTAATGCTGAAAAATTAATACGAAAAACAAATAAGTGCAAAAATAAAATAAAATATAAAAACATATTAAAACATAAAAATAAATAAAACAAACCGAAGAAATGCTTGAGTACAAACATGGAAGAACGTGCATTAAAATGCATTGATCAAATTCCCCCACACTTGAACTTTTGCACTCCGAGCAAAATGAAAAGAAAGCAGAAATACATCAACAGTTACTCATCCTAGGCTACAAATCTTCTTCGGGTAAGTTTGCATTGACAAGTACTAATCTTGCACACTAAGGACATCGTAAGAACACTAACCACAGATATGCAGACATAAGGCTCCTAAATACACAAACCAATTCAAATCATATTATTATACCATAGCCTAACTTACTCATCATTTTTGCTCTTTTTCATTCAGGCGCAATCACATTAAGCCCGTTATCTCCACACACTTATAGCAGGACAACCGGTTAGTGACTCTGATCCTTTTGCACGGGGTTCCGGTACTTGCGTGGCATAACCCTTTGCTTACTCAGATGTAGTTGCGGGGGATCGGACCGTAATCCTCCCTACCAAGTTCAGCACCAGAAACCGCTGAACCAACTAACAAAGAGTTTTGAAAACTTTTTTTTTTGAAGATTACACAACCGTTGGGTTAAGTGACCGGGTGAGGATCACCAAACTTAGAAGGTGTATTACCTTTTTCTTTTCTCTTTTTTTTTCTTTTCTTTTCGGAACATTCACTTATATTCATCGGCTTCCTGCGTAAAGTGTGTGAGAGATGGTGCCGACTGCTGAAATAAACTACTCAAGAGCTGTCAAAGAATGAGAAATTAAGGCTAAAACATAATAACAAATTCAAATCAATTTCCGTATGTAGGAGACTTACGGTGTTAGAATGATACCGATCTTGTGAACTTTTCCCAAGTCTCCGCAAACCCGACTCAAATCAGTGTGTAGCCTAAAACTTTCAAGAAGATGCATTTTTTTATTGAAATTAAACAAAATACTAACACACAAAAAACAAATAAAACACACAATTTCCTCCCCCACACTTAAACTAAGCATTGTCCTCAATGAAAAGACATTACTAACAAAGTAGAGAGAAGGAAAGAAGGACTCCCTGATCAAGTTGCAGTGTAGTCAGGTGCTTCTAAAGAAAGCTCCTCTATGCTGACATTTTCAGGCACCGAACTTTCATGGAATAACTTCAGCCGCTGCCCGTTAACCTTGAAGACTTTGTCAGTACCTGTACTTTTTATTTCTACTGCACCATGAGGGAAAACATTAGTAACAACAAAGGGGCCAATCCATTTGGATCGAAGTTTCCCAGCCATAA
Source organism: Vicia villosa (assembly GCF_029867415.1). Lineage (NCBI taxonomy): Eukaryota > Viridiplantae > Streptophyta > Magnoliopsida > Fabales > Fabaceae > Vicia > Vicia villosa. The sequence goes on along the minus strand of NC_081181.1, from coordinate 36,701,486 downwards.
GCTTAAGGCGGGAGTTAAACAGTAAAACCTGTTGGCCCACAGAAAATTCCTTCCTAGAAATCATTTTATCATGGAAGTGCTTAGTTTTTTCTTTATAAATCCTAGAGCTCTCATAAGCCTCTAATCTAAGCTCTTCGAACTGTTGCAATTGGAGTTTTCTTTCAATACCTGCTTGTTGCATCTCCAAATTACAACTCTTCACCGCCCAAAAAGCACGGTGTTCTATCTCAACAGGAAGATGACACGCCTTACCAAAAACAAGTCGATAAGGAGACATCCCAATGGGTGTCTTGAAAGCTGTCCTTTGAGCCCAAAGTGCGTCTTCTAGACGACGGCTCCAGTCTTTCCTGTTTGGCTGCACCATTTTCTCTAAAACCTGTTTGATCTCCCTGTTGGAGATCTCAACTTGCCCATTAGTCTGTGGGTGATATGCAGTAGAGACTCTGTGCACAACTCCATACTTTCGGAGTAAGGCTTCCATGGTGCGGTTACAGAAATGAGTGCCTTGGTCACTTATGATAGCTCGCGGTATTCCAAACCTGCAAAAGATATTAGACCTGACAAACTCTGCAACAACTTTAGAATCATTAGTCCTAGTGGGGATAGCTTCCACCCACTTTGAAACATAGTCAACAGCAAGCAAAATGTAAAGGAAACCAAATGATACAGGAAAGGGACCCATGAAATCGATCCCCCATACATCAAATACCTCACAGAAAAGCATAGGATGTTGAGGCATTTCACTCTTGCGAGTGATGTTGGTACCTGCTATCTGGCACTCTTTACAAGTGCGATAAATCTCAAAGGCGTCCTTAAAAATAGTTGGCCAATAGAAGCCTGAATCAAGGACCTTTCTTGCAGTCCTTTGAGGACCGAAATGTCCGCCGACTTGAGATGCATGAGAAAATTTTAAAATAGATTCAATCTCATTGTCGGGGACACATCTCCTGATTACCTGATCACTACCAAACTTCCATAGATATGGATCATCCCAAACATAATATTTGGCATCACTTTTGAGTTTGTGAACCTGTGATCTAGATGCACCTGTAGGAAAAACACCAGCAACAAGAAAATTAACAATGTCAGCAAACCAAGGCGTAATCCCATGCAAAAGAAACAACTGCTCATCAGGAAAATCATCCTTAATAGGAAAAGGATCTTCATCTCTCTCTATCCTGCTCAAGTGGTCAGCCACTAAGTTCTCAGCTCCACTTTTGTCTTTAATCTCAACATTAAACTCTTGGAGCAGCAACATCCACCGAATCAATCTCGGTTTTGCATCCGGCTTCTTCAGCAAGTACTTTAAAGCTGCATGGTCAGTAAAAACAACAACCTTGGAACCTAGCAAATAAGATCTGAATTTGTCAAGAGCAAAAACAATAGCTAGCAGTTCTTTTTCAGTGGTAGTGTAATTAGACTGTGCAGAATCTAAAGTCCTAGAAGCATAGTAAATAACATGGGCAGCCTTGTCAACCCTTTGTGCAAGGACAGCCCCAACAGCATAATTCGAAGCATCACACATAAGCTCAAAAGGAAGTGTCCAGTCAGGGGGCTGAATGATGGGAGCGGAGGTCAATGCTTTCTTCAAGAAGTCAAACGCTTGTTTGCATTTGTCATCAAACTCGAAAGTGACGTCATTCTTCAACAAGTTCGACAGCGGAAGAGCTATCTTGCTGAAATCCTTGATGAAACGCCTGTAAAAACCTGCATGACCAAGAAAAGAACGAATCTCGCGAATGCAAGAAGGGTAAGGCAGTGTAGAAATCACATCAATCTTAGCAGGGTCAACAGAAATTCCTTTTTCAGAAATAATGTGACCAAGAACAATTCCCTGCTCAACCATAAAATGACACTTTTCATAATTCAACACAAGGTTAGTCTCGATGCATCTTTCTAAAATCAAGTTTAAACTGTTCAAGCATGCATCAAAAGAAGAACCATAAACAGTAAAGTCATCCATAAACACTTCCATGCAATTTTCAATAAAATCAGAGAAAATACTCATCATGCATCGTTGGAAAGTGCCAGGAGCATTGCAAAGGCCAAAAGGCATCTTCCTATAAGCAAATGTACCGAATGGGCACGTGAAAGTGGTCTTTTCTTGATCTTCAGGTGCAATATGAATCTGAAAGTAACCTGAAAAACCATCAAGAAAACAATAATGTGATTTACCAGCTAGCCGTTCAAGCATCTGGTCAATGAACGGCAAAGGAAAGTGATCCTTTCTAGTAGCCTGGTTCAGTCTCCTGTAATCAATACAAACTCTCCAGCTGTTCTGGACTCTAGTGGGAACAAGTTCATTCTTTTCATTTTTAACCACTGTGAGTCCAGATTTCTTAGGTACAACCTGCACTGGACTTACCCACTTACTGTCAGAGATAGGATAAATGATACCTGCTTGCAAGAGTTTGGTTACCTCTTTCTTTACAACATCAAGAATCAAAGGATTAAGCCTCCTTTGGGGCTGCCTTACTGTTTTCGCTCCATCCTCAAGTAAAATCCTGTGCATACACATCGAAGGACTAATACCTGGAAGGTCGGCTAATGTCCACCCGATTGCTTTCTTGTGCCTCTTCAATACCTGCAAAAGTCTGTCTTCTTGATTTAAATCAAGGTTAGAAGAGATAATAACAGGAAGTTTTTCATTATGCTCCAAGTAAGCATATTTCAGGTTCCCAGGGAGCTCTTTTAGCTCTAAGGACGGGGGCTGAATGATGGATGGAAGGCTTGGGGCAGCCGGGATGTCAAGAGCATCGACAGCAAAAACAACCTCATCGGTAACAACTTCACCTGTAGGAAATGTATCAGGCTGCAAGGAAGCATCAATGTCAGCACAAAGGACACAAACGTTAGTGTCAGTGCAGTCAGGACATGAATAATCATCATCAAAATCAGAGAGAGATGGAAAATCAAATGCAAATAATTCAGAATAACTCTCATCAACTAGTTCAGAAATCAACTCAATGTTAAAAACCGAATGCTCCTCCACAGGGTGTTTCATGGCATCGAAGATATTAAATTTTGCGACGATGTCACCAAATTCCATGGACATGGTTCCATCATCAACATCAACTTTTGTCTTCGCCGTTTTCATGAACGGTCTGCCTAAGATGATGGGAGCTCTGCTTGACTTAGTTTCTCCTTCCATGTCCAGAATGTAAAAATCTGCAGGAAAAATTAAATCGTTAACTTGAACGAGGACGTCTTCCACTATGTCGGTGGGACGTGCATTGCTCCTGTTCGCCAGTTGAACGATTAAACCTGTATGCTGCATGGGACCAAGGCAAAGGTTATTATAAATAGAAGTAGGCATAACATTAATGCCCGCTCCTAAATCAAGCAAACAGTTATCAAATTTCTTATCCCCGATGGTACAAGGAATAGTAAAAGTTCCCGGGTCCTTGCACTTTTGTGGCAAGACCTGAGAGATGGCCGAAACACTTTGTTCGGGCTGAATGAAAGCAGAGATGCTTCTTCCCAAGTTGACTCTATCACTTCCTTTTACTTTTCTCTTGTTTGTACACAAATCCTTCAGAAACTTTGCATACCTTGGAACTTGCTTAATCACATCAAGAAGCGGAATATTTACCGCTACTTTTCTGAACATATCCAGAATTTCTTTTTCTTTGTCTCCTTCCTCAATTCTTTTATTTTTTAGAACTCTATGCGGGAAAGGAATTGGTGGCACATACTCCTTTTCTTTATTTTTTTCAGTTCCGACCACAACAGAAGAAGGAGAAGAAAGCTCAATTGGAGGAGGTTCAGAAGAAGAAAGTTCAGAAGTTACCTCAATGATTTTTTTATTTTTTTCAGGGGCTGGTTCTGTAACCTTTCCGGATCTCAAAGAAATAGCGCTCACATTAGCATTACCATTCGGATTGACAACAGTTTGTGCTGGAAGTTGGTTCAAACCTTGAGCTTGCATATTATTTATTTGAGTAGCAAGTTGTCCCATCTGTGTGGTCAAGGTCTGAATGCTAGTGTCGGTTCTTTGTTGAAACTGAAGGTTGTTCACGGCCATTTGCTTAACAAGATCTTCCAAGGATGGTCCGGAAGTAGTAGCTGGAGGGGTGTGATGTGGCTGGGGTAATGGAACGGTGAGCTGTTGTTGGGAAGGCTGCTGATTTCCATATCGGAGGTTGGGATGATTCCTCCAATTGGGGTGATATTTGTTGGTAGACAAGTCAGGGGTGTTGTTGTACCTGTTCTGGTTGTAAAGGTTGGCTGCATAAGCTTGAGGCAGCTCGGTAACAGTATCATCTTTCAGAAGAGGACAAGTATCAGTGGGGTGATCATGAGCTGTACAAATGCCACATACAATTGCTGTTTGAGGTTTCGCAACTGCAAGTTGTTTAACTAAAGCGGTCAGCTCATCAAGTCTGGTTTCTAAAGCTCTGTTCGAGGAACCTTGAATTTGATGTACACCCTTGGTCTGGACAGAATTGGTTCGAGTGGTGAACTGCTGGGAATTTAAGGACATATTTTCAATGAGGGCCCTGGCAGCAGCTGGAGTTTTGTCAACAAGTGCTCCACCACTAGCAGCATCAAGAATGTTTCTATCCATAGGCAACAACCCCTCATAAAAGTACTGAATAAGAAGTTGCTCGGTAATCTGGTGTTGAGGACAGCTTGAAACTAACTTCTTGAACCTATCCCAATATTCAGCCAATGACTCGTTATCTTGTCTAATGCCACATATTTCTTTTCGGATTGAAGCAGCTCTAGAGGCAGGAAAGTATCGCTCCAAGAACACTCTCTTCAGAGCATTCCAGCTTGTGATTGAATTTGGTTCGAGATCATATATCCAGTCCTTCGCTGCACCCTGCAAAGAAAAAGGAAAAGCACGAAGTTTGATATGATCTTCAGTGATCCCTTCAGGCTTCAATGGTGTAGAGCACACCACCTGGAATTCCTTCAAATGTTTGTGTGGATCCTCACCTGCAAGACCATTAAACTTTGGCAACAAGTGTATTAAACCCGATTTCAATTCAAAAGGAACAGCAACAGCATCATATTCAATACACAAGCCATTATAATTAACATCAGGGGCTGCAAGTTGCCTTAGAGTTCTATTTTCAGCCATTTCAAAAGCAAATTCAGAATCAGAATCAAACAAATTATGCAAATAATCAGACTCAGAATCAGACTCAGCTATGGTCGGTGAAGGTGAACTATTGCTAGCCTGGCCTGCTCTACAAAGTGTGTGCAAGGTTCTCTCTACCTCAGGATCAAAAGCAACAAGTTCAGGACAGGAAGACCTAGTAGCCAGGACTAGTGCACAGCAATGCAGCAACAATCGTGAAAATGCCAACTATGTCCCTAAAACAACACAATGAAGCAAATCGATTAAAAATAATTCAAAAAAATAAACTGACACCAAAAATAATCTAATGACGTAAAAATAAAATTTTGATATTTTTTTCGGAATTTTTCGACTCTATGAAAACAGAAAATAAATCATTAAAAATAGAAAAGCGATGAATTTGGCGATTTTGGGGTCGAATTCCCTTACTCTAGAAGAGTAAGGAGTATTGATCGCACGATTTTTCTACTTCCAGTAGGCAAAAATAGTTTACAATCGAATACAATTTTTTGCAAAAATTGATTTTTTTTTTTTTCGACTCTAAACGCGGACTGACCAAAACCGTGAGGAAACTACGGCCTAAACGCACAAACACTAAATCTAAGACTCTAAAATCAGTTAATATTCACAAGAATCCCCGGCAACGGCGCCAATTTGATCCGCTGTCGCTCGCGGGTCAAAACGAGTAGTTTTCAAAACGTAGTATAGCGACAATGGCTCGAGTCGTATCGCAAGGATTCTTGGTATTATTAACTAAAAGCAAATTCGAAATTAGGGGGAGGTTTGGTTTAAGGTTCGATTTAACAAAAAGAGCAAATAAGTGATTTTGAAAAGTGATTATAAAATAAGCTGTTCTACTGTTCGGGTTCACCACTTATCATCGGTAATTATAAATCTAATCCCCAAGCGAATTCTATCCCCTATTCGATTACAGCAACAATAAACAAGCGAGATTGATACTATACGGTTTATATTCCTATTATCCGAATTAAGCAAACGGATTCAGCACTCATGAATTAAGCAAACATGAATTGACATACGCGAGTTAACGATAAAGCAACGTTAAATCACGAAACAGATCAAGAAACATAAACTGATCGAATTTAATCAATAATATTATGTATGAATCGAATTAAGCATGCAACACATATATAAGATTATTGAAAGGGAAAAGAATTGGGATTAAATTATAAAACCTCAAAGATTCGGTGGAACATGAACAGTAGATCAACGATAGGATTAGTTCGCCATAGGATTCGTCAAAAGCTTGCCAAAATTCGTGAATGGAAGATGATCCCTACAGTAACTCGGCTGCTACCCTAAGGGGAAAGTGTACGACCCGTTTTACAATCCAACTGGGTCAAACATACGACCCAGGCCCAAAACTAATTGACCCGAAACTGAAATAAAACTAGTGCTGCAACTTCAACGAATATTCTGGCCCTTCTACAGTCCGATTCTGACTTTGACTCCAACATAAGAATTGTAGCTCTTTCTCTTAGCTTTCCGGCGATTATTAGAACGCCTCAATCGGACTCCTGGAACTCCAGATATGATCGTTTCCGTGCAGACTGTTAATGCTGAAAAATTAATACGAAAAACAAATAAGTGCAAAAATAAAATAAAATATAAAAACATATTAAAACATAAAAATAAATAAAACAAACCGAAGAAATGTTTGAGTACAAACATGGAAGAACGTGCATTAAAATGCACTGATCATTGTGTTATGGTGATTGATCATGCTTTCTTTTCCATTTCCATGGCTTGATTGAGTTTGAAGAAAATGTTAGGTTTTGAGAAAGATTGATGAATCAACCATGAAAAGTTTAATGCTAGGTTGTTTCTATGGTATGTATGTGTTGTATTGGTGTTATAATGATGTTTTAGAGTGGTTTTGGTGGGTATAAGAGGGTTAGAACAGTTCTGGTTCGTGCTGGTTTTTTCTGGGTTCTCGCAGGTCCGCTGAGCGGAGGGGGGTCCGCTGAGCGGATTTTTCTTTGGCTCGCTTCTGGCAGGGTCCGCTGAGCGGAGCTCAAGCGGCCAACAACATTTTCTGTTTTTCCAAAACTTTGAAACTTCGTAACTCCTGAACCGTAACTCCGATTTTGTCGCCGTTTGAAGCGTTGGAAAGCTAACGCAATGAACTATACTATGATTTAATGAAATGATTCATAGGATGTAGTATCCTATTATTTTTATTAGGATTTAGTGATAGAACTATGTAGGGTTAACTTATGAAGTATGTTTATGTTTTCCAAACTTTGAAAGGTCGTATCTTTTAACTCGGGTGTTCGTTTTATGTGTTGTTTGAAACGTTCGGAAGCTATTTCCATGCTCTATATGATGATGTAGGATGTAGTAGTGGTTGGTTGATTTTCATAAATGGTTTTGTGAACTAGTGCATGATAAATCATGATGATGTGTTGTGTGAATGTTAACGTATTGGTACGAGGTATGTGATTAGTTGTCGATAACATGAAACCATGTTCATATGAATTATGTATTAACAAATGTTCATTCTTGATATGTGACGATGTTGGTTGTTTGTTGTTAACATGATGTGTGGCCTTATGACAAGTAATTGTTGTTATGAGAATGATGTATTATCATTGTTGAATTGTTGTTATTACAACTTGTTGATGATGTATTGATGAAGTTGTGGGCCGATGGCCAATATTAATTTGATGTGTATAAGTGTGTTATACGTTCATCTATGCCAATGTGGCCAGTATGTTTTGACGGTGAATGTGTGTTGTGTGCTTATTAATGCCTGTGTGGTAATTATGGTGTGATGTTATTGATAACGATGTTATTAATTGGTGATGTATCCTTTTGGATAGAATATAAACGATGTAACGTGAGTGTATGATCGTGTTATATTGTTGATGATGTTGTTGTCGTGTAATAGAGTCATATATTTGCACAGCATAACATTTCATTACGTTAATGGCGGAATGCTATTAACAGGTGGCCTACGGGCATTGGTTACCAGTAGGAGCTTAATGCTCGGTAACGGTATATTAGCCTGAGTGGCAAGAGGTCATCGGTGGGAGCTACATGCTCGGTGACGACAGCCTGCGGGCTTCCTGAGTGGAATAAAGTCCCAGCATAATGCTCGGCAAGGTGTATTTGTCATAATGACAAGGAGGAGTTTACTCCGGATTTGGTACCACATGCATATGCATAGTCGAGTCTCATTCATCATTGTCTGTCTGTATAATTTATGTTATCATTCATGTGCCGCATTACTTATATATTGATTGTGGTTGACTTAGTGGATTACTTTGTTGTATGATTATTGATGATACTTGTTGGCATTACTATATTTGTCATGCTTTTCATTATAAATTATATTCTCACCCTTCTGCTGATTTGATGCTTGAGTGGCATCCTGCAGATTAGCCGCTTTGGGAGTCTTTTGGAAGAGGTAGTTCTCTAGTTGGTCTTGTCGGTCGCTCTGATATGTAACACTGGGTAGTCGCGAGCCTGTTGTTATTTATTTGTATATGACTCTTTTGAACATGTTTATTTGATAACGTGCCATTGTGTATTGTAAACACTTTATTTTGGAAAACTCCTCTTTGAGAGTGAGAGCTATACGTATATATATATATATATATATGTTCATATCTTCTGTGTGTTATGTATCGTTTTATTGGCAGGTGTTGTATGCTTTTGGCATCGCTGATGTCCGTTTGTTTTCTAGGTGTTTGTTTGGTTACTTAGTGTAACATCCTAATTGTGTTGTATGAAATTTAATACTCTGATATTTTCTTGCCTAAATGCTTGGGTAGAATTGGAGTGTTACATTAGTGGTATCAGAGCAGGTCGGTCTGTCCGGCCAGTGTTGTCTAAAGTTGTTTAATTCCTCAGTACGTGATAAGTGTGTGGAGCACTGTCAGTACTTGTTGTGCCTCTAGCCGGTTGTGTGCAGGAGTGGTTTGAAGCTTAGCGGGGGAGAAGATATGCTTCTCGGATATGTTTCAGTTGCAAGATGTTAGTATGCTACTGAGGGCAGCATTACTAGTGTTGTCGGAATTTGTTGTTTTCTGAAGTGAAGGCGACTTGGACTTAAGACTTTGGTTGTTAATCAAGTTGGAGTGTCTCGGAGTAGATTTTGGTTATTTCTAAAGAATGGAATTTAGAGAGTTGTGATGCTCTAACGCTACTGATGGACTATGAAGTTGTTGTTTGAGTAGCCTTGTGTGAGGTGTGATTGTTGGATCAGTGATTTAGGAAAGTATTGTGGTAGACCTAGTTGTAGGAATTTTTTGTAAGTAATTGAGACGGTGGTAGGAGTTATTGACGTTGTTGGAAACGTTTTGGAACTCGAGTGAGAATTAGGAGTATGAAGAGATGAGTAGGATCTCAAGTATTTTGTTTTGAGATATTGTTAGAAGTGTTTTGGTACGTAGCTATCGGACGTCGGTGTTAGCTGGTTCAGATAATCTTGGGAGATTTGTGAATTACGGAATCATAGTGCTTCTGTGCTATGAGCAAAAGTTGGAAAAGAATATTATTAATGTTGGTACTGATAGTTTATACTCTATTATGATTGTCGGCTACCTATTGACAAATTGAGGACTTGATCACCCTTAATCTCTTGTTGATAGTAGACGGGATCGTATTGGACGTGATAGGCTTATCTGGCTAGTTTGATAATATTGGAAGTGAATGAGTCGGTGTAAGGTGGTACGATGTTGTTTATGTTGTCGACGACTTTGGATGTTCTTGAGGAATAGCAATTGTGGGAATTGCGGATAGTTGTGCGTTTGTATAAGTGTTTCTTGAAGGTTAAGTGATTCGTCGTAGAAAAAGGGGAATTTCGTCTGGGAGTTCTATTTTGACGGATTTAGTTCCTAGAACTATTGTTTTATCGAGGGTTCCGTATCGGATGCCAACTTCTGAGTTGAAAGAGTTGAGGAGTCAACTTAAGGATTTTCTTGAGAAGAGGTTTGTTCGTTCAAGTGTGTCGATTTTAGACAATTGAGAAAAGTGACAATTAAGGAAAAGTATCCACTTTCGAGGATTGATATTTTGATGGATCAAATTGGTTTGAGCTTGTTTGTTTTGCAAGTTTGATTTGAGGTATAGGTATCATCATTGTGAAAATGATCATGCTAAGTACTTGAGAATTGTTTTGTCCGTGTTGGGAAGAAGAAGTTGTTTGCAATGTTTCCTTATGTGAGTTTTTGGTTGAGTGAAGTGAATGTTCAAGGGTTTAAGAAGAGGTTGACTATCACTCCTATTTTGATTTTTCCGGATCTATTAGAACTGTTTGTGGTGTTTTGGGATGTTTCTTTGTTGGGTTTGCAAGAAGTTCTAATGCAGAAAGGGGTAAGTGGTGGTTTATGCTTTTATGCAAGTTAAGATTTTTGAAAGGATTTATCTGTCACAAGATTTAGAGTTGGCAGTTGTTATTTCTGTTTGGGAAATTTGAAGGCACTAATTATTCGGATCGAGATTTGTGTGTGTAAGTGACTACAAGAGTTTGAAGTATTCGTTTGATCAGAACGAGTTGAATATGAGAAACCATGGCACCATCTATGTCGATGATTCGAGTATTGTGATCGTTGAAATAGTTGTGAGATTTGAGTTTGGTTCGTAAAGCTTGCTTATGGTATTCTTGATGAGATTAGAAAAGGTCAGAAATCGGATTTGAATGGGTTGATAAGATGACATTTATTAGTCAAAGATAAAGATGGTGATCTTCGGATTGATAAGAACAATGTCATGGGATGTCATGATCAAGTTTGTATTCCTAATGTTCGGATTGAGATCTGAGGCTTATTTCTGAAATTTTGAGAAAGTTCGCAAAGTACTTTGGGTACGAAGTTGCATTGAGATTGGCGTCTCATCCTCAAACGGATGGTCAGACTGAGAGGACGATTTGGTCACTTAAGGATCTATGAGGGCTTGTGTTGTGAAACAAGGATGTGTTTGGATTAGCTTTTTGCCTTTGATTAGATAATACAAAGACTTTTGTCTGGTGTGCAAGCTGACACAGCATATTAAGAGGTTGAGTATGTTAAGAGAGAACAATGAGTTTCTGGTGAATACTAGAAGGAGTTGGAAGTTGGTTATGAAATTGGTAAATCTGTTTGTTGTGGGAAATCAGAGTGCGTATCAGAAGCGTGAAATGACGCGGTTCGTATGTGTATGAATTGTTAGAGTTCAAATTGTGGACAGTGGATGTGGTAGGAATTATAAGACCACCAGATGTTTTGGTTACATGTTTGACTGCTATGTCTTGGCATGGTTATTTGGATGTTGTGCGACCGGGTTGTTGTCTGTGTCTTGATTATTTCTTGTGTTTTGGTGTTAGTCGATGAGTGCATTGTATGGGCATTGCATCTCGTTGTCGTTGTTGTGTTTTGGTTGTTTGGCTTTTAGCTAGAGTGATTCTTTGTTGGTGCTGATTGTGTCGTTGCTTCCGTGGCTTGATAGTTGGTTAGCCGGGTGCAAGAGCGTATCCAAGTTTGTTTGCGTTTGGGATATTTCCGAGGACGGAAATGTTCTAAGTAAGGGAGAGTTGTAACGCCCAGAAAAATAAGTATATGCTTAATTTGGACGTTTGTGACGTTTATTGGAATTTTACCGTCTTTGGAGTCGTTTCAGTCGGTATTAGTTCGGGATGGCGGACTAATATTTAATTGAAGGTTTTCATATTTTTGGTACTAGAAATATCATTAAGGTAATATTCCGCCTTTTGGGGGCGTTTGAACGATATTTGAGCGTAGGGGCATTTTGGTCATTTCCGCGGGATAGATATTTTCTTTATAAGAAAGAGATATTTGTGAGAAAGGAAAAAGGGTGGAAAGAAAAAGAAGAGAAAGAAAGGGAAGAGAGAAAGAAGAAGAGCAAAGATGGAGAGAAAGTGAAGTAGGGGATTTTGGAGAAGATGAAGAATCAAACCAAGGTAAGGGGCTGAATCTAATTTATCTTGAATGTATGATTCTTATAGTCTTGTTCTTGTTCTTGTTCTTGTTCTTGCTCTTCTTGTTCCAATTTCCATAACTTCCTTGTGTGGTCTTTGTTTGATCTAATTTTGTTTGAGAATGATTGTATGATGATTAAATGATATCATTGTTGTGTTATGGTGATTGATCATGCTTTCTTTTCCATTTCCATGGCTTGATTGAGTTTGAAGAAAATGTTAGGTTTTGAGAAAGATTGATGAATCAACCATGAAAAGTTTAATGCTAGGTTGTTTCTATGGTATGTATGTGTTGTATTGGTGTTATAATGATGTTTTAGAGTGGTTTTGGTGGGTATAAGAGGGTTAGAACAGTTCTGGTTCGTGCTGGTTTTTTATGGGTTCTCGCAGGTCCGTTGAGCGGAGGGGGGTCCGCTGAGCGGAGTTTTCTTTGGCTCGCTTCTGGCAGGGTCTGCTGAGCGGAGCTCAAGCGGCCAACAGCATTTTCTGTTTTTCCAAAACTTTGAAACTTCGTAACTCCTGAACCGTAACTCCGATTTTGTCGCCGTTCGAAGCGTTGGAAAGCTAACGCAATGAACTATACTATGATTTAATGAAATGATTCATAGGATGTAGTATCCTATTATTTTTATTAGGATTTATTGATAGAACTATGTAGGGTTAACTTATGAAGTATGTTTATGTTTTCCAAACTTTGAAAGGTCGTATCTTTTAACTCGGGTGTTCGTTTTATGTGTTGTTTGAAACGTTCGGAAGCTATTTCCATGCTCTATATGATGATGTAGGATGTAGTAGTGCTTGGTTGATTTTCATAAATGGTTTTGTGAACTAGTGCATGATAAATCATGATGATGTGTTGTGTGAATGTTAACGTATTGGTACGAGGTATGTGATTAGTTGTCGATAACATGAAACCATGTTCATATGTGTTATGTATTAACGAATGTTCATTCTTGATATGTGACGATGTTGGTTGTTTGTTGTTAACATGATGTGTGGCCTTATGACAAGTAATTGTTATTATGAGAATGATGTATTATCATTGTTGAATTGTTGTTATTACAACTTGTTGATGATGTATTGATGAAGTTGTGGGCCGATGGCCAATATTAATTTGATGTGTATAAGTGTGTTATACGTTCATCTATGCCAATGTGGCCAGTATGTTTTGACGGTGAATGTGTGTTGTGTGCTTATTAATGCCTATGTGGTAATTATGGTGTGATGTAATTGATAACGATGTTATTAATTGGTGATGTATCCTTTTGGATAGAATATAAACGATGTAACGTGAGTGTATGATCGTGTTATATTGTTGATGATGTTGTTGTCGTGTAATAGAGTCATATATTTAAACAACATAATATTTCATTACGTTAATGGCGGAATGCTATTAACAGGTGGCCTGCGGGCATTGGTTACCAGTAGGAGCTTAATGCTCGGTAACGGTATATTAGCCTGAGTGGCAAGAGGTCATTGGTGGGAGCTACATGCTCGGTGACGACAGCCAGCGGGCTTCCTGAGTGGAATAAAGTCCCAGCATAATGCTCGGCAAGGTGTATTTGTCATAATGACAAGGAGGAGTTTACTCCGGATTTGGTACCACATGCATATGCATAGTCGAGTCTCATTCATCATTGTCTGTCTGTATAATTTATGTTATCATTCATGTGTCGCATTACTTATATATTGATTGTGGTTGACTTAGTGGATTACTTTGTTGTATGATTATTGATGATACTTGTTGGCATTACTATATTTGTCATGCTTTTCATTATAAATTATATTCTCACCCTTCTGCTGATTTGATGCTTGAGTGGCATCCTGCAGATTAGCCGCTTTGGGAGTCTTTTGGAAGAGGTAGTTCTCCAGTTGGTCTTGTCGGTCGCTCTGATATGTAACACTGGGTAGTCGGGAGCCTGTTGTTATTTATTTGTATATGACTCTTTTGAACATGTTTATTTGATAACGTGCCATTATGTATTGTAAACACTTTATTTTGGAAAACTCCTCTTTGAGAGTGAGAGCTATACGTATATATATATATATATATATATATATATATATATATATATATATATATATATATATATATATATATATATATATATATATATATATATGTTCATATCTTCTGTGTGTTATGTATCGTTTTATTGGCAGGTGTTGTATGCTTTTGGCATCGCTGATGTCCGTTTGTTTTCTAGGTGTTTGTTTGGTTACTTAGTGTAACATCCTAATTGTGTTGTATGAAATTTTAATACTCTGATATTTTCTTGCCTAAATGCTTGGGTAGAATTGGGGTGTTACAGAAGGTGCTGGAGGTTTCGAGCTCTGAAAATACATATTAAAACCATGTGAGTAATATTCATAAAATTACACAAGTCAGAATATAAAGTATGTATGTACCGTGGGTTTCTTTCCAGTGGTGACAGAATCACTCCCACTTGCCTTGGTGTTCCTCGAAGCTCCAGAACCCTTCTGTGCAGGGGCTTCCTTGATATTTCTCTTTCGAGTAACGGCTGTGAACAAAATGTGAATCAGTATTTCAGTGAAGAAGGAAAAGTTAATCGAAGGATTGTCTAAACCCCAACCTTCAGGTATTGGAGTCAAGACGCAAACGTGCTCAAGACCTATGTGAAGATGTCCTTTGAAAGTATCCAAGGTATGCTTAGTCGGGACCACTCGTTCAGCGTGTTTTTTAGATTGTTCCTGAAGGATTTTTATGAGATTCCCACACACAAACCAGTCTGGAAAAGGAGGGCTTAAAGCCACACCAAAATCAGCACTAGGTAGTGGAGGAAATTTTGGAGGATTAAGTTCAAAAGCCACTTCATAACGTAGTTTAGGTCGAACAAACGTGGGCAATTTCAACTTATCCAGTTTAGCAGAAAACTTTTCACGTAAAGTGACCGCAGCCTCACGAACGGTCCGACTAAGATCATCAGGCCTGTAGATAGTTTCAAAGAATTTTTTGAAATGCTTGGATTTCTTTAATGTGAGTCGAAGTACCTTTATGGAAGTTCGCGTGCACATCAGCAAAAGCTTCAGTTAGTTCTTGAGAAAGGCTCTCAGCATCGAAGATTTGCGTAGTATAGTAATCTGTCCACCATTAATGAAAATCTATGGTAGAATAAAAAGCAAGTTCGAAAGAGACAGGAGTCAAAGTGGTGATGCCAACATATTTGGAGATTTTTGACTCATATTCATCTTCTGCCAGATGCAAAGTGTGTAGACACGTGTGATTCCTTTTGTCGTACAAGCATTTTGGTTTGAGTTGAACCAACCCAAATTGTCTCGAAACCAGATTTGGTTGATAACAAAGAAGACAGCAGTGACTTTTTGGAGATCGAAGCCGGTGATATAAAAACTTTGGGGTGAGGAAAGCTTCCCAGATAGCCATGGATTCGGCTTGTTGGTCGGAAGAAGTTGCTGGAAATTCTCGAGTAAACCATTTGGGACCCACTTTTCGTTGTACGAATGGAGCCATCGAGGGACTAATTGATAACGTTTAGCGAACATCATTATGTATGCCAAGAAGGTTTCACGAAGTTTGCCAGTTTCTTCTTTTGGAGTTAGGTAAGCTAATCTGGTTCCTTCCACTGTTCGATTCTTTATAGCTGTACTTTCTTCATCCACAACACTTTTGTATGGGAGGTGAGCCTCAAAAGTGGCATTAAGCCATAGTTGCAACAACCAAAAAGGACCAGCAAAAAGAAGAGATCCTGTTTTGTAGTTCTTAACAAGGTATGTTGCTTCACCGAGATTCTCGTAGAGAAATCCTAGAATTAACTGGCTTAAGTTTAACGTTTTCCCAGTATTCAGCTGGTTAGCCATGCAAAGATATCTCTTTGCTACTTGTATGGACCTAGAACAAAAGACATATCTCGAAAGCCAGAGTGCTAGAAACGCAATATGTTCTTCATCTGAGACTTCTGTGTTCGTTTCGTTGTGGTATTGTTGAATGAAAGCAGTATAAGTAACTGTTGCTTCATTAAAATGGATGGTGTCAATATCCATGAAATTGGGATCGAAGGTTTCTCCAGTTGGTCGAAGCCCTGTGATAGCAGCTACGTCAAAGAGGGTAGGGGTAACCATTCCACATGGAAGGTGGAAAGTATTGTGAGAAGCATCCCAGAAATAAACTGACGCTACTAACATGGTTTGGTTATATTCTAAGCCTGTTTTGGATAACCGGATTAGGTCATAAATCCCTAGTTGTTTCCAGAAAGAAGCCTTTTGTTTTTCCACTTTCGCTAGCCAAGCGTAATACAATTCAGGATCTTTTGCTAAAGGGATTGACCTAAAGACTTTCACGAAATTGGTTACATAGTTTAACCTAATTTTCTCTAAGACCGGAGAAGTTTCAGTCGAGGTTTCTTCTGTGTTGTCAGGATTAGCTAAGATTGGATGACCATCTTCATCTATCTTATTCTTGCTAACTAAAGGTCTAGTTTTATAATAAGCAAGGAAAAATTTACTCAAAGAGGGGTTATTTCCTCCTGGTAAAGGACCCATGAAAGCATGAGTTTTTCCAGAAACTTCAAAAAGGAATGATTACCTGAGAAGCATAGATGGCGCGCGCCTCTGCAGCATTTGGGTCTGGAATGTGTTCTTGATTCCCTATTTGTGTAGGATTTTGAAGTTTTTGAATGGGTTGAAGAGCATTTGAAGAAGACGCCATGAGTAAATTTGATTTAAGAAATGGGTTATACAAAGCCAAAGAGGATTTTCTTTTCTGCGATGAACGTAGGAAAATAGGAGTGGAAGTTATGCGAGGGTAGAAGTTCAAGTATTTAAAGGTTTAACGGAAACCCTTTCAAATCTTTTGGGTAAAAGTCAAAAGACACGCGGCAGGCGTTGATTTAATCCAACGGCGGTCGAATAGTTGTTAGCCTTACTCCTAGTATATAGGAGTAATGATCATGAAGTAATGACAAAACGTGGGAATGTAAGTTCTGAGAAGACACCTTTGAAAATGAAAAGACGTTTTGAAAGTGGAGTCATAAATGATTATGACGTTAGTCAGTTGTCTTGGAACTCTAAGAAGTGAGTAAAACGAAATCTCGTCATAACAAGAAACGCCTATTTCTCTGGTTTTCGAAACAGGCATTTATTGGGGGCAATTTGTTGGCCGGAGATTTCGTTTGGAGGAAATATTCTTTGAAGGATTATGATTCGAAGAAAGATGGTTACTGATGACCATTTTTTATTAAAAATGGCTACTGATGGCCATGTTTCGAGAATGTTGTTTGAGTTGGAGTGAAGGTGGTTAGAATCGGAGCTAATTAGAAGTGAATTATCTTTGAGACTTAAACGTTTTACAAAATATGTAAGGTACTGAGGCTTAACGTGTTTTCGTGGTATTCTCGGTTCTGATCACGTTGCCACGCGTCGAAAGAGGAGTCAGGCGGGAGGATTTGAATTTCGAAGTAGTCTGTGTAACCGCACAAGGGCAGATGGCATCCCATGGATTCTTGTGGGCAACGTGGCATAAGATTAGTGTAGGACTGTTATGGTCGAAATTAGTATAAATAAGGGTCTTAATGTTAGGATTCCGTGTGTTCATTTTGTACAAATCACTCACAAATCACTCAAGTATCAAGTGTTTAGAGAACGAGTTCGCTGAGAAATGTACGTATGACACCAACACCATTTTAAATACATTTGTATCTTTCTTTACTCAAGTATCTTTTCAATTCCTTTATCCTTTTCGTTTAACTTTCATTTCGAAGCACTTTACATTTCTGCATTTTACATTATTGTACGTTATATTCCTGCACTTTACATTCCTGCAGTTTACACGCTTTTGTTTACGTTTCCTTTGTCGAAAGTCATATTAACATGTATAACAAGTGTTGTTTTAAGTGAATATTCATACGATCACGTCACAAACAAGTTTTCTTGAAGTCAGAACAAACAAACATGAATCAAATCATATCGAGAGACAATTGTTTGACTATGTCCTAGGATCAATCTAGTCGATCCTGCGAGTAACCAAAGTATATTTTATAGTTTAGAGGACTAGCGGTTGTTTACCGGAAATCACCGTAAACACCCCGCAAGGCCTGTTGCGGGGTGTTTTGCACTTCAGAACTTTTGTGTCAGTAAAATCTCCAAACGGTCACCTGCCACCCTGACTTTTTAATAAATGTAATATTTGATTTTTCAATATTTTTTTTAAAACATCGTTGCGAGGTGATTAACACCCTGAAATGTTTTTTCCCAAAATTTCAAACTTCCCTCCCTCCATTGCGAGATAGAAATACACTTTTTATATATATATATATATATATATATATATATATATATATATATATATATATATATATATATATATATATATATATATATTTTAAAATAATTGGTTTGAGAGGTGGTTTGCACCCCGCAACTGTAATAATTTGCGAGGTGTATTTCACCTGGCAAACTCACCCAGCTAATCAGCAATTTTCTTGTAGTAAAAGTCGTTATAAATCTTGTAGTCTTTTAAAAACTATAGTACTTTTTATGCAAAATTTGTCTTTTGAATTCCTAATAAAAAGAAATCTTCCAATTTAATTATTTTATGACCATCTTCCCAAATTCTAGATGAAACTCACCTAGATGCTTCATAATTATAACCCATTATTTTCCTTGTGTCAAAAGAAACAAGGTTGAAAATTGATTTACCCTTATCCCAATTGATTTACCCTTATCCCAATTTCAGCAGCACAGGCAAAGCCGACATTAACCCACCATCTCTTCTCAATAAAACGCTACATAGATAAATTCACAAATGTGTAAATTTAAAAACGAAGAGGTGGTTGTCGAAGATGCGGTGGATCAGATTGGCTCTCTTCATGGTTTTGCCAGATTATAGGACTAAAAGCAAAGGTCCAACAAATTATTATTTCTGATGTCAAAATCCTTTAAAATTAATGTTGGTGTAATGGATTCTTTGTAAACAGGCTAGTACCCTTGTACTCTGTTAAATATTATCATTATTAAAAAAAAAAAACAAGTGCAAAATACATAACCACCACATAACTCATAACATAAGGAAGTAATAAATATCTAAAACAAAAAGTATGGTTTTAAATCGTGGTTGCGGGTGTTGCGATTGTGGTCATTGCGGTTGCTGCGATGCGCATTGCGGTCGTTATAGCGTGAATTTAATTAAATTAGAAAATATTTGAAATACACCTTTAAAAAACACTTAATGTTAAATCCCAAATAAAAACTGCAAGACCATTTCTCCCTCATTGGAATTTATGGTTAGCTCACACAAAAAAATGCATGGAAATAGGACGTAGAATGAAAGAAATCTTAAATCACAAATAAAAAGAGAAATAATAATATCCAATGAAAGATAGTATAGATAGTTATCAATTCCACCCTAGAATTTGTGAACTAAGGAAAACTCAATGTAAATACTTCTAGCTAAGAACTAAAACATCTCAATGAAAGCTGACATGTGGGGGAGATCCTTGTACAGGTGGTTAAATCTTCTAACGCTTTGGTCTTCTGCGCTTGATGTAAGAATCTTTCAACATGGATAGTCATATCCTCTAAAAATCTCGCATTCTTCAAAATATATACTGCAAATTGAAAATCATCATCTCCTGCATCTCCATAGATTTCAATACGACATTTTTTTAGATGGGACGAAACACATTCAGGAACATGATATGGGTATTTCCAATCATTGTTGGTGGTTAATGTCTGTCAATCAAAAACAAAATAGAATTTGTTAAAATACTTAAATAGAATAAACAGAACAAAAATAAAAACATGTAATTATCCATGCACCATTGAAATGGAAAAAGCTTGAAGTTTGGGACAATTCTGGAGTATTCTCAATAGCTCAGTCCAGTCAAGAATCCCTCCATTTAGTTCAAGTTGAATTAAATTTTGAAAGGCTTTATCATATGATTCAATCGGTTGATAGGGAAGATCATCATGTCTCACCTGCACACAGTACAAAATATAGTATTATACAAACAAAAATAAATCAAACTAGAGACACAGAAAGGATGAATGCGTCAAAACAGTTATCATACCCAAAATACAGTCAAAATCTGGGCATTATAAAGTGCTGTTAGCGGAACCTCATATAAAGAGACATCGGCGCTGATCAAATTGTATAATAAGGGTTTTTCAGGGTATCGTTCCCAAACTCCCGCAACATATGCCGTAACCAAATGCTCCAATTTGGGAGATCCGGAAAGAAGTTTCATGAACTTGTTCATATGATAAAAATTAACATCATACAGATCTAGGGATTTAAGCAAAGGAAGATCCACAGAAAAGTTATCATGAGCTACAAGTAAGTTGTGCAATTTGAGAACCACTAGTGTTTTGCAGCAGAAAACCCTAGGCGGCAAGATTGTATTTAACAAGGATAGAGACAGATTCTCGATGCTACGTCGTTTTAATGCTTTGACACATTCATCCATGTTTGAACCGAGAGAGTAATTATTACTCCCGGATTGATCTTGAAATTCGAGATGAAATGTTTTGAGAGTATGTTTGTGCAGGCGTGGGGAGAGTATTACTGCGTTCAAAAATTGAAGGAAGTGAGTATAAGAGTTTTCATAAAGGCGGATAGAGGAAAGTGAGTAGAATAGTGAGACCCATCTGTGTGAAAGAAGAGTAGTTCGGAAAGAGTCTTTGACGGGGAGAAAAGAGAGTATATGGATTAGTATATCATCAGGAAAGTCGCTGATGTTCGGCGGCATTGTAATGAACAGGATTGAGAAAGATAGAGAATTGTATTGGCGACTAAACCTTACTATTGCCCTTATTTAAGGGGACAACTTCTCTACCCATCAGTAAAAGTTGGGTAGTGTACATTCAACCAATCACATGATACTATCAAAGTTTAAGACATTTAATTATTTATTAAATACTATAATTATTTGTTGTTTTCGATATATTTTACACTAGAGGTAATCTTACCCAACTTTTTGAGTTGGGTGGATAAGAATTCACCTTTAAAATGTTTTTACGATGGGAAACTCTCGTTTACTTGTTATCAACAAGCTGTTGACTTGTGATTGCAGTGGATCTGGTTCAAGCTTACGTAAGCTAAAATATATAACAAATAACCAAAATTTTTACTATTTAATAAGTTTTTAAATACATAATGATTTGCAATGATATACCTAATAAAATAGTCAAAATATATAATATATAATCAAGTAATTATTGTTAAAAATATGTTATTACAAAAGATGTTGGGTATAATATAATTTGGTCTAGGTGCGGGATATAATATAATTTGGTCTATTTCTTAGTCTCTGCTAGGGTTTTGTTTTTTTTCTTCCACTAAGAAGCAAAAGTGTAACTATTAAAGAGGCTAAGGATGGATTGTTCCTATTTCACTTTGCTGGTAACTTAAATATGGAGGCTGCGATAAAAGGCGGACCGCGGACTTTCGACAGTCATCATCTGATCCTTGAGAGGGTACGACTGGGGTCTAGATCGAGAATATCCCATTGTTCCATGTTGACTTTTCGATACAGATCCATAATCTTCCGACGGGTCTCATGATGGAGAAGGTGCGAAGAACTATGGCTAACTTCATTGGAAGCTTTGTGGAATATGATAAAAACAACAATACTAGCTTTTGGCGACAGTATATGCGACTGCGAGTTAGGATTGATGCGAGGCAGCCATTGAAGCAGCAAACTACGGTAAAAAATAAGGGAGGAGAATGGTTCATAGTCAAATTTAAATATGAAAAACTTAGCCTTTTTTGCTTTATTTGTGGCATACTGGGACATTCAGAGAACAAATGTGAAATCATATTTTCCATGGAAGAAGATGATGGTTCAAGATGGCGGTCAAATGATCTAAGGGTGGATCTTCGGCGGACTGGTGGTGAAACATCATCCAGATGGTTGAAGGATGAATATGACCGAAATGACATTGGAAAGAGCAATTTGCAGGCGCGTGAAAAACACTCCCACAGAGGGACGCATGAGATTAAAACACCGCAGGGTGAGGAAGAACAAATTCTCATTAGATTAAAACACCCCACAATTCATGTCACGTCACTAGAAAATACCCTACTCATTTGTTTTTACTTTTGTTTGTTTGTTTTCTTGAATAAAATAAAATGGAATTTGCATGCTTTCTTGTTTGTTATCTTGCTATGTCTGTGAATATTCTCTCTGTTTTGGTCAAAAGACTTGTGGTGTGATGTGATTTACTCTTTTTGTGCATTCTTGGTAGATATGTTTTAACTAAGCTCTAAATTGTACATCACTAGTGATAAATCACTAACCCTTGTGAGATTTCGAGCCTAATAATGGATAACACATAAAAAAAATCCATCTTTTCTTTCTTGTGTGATTTCACTCATGTTTGTTACTCTCTAGAACTTGAATTGACTATTGTTGAAACTTTTTGTTTACTTGTGTACACTAAAATGATAAAGGCATGTTAGTTTGTTTTATTTCTAACCAATTAGCCAACCTTAATAATACTATCCTCTTGTTTGGAAACCCCTTTGAGCCTATTGTCCTTTTTTGTGTTTAAAACTCATTACAAGCTGAAAAGTGAAAAACAATGTATCACCCTATTCAAGGGGTTAGAAGAGTCTTGTATGGAGTTATGTGGGGTTGAATATTATGTTTATGATGATGTTGTTATGATGTTGATAGAAAAGAAAATAAAAGAAGAAAAAAAACAAAAACAAAACAAAAAAATAGAGAAGGTTGTCAATTTTACTCCTTCTAGAAAAAAACAGAGAAGAGAATTAAGTTGTAAGTTTGTTGTTCAATAGAATTTCCTTTTGAGATGTTTTGTAGTTCAACTCCCGCAATTTCTTCAATCCTCTTTTAGCTCTTTGAATTTTAACTTAGGACCCCCTTAGGATTTATCTCACCTTTACCTTTGCCAAGTTACAACCAAATAATAGTCATTTTGATCTTTGTGTGCAAGTATTTAAATAGTGGATGTTAGAGTCTTTTCAAGCTTATGGTAGTACTAACTTTCATGTTGTGCTTTAAGCGTATACAGTAACCTAAACACTTGAGAGTTGAGTGGATATAATTTATCTTGTGAGGATCTTGATACTTTTGATGTACTTTTTGGTAATCTGTTTTTCATACTTTCTTTGAATGTCACAGTTGAATTTCTCACTAATGCCTTGTCTTGAAGCTTAGACTTAGAAGTGTGTTTGCATCTTGTGTCCTGGATAACTATTGAGTTCGCATGCTCTGTTTTATTTTTGTTTGAAGTTTCTTTATTTTGAATTTTTAATTTTGCTCGGAGTGCAAAAGTTCAAGTGTGGGGAATTTGATCGGTGCATTTTGATGCACATTTCTCTATGTTTTAATTTTACATTTCTATGTTTTATTTTGGTTATTTTTCCCTTTTAATGTGTTTTTATAATTTAAATTATTTTTACACTTATTTAATTTTCGCACTTTATTTTCAGCTTTAGCAGTCTGCACGGAAACGATCATAAGTGGAGCTCCGGGAATCCGATAGACGCGTTCTAGTAATTGTCGGAAATCTAACAGAAAGAGCTACAATTCATGTGTTGGAGTCGAAGTCAGATTTGAAACGCATATTTTCCAGAATTACGTTTGAAGTTGAAGCAATAGTTTTTTATTTAGTTTGGGTCATTTGTATTGGGCTGGGTTATGTATTTGACCCAGTTGGGCTGTAAACCGTTTGGTTCTCTCTAGTACCTAGGTTTGGCCGTACAATCGAGAATGCACGTTATCACTATTCAGGAATTTCGTGGACATTTTGAAGAACTCATGGAGAACTTAGTCCTAGGGTTTATCTACTGTTCATGTTCCACCGAATCTTTGAGGTTTTATAATTTTTAATCCCAATTCTTCTCCCTTTCAATAATCTTCTATATGTGTGCATGCTTAATTCAATTCATACATAATATTATTGATTTAATTCGATTGGTTTATGTTCTTTGATCTGTTTCGCGATTTAGCGTTGCTTTATCGTTAACTTGCGTATGTCAAATCATGTTTGCTTATTTCATGAGTGCTGAATCCGTTTGCTTTATATGGGTAATAGGGATATAAACCGTATAGTACCAATTTCTTTTGTTTATTGTTGCTGTAATCGAATAGGGGATAGAATTCACTTAGGGATTAGATTTATGATTAACAATGATAAGTGGGGAACCCGAATAGTAGAACAACTTATTTTATAATCACTTTTCAGAATCACTTAATTGCAATTTCTTTATTGAATCGATCCTAAACCATAAACCCCAAATTATATTTCTATTAGTTAATATTAAAGCAAGAATCCTTGTGATACGATACTCGAGTCACTTGTCGCTATCTACGGTATTTTCAAAATAACTCGTTTTTTATCCGCGCGCGACAGCGGATCAGAGATCCACAACCTTTCACAGGTGCTCAGGTATTTCTTTATGTCTATCTCCTTCCTCTTTCTCACGATTTCCTCTTCTTCTACTCTTTCTTCCCGAACTTCTGTGTTTCGCTGTTGCTTCTATGAATCGTTGTTTTTCCGTGCGATGAAGGTTGTTGCGTTGTTCTTGCAGGTTCTTGTTACGAGGTTGCAATCTCAGAGAAGGTGAAGATGATGAGAGGTTTGAGGGGATTCAAGATTTTTTCTGTTAAATGATTATATGAAGAGTTTTTTATGATTGAGAAAGAGAGGAACAGATTGGAGAAGTGAGGAGCAATGAAGATTGGAAATACGGATTGAAGATCGATTATAGCGATGATTCTTTTGCAGAGATTATGAAAATTTTGGAGAATTTGAAGATGAGATTTAGATAGAAGAAGAATCAATACTTTGGAGATTCTTGGTGTGAAGAGATTGAAGTGATGAAGTTGAATGATGGATTTTGTTGAGAATTTGGTTACAGGTTTTTTTGGTGAGTTTTTTTCTGATCTTTTTTCTCCCCTCTTCTGTTATACGATTTTTTCCCAAAATTTTGTTATATCTCTTTTTCCTGATGCTGATTCTGTTATTTCTTCCCTCAATCTTCTGCAGAAAATCTCGTTTTTTCCTGATGTGTGCAATTCTAGTGAGCTATTTCTGAATTTTGTGAACCGGTTCTATTTGAGATGCAGGCGCAAACCGATCCGGTTCGATTTTCATGAACCTGTGGGTTTGTTTTCGGTTTTAACTAAATTTTGCGGATGAGCTGGTTTTCCTTTGAGCTCCCAGTTATTTGCTTCTTCTTGTAATCATTTTTTGTAATTGATTTGTAATGGGCTGGGTTTGAATGAGCTCTTGTAATGAATGAGAACTTTTGAATATTTTTGTAATCTTGTAAATTTTCTCTTATGAAGAACTTTGAATCCAACGAGTCATTGAATTTATCTCTTGACTTTGTGGGCATCTCAACAATGTTTCTTCCAATTTTACCTCTAGATCTCAATGACATAAAGAATGAATGAAACTTGGATAATACTTGAATGAACTTGAATTCATGACGATCTCAATGAATGATTAAATCTTGAATGTGCTTTCAAATTAAACTTCTTCATCCAACCAAAGACACAAGGAATGAATATTGATCTCGAGTTTTAAATGGTAAACATGAAGATGTGTAGATCTTGAATGAATGAATGATTCAATAAATTTGGATGGAATTGCATCAATACTTGAATGAATCTTTTTGATGATTGCACGCCTTGTAACTTGATGAAGAAGTAATCAACGAACCAAACCTAAGCTTCCAACCATGCTATTAATTGATGAGAAATGCACTCAATGGATGTTTTATCCAAGTCCAAACTATTGAACTCTTGAGGAGAAATAGTCAGGAGGCAAAACCCTAATTCACAAGATCCCTAGTTGAAATATTGTCAAGCTCAAGCACAAGGGATTAGAAACCCTAATTTCAATGATCCTTGATCCCAATGCCAAGTTATAGATTAATGGATGCATGATGCATTATGTGACCTAATGGAAGGTATGCAGACGATCTGAAGCTATAACCCAAGATAAATAGGGTAGGACAAATTTAGGGTATGACAACCGCTTACGGCCAGGAGCGTAATCGGTTACGCCACGCACAGAAGCAATATAACAAGGAAAAAATAGAGTATGTAAACGGTTACGGCCAGGAGCGTAACCGGTTACACTGAACACAGAAGTAGCATAACTTATAGCTCAAATAAAGAAGGAAAATTTTGGGGTGCAACACCTGTCTGTGAAAAGAGTTATTCTTAAATTTTTTTTGCTGCATCAAAATGGTTTGTAAAAGTGTCAATTTCATTTTATATATTGATTTTTCATAGAGCTATGTGAGATAAGAACTATATGAGAGTTCTTTTTCACTCAGTTGTACAAATTTGAATAAGTGTCCTGATGTTTGTGACACAAGTATTATGAATTTGAAGTTAAAAGATATTCTGATATTTTGCTTACTATTTTTACAACACTTATTTGTAGTTTATTTTGAAAATGGTTGTCATATCCCAAAAGTTTCCCATCATATTTCCAAATATTCTGACTCATATGATCTTCAACTGCTCAAGACTATGCAAGAATCGAGCACACCTACCTATCTCCTAAGCAATCAACCCACAACTAGGGTTTTGATTCTCTCAAGTTCAAATCGAGTTCCAAGACCTAAAATGTATCCCATGGCCACTCATATGCTTCAAAGGATCCTCATGCCAAGTTTCAAGCTCTGATTCACCAGACTGCTCAATCAACTGCTCAAATGGTTAACAGTCGACTAGTTCGACCTAAAAGTCAACCATGGTCAAACCACAGTCAAAACTCTTGATTTTTGGTCAACATCAACATTTTGAAGTAAAATTCATCATTTGATCAAGAATTGATCATGATTCATCAAGGAAAGCTTCAAAATCACTAAATGTCCAAGTTTCTAAATTAGGGTTTTGAACTAAAAGTCAACCCAGCTTTGACTAGACATATCTCCTGCTTGGTTCATCAGAAATTTCCCAACCAAATCTCATTCTCAATGAAATTTGATTCTCTACAACTTTGATTTTGGGTCCAAGATCCAGAAATGCTTCAGCCTAAGAGATATGAGCCAAAACATTACAGGCCCTTCTAGAAGCTCGTAAAAAGCTATTTTTTGTCAGGAGGCATATCATCAAGATAAAATATTCAAATTCAAAATATGTTCCAAAGTGGCTTGTATAGGACACCTTGGGCTTTCCAAAAAGTCCTAGAACACTTCCATACCTTAAAAATTGAGGGAGATATGTCTTGTAAAAGTTGGCCAATTTTTGGTGAGGTGCATGAAGCAAATAAGGGTCAAAATAGAATTTCTTTCAAAAGGGCCCAACTTTTTATGACCCAATCTTGTTCCCCAAGTAATATAGAAGCTCCAAGCCCAAAGCCACGAATTTATGATTATTATTTGATTTTTTATTGAACTTTATTCATTAAAATTATGGCTAAAATCAAAGATTTGGAAAAAATATAAAAAGATGTGATTTATCTTTGATTTCCAATAAACTCCAATCAGCCAATAAATCAAATATATGACTAAATTTCGTGAAAGGAAATATTGGAACATGATTGAAGCAAAAAATCAAGTTTAATGCAAATTGGAAATCAAATTTTTTCTCATAAAGACAAGGTATTTGCTCCATGTTTCTTGACCTAAAATCACCCTACTATATATACCTAGCATGGGCAAAGCAAAAGGGATGAAATTTGGAGGTGAAGAGCAAGGGTTTCAAAGTTATTAAAAATTCAAGATTTTAGGGCACAATCAAGAAACCAACTCTAGCCATGTCTGCTCCATTCCAAGGTTTGGTTCAGGCTCCTGAGATCTCCAACAATGGATTCAATCCCTTAAGCAAGCTAATTCACGACCAGAACCCCTCTCATGAAGGTGCATCATTGGTATAGTTTCTTGAATCTCAAACATTCGTTTGGTCCCATATAAATGAGTTCAATGCATATATTCATGTTTACACTAATGTTTGTGGATGTTTAGAATTATCATGCACGAGTTTTGATGCAAGAACCATGGTCCACCATTGTTAGGGCATGGAACGTATATGCCTTCATTTTCATAGTTTCAGCGAGTTTCAAGGAAAAATAACATCACCAATGAATTCGTAGAGGTCCAGTTAGGGGACCTAGGTCGTTTCTTTGCCTTGTGTGATCTTTGTTTGCAGGTCACAGGTTGGTGCAAGAACTGATTAAGAAACCTTGGAAAATTCGCAGCAGAATTCGCAGGTAATTCCCTGGGAAAATCCGCAAGTGCGTAGGAGGGAGATGATGAACAGTCCCTGGAGACTGTTTGACTGTCTGCGTGTCATGAAGCTATCGGCCAGTCTTATTTCACTCTCTCTCTCTCTCCACGCGTGCACTGCATTGATTGGCCAGTCAACTTTTCCAACAATCCCTCTCTCCTCCCCATTGGCTCATTCAAATGGCTGGGCCCCACGGTTTGACTATCCCATTTATTTTTGTTTTAATACTTATTAATTGTTGATCATGTTATTAACAGCAAACGAGTTTGAATTAGTTGGTGAAGGAGGGCTTGGCGCATTACTCAAAACCTGGGTTCGATCCCAGGCGAAGTGTATTTTAATTTTTTTTTTTCCTTTTTTTCACAGTTTTCCTTCAGATCCAGTGCATGTGTTCAGTGCGTGTTTATGACGTGCCTTCCGTCTCCACCGTCTGATCGTTGTGAAGCCGAATCCTACGCCCCTAGAATACGTAGCACACCATAGACCCTCGGAGACCTCCCACACTGAATCCAGTGCCTCCCTCATGCTTTTTCTAGGTGTGATTGTTTACTTTTTTATTTATTCATTTCCTTTTTCTTTATTTTTTCCTTTTAATTAAATTTTCTTTTAGTTTAATAATTAACCAACCTAAAACTATAACTAGGTTTTAAAATTAACATTTTTATTAATTTTTTATATTTTATAATTAGGATTTAATTTTTAAAATCAATTAGACTTAGGTTAATTTAGTCATAAAATTAATTTAATTAATTTAGTTAGTTTTTTAACACTTTAGGTATTTTAGGGTTTATCACATTCTTTTCCACTTTATTTTGTCACTCGCCAAGAATCCTATTTTGGGAAACTTAACATCGATTAATTTTTTGGCAAACCTTTTTAGGTCTTTTTAATTATTAATTTTAGTCTTAACTAATTAATTTTAGGTTTATTTAAAATTAATCCTTAGTTTTTATTTTTAGGTTTATTCTATTAACCTTTAAGTTTTAGGATTTATCACCACAAATGCCTCTAACCTTCAATTTTTTTCCAACGCGCGAATTTCTCTTCTCATCCCATACTCCATGAATGTCGCATGTTTGTTTATTTAATTATGTTATTTAATTTTTTCCATTTAAAATTCTAGAAGGTGTATAGGTCACTCATTTGTTTTAAATGTAATAGTAATTAGGATTTTTATTTCCTGCTTTTACTTTCCGCACCCTATAACTGCTTTATTTTCTGCTATTATTAATTGTATTTAAACTGCATGGTTAGTAAATAGGGAGTGACAAGCTTGCTAATTAAAATTAGTTCACTAATTACAAGATAAAATATTTGAACATAATCACTTGATTGTGGCACACACACACCTTTAATGGTAACCTTCCTTTTATGTTGCCTTTTCGATTAAATAGTCAAGTCCCTCGGATACGAGGATACCTTAGCCAGTTTCCTACGAATGAAATCATCATATGAGATCTAGTCCCTCTATGTTGCCTCGGTAAAATGATGATCATCCCTTCGAATGCTAAGGTGTCCTAATTGTTGCCTTAAAATGACTATTATATCCTTCCCTGTGACTACCTGCCCTCTTTATGGTAGGGACAGTATTATGGCGAACGATAATCCTTGATGACCCTTTTCAAATCCAATGAAAGGACTACCTGCCCTTTTTATGGTATGGATAGCCCTTTCCAACTAAAGTCTTAAAGAACAGAAAATTTAAACTTAGGGTAATTGCTTTTAATTGCTCGCTCTTCTCAAATTCAAAATTATCTTTTCCCACTTCTTTCAAATCAATTCAAAAAGACTACGCTTATTTATAAGCTAAAGTTCTTATTCAAAATATTTTCTAATCACACACTACACTTTTTTTCAAACAAAACAAAAAGTTAGCTAAGCAATTAAGAGCGCATGGATAACCATGAATACAAAGGGTGCTTACACCTTCCCTTTGTATAACCTACCCCCAAACTCAAAATATTTTAAAGGTCTTTGCTGTTCTTTTTGCCTTTCCAATTGGATAAAATAAAAGTCGGTGGCGACTCTTGCTATCCGCAACACTTTTTAAAGTCAGTTCTCCCACCGTATTACAGAACTGGCGACTCAGCTGGGGACTTATTTAAAAGATGGGTTACCTTAAAGTTTAGGATCACTTTAATTGTTTGCTTTATTTTTAAGGGTATTGTTTGAGTATTCTCTTGTGTGAAAGATCTTATACCCGGATCTAGTGTACCTTAGGTATGTGGCAATAGACCAAGGAGATTGTACGACTTGTATCGATATGGTTGATCTGGTGGCCACCGTTAGTGTGACACTTTGGTTTGTCTTGATGGCCCTTGAACATGATCGGGGAGACATTTGGCTTCCGCGTAGTGTCATTAAGCACTAATTTGCCCTTAGAACCCTAGTTGAACTTGACTTTGGCCTATAGGAAGTAGCGAGATGGCTGGCTTTGGATTCCTGACTGAAGCTGGTTGATACTCGATGCTACACTCATTGAGATTGGACTCTAGGGATGCTTTTGGCTGGTCGTTTGAGTGCCATGTTGAGATAATGCCCGCGAGAAAGGTCATGGATATGAGCATCATAGAACCCGGTTACTATTCTAGGACAGGTTGAACCAACTAAACTTCAGTGGGGAGGGTACTTACCTACGGACTTCATGCAAGCCTTCAAACCTAAGGACACTTGTGTGACTTGCTTGTGTGTGCTACTAACCCTTCGATTTCCTTGCAGGTTTTGTCATAGGACTTGTTTGTCCTTACTATATTACGCTTTGCCTAATATACTGCATTCGCATAACATCATGACGTCATAACATATCATGTAAACTAACCCTTTCAAGGATCTTAGGGATTTAGGGCGCACAATTTTAGGTGCTCTTATCAAAGACTGAATTCCTAATCAAGGGGCAAGAGGATTTATTTTCCTCTGGCCATTTGTCTTCCAATTCAGAGACTCGGTACCTACCAAGGGGCAAGAGGATTTATTTTCCTCTAGCCAACTCAGAAGTATAGGTATCCCGAATCAGAGACTATGACCCACTGGATATGGTGAGCTTGATTCCCAAATAAGAACATCCAAGAATCAGAGTTCTTCGAATGAAGATACGACCAAATCATTTTTAATGTTGCTAACTAAATTCCTTAAAGATCCTTGAAAACATTGCATTTGCATTCATAACATTGCATAACAGGTTCCCGCCATAGGTCTCTCATCCTCTCTCGCTGTTTATTTCAGCACAAATGGATCTCGAGCAATCTGTCAAAAATCTTCAGGCTCAGAAAAACCAGTTCCAAGAGATGATCCTTAACTTGGCCAAGGGGCAAGAAGAATTGAAGACACTTCGTAATGACCGCAACCTATCTGTTGAGGCAGTTCCACAACGATGAAGCAAGCCAGATGCACCTAAGCGTCAATTCACCCAGATTAATAGGTCACTGGCTCAGGCATTACAATACTTGTTGAAGTCAGAGTTGATTACTTTAAAGGATCTCCCTATGAATCCTAGTACTTCTGCTTGCGAATATAATCCCAATGCGAGGTGTGCGTACCACTCCGATAGTCCTGGTCACGATACAAATAATTGCTGGACGTTGAGGAACAAGATCCAAGATATGATCGATGCTGGTGAAATTGAGTTCAACCCTCCTGAGACTCCCGCGGTAATCACTGCCATCATGCCTAGTCATGACAAGACTGATTAATGTCTAGAAGGATGGACTCTTGGACCATTAGTTGCATTCTCATTTTAATTTCTATTCTGTTTGTTTAAACATTCGACTTATGATAGACATTATCTGTTTTAATAATCATCATTAGTGCATTGCATATGTTTGTCTTGAATAAATTATTTTGCTATCACTCATTTAAACTGTGTTACTTTGTTTTTGTTTTGTGATGTTCAACTCCTGCTAAGTTGTAAGCCTTTTGAGGGAGGATGACGAAAACGATACCGCAACCTCATACAATATGCTTTTGAACGGACTATGCTGACGATGTACAGGCATTGTTTCAATTCCTAAACATTGGAGATATAAGGATGTTAATCCCTCGTCAACCCCTTTGAGCCTAAGAAATGGAAGTTTTATTTCTCGTACAGATTAAAACCTTGATCATAACCTGGGGCAGGGTAGTTACTCAGTTAACTCAATTATACTAGTCGTTGTTTACACCAAATAATGATGGGTTCCCGTAACCATTAAGTCAGGAAGTCAATATCCACCAAAAAGAAAAAAGTTGTTAAGTCAAAACCTATGAAGGAGACTTATCAAAAATCGAAACATCCCGCTGACTGTAATCTCAAAATAAACAGTTCAGGCAAAAGTTAGGGATAACAAAGTCAAAAATAGGATGCTACGAATCCTCGACAAAAGAAAACATTACAAAAAAGGGATGACTGTCTGTCCAAATAAACTGCCTGTATCTTAACTATCATGAAAGGCCAATGTTACGACTTCAAGCTCTGCTAGGACTTAACCGCAAAGTTAACTGAGCCTAGGATCGAAGAACATCACGAAGATTGAGAAGGGTACAAATAAACTTTGAGCCTTTATCCTTTGTTTCTTAAACTGTGAACCAAGCCACGTTACAACCCTTAAAAGTCCTAACTGAAGCATGGTTAGTTCGAAAGCGTATTGTCACCAAAAAGGTATCTTGACTCCTTAAGGTTTGCCATAAATGCTGAGTTG
Organism: Vicia villosa; assembly: GCF_029867415.1. Classification (NCBI taxonomy): domain Eukaryota; kingdom Viridiplantae; phylum Streptophyta; class Magnoliopsida; order Fabales; family Fabaceae; genus Vicia; species Vicia villosa. The sequence continues at coordinate 36,668,600 of NC_081181.1, read as the reverse complement.
ATATCACGTTCTTACAAATATCACGCTTTTACACCTTTGTTTTAATGTTTTTCAAAAACTCAAGACAGACATATGCATTGCATCTCATGAATTCATTATTAAACATATTCTGCTACATAATTTCAAGTGTTAGCAACAGGAAGAATCTGCACAGGGTACGACTAATGACTAAAAGTCATCCTGACAGATGAAACCATTTCAGCAGCAACATCTCTTGCATCTGACTCAGTTGATTAGAAGTCAATGAATACAAGGGGCATGACATGCTTTGACCAATAAATATGGGGTAATCAAGTCAAGATTCCAAGAATCTCTCAAGAATGCCAAACAAATCAGGGGCATGCACCCAAGTGGGTCTGAAGCTACTTGATCGGTCACCATTTCTAATAAGTTTACGCACCTTTTTCCGACAAGAATTCATGGTTTTGGTAACACTAAGTGGCATTTGCATGTGTTTTAAAGTAAGTTTTCGTATTTTCAATTGTGTGATTTTGTTGCATATTAATGCTTTATGAGTGTACAAAAGTGTCTTTTTATGCGCCGGTTGATTGTGTTGTGGCCAGGTTGATGCATGGGAAAAATAGGAACTTGTGGCGCGCACGAGTGGATGAAAAGAAGCCGGAAAAGCTGAGTTCAGAGGTCAACACGGGCCCCCGTGTGGAGAAACACGGCCCGTGTTGAAATGTGGCTGGAAATGCAATTTTGGACCTAAGACAGAGGATCTACACGGGCACCCGTGTTCACAGACACGGCCCGTGTGAGAAAGTGCCTGGAAATGTGTTTTTTTGCCAAGGTACAGAAGAACAACACGGGCGCCCGTGTGCAGCAACACGGCCCGTGTTGATGAGCGCGTGCTGAATATATGTTTATGTGTTTCCTCACTCAAAGGGGATCATTAAGGGTATTTTTGGTATTTGGTTTCAACCTGAATGGAAGATAGATTATAAAAACAACTTTAGGGCAAGGGAGAAGACACTTTTTGACATATTAGAGAAAAGAATACAAGAGAAGATTGGAGAAAGCAAGGGTTTGGGAGAGAAGAAGATCTTCATGAACGGAAGCAATTGAAGATCCAATCTCCTCCAATTTCTTGTAATGTCTTTATTCATTATTATGTTTTCTTTGAATACTATGAGTAGCTAAACCCCCCAATGTTAGGGGGGTGGCTCTGACACTTTGTAATGACTCTGAGTTTGCAATTGCAATAACAATCATGTTTTTCATTGTTGATTTATTCTCTTGATGTTTCTAATGCTTTTCCTTTCAGACAAATCGGAATTGATGTATGATTATCGTTTAGGTTGGACAACCATTGATAATGCTTTCATGAGAATATGCTATAATTGATATTACCTAGGACTAGGATTACCTTATAGTAACCGGATATTCTTGATAACTTAATTGCTTGATTTCATTGTAAATCTCTAAGGACTTAGGGTTTAGGATGAAGGATCAAAGGTTTTTTCACTAAGGACTTAGGATCAAACAACCTTAAGAACCGGTAATTGATTATTGAAAATAAGTTGTTGCAATAGAGATTTCAAAGTTGTTACATTGTCAATCATCCACTATCCCTAGCATGTTACTCATATTTGTTAAAAAATCTATTTCATTTACTGCTTATTTTACTTTTCGTTAAGTGATAATAACCAAACAAAACCCAATTGAAGTTTTTGTTTAATTGAACTTTGAATTGAACTCATCATTCCTGCGCAGTCCCTGAGATCGATATTTGGGGAATTTTCCCTATTATTACAAGAGGCAAAATAGTACACTTGCTATTTTATCGATCAAGTTTTTGGAGCCGTTGCCGAGGACTGCCATAATATTGAGTTTAAGTTGAGTTCAATTAGAATTTTGTTGCTCTGCGACTAAAATTTTATTTTCTGCACTTTTTATTTTATTTTCTGATTCTAATATTTCTCTAATCTGTGTATGCGAGGTAAGGCCTCAACTAAATTTCTTTTTGACGCAGAACCTGAAAGATCGTTGCACGCTAGGCTTAGAAAAGCCAAACAAGCAAGACTAGCAGAGTCAGCCATAGAACTCGTAATTTAAGAACCAGAAAAAGAGGAAGAAGCTTCAGATCATTCTGGTCACTCAAATACAGGTTCAAAATCAGATACAGAGTCAGAGACAGAGACAGTTATGGGGGAACCTTAAGAAAGGCTCCTCGGAGACTATGGTGTTGTGAATACACTGGGTGGGAGACTAACAATTGTCAACCAACCGGTGAATGTTCCTAATTTTCAATTGCATCCAAGCACCATCACTCAGCTCGAAAGAAAGCCTTTCACCGGAAAGGTTAATGAAGATGCAAACAAGCACTTGCAAAGATTTTTTACCATGAGCACCACTCTGAAAATTGATGGTCATACTCAAGAAGCCAAGAAGCTAAGGATGTTTCCTTTCACCTTAGCCAAAGAGGCAGAAGAGTGGTTCTACTCCCTCCCAGCGGGCAGTATCACATCGTGGGAAGAGATGGAAAAGGCCTTCCTGAATGAGTATTTTCCAGCGTCAGTCTTTCTACGAAACAGGTATGAAATTCTGAACTTTAAGCAGAAAGAGGGTGATCCTTTGGGAGATGCCTACAAAAGATTCAAGAGGATCATCGTAGCATGCCCAACTCATAACATGGATCATACTGAACAGATGCAAGTATTTGTTAATGGGCTCAAAATAAAGACAAAGCAGTTGATCGATACTGCAGCCGGTGGCTCAACTAATTTCTCAACAGCCACTGGTATTAAGAAGATCATTGAAGCGATAGCTGCAAATGAGCATCTAGAGTTGTATGATAGGTGTACTAACAAACTTGAGGGAATAATTGATCTAAAGTTGGAGACTTCTAAAATTTGGGTTGAAGATGCGATAGCTGCAGAAGTTGAAAAGAAATTGAAGGCTATGAATATAGGTACACAACAAGTGGCTCAAGTTCAACAAGCTCAACCTGTCAGCTGTGAAATCTGTAATGGCCCACACCAAACGGTGTACTGTTTTGCTACTCCCAAGCAGATTGAAGAAATCAAATTCCTAAGGCAAAACAACCCGTATTCTAACACCTATAATCCAGGGAGGAAGAATCATCCAAATTTTGCTTGGAAAGATCAACAACAACAAGGTACCCAGAAGGCAGAGTGGGAAGTGGCAATTGAAAGATTAGTTGGGCAGTGTTCTCAGTTCCAAGAAGAAACAAGAAACAACCACAGAAACACTTCGGCCTCAATTAAAAATCTGGAAGTTCAAGTGGGGCAGATAGCACAGCATCTCACTCTACAGGCACAAGGTACCCTTCCGAGCCCAACTGTGAAAAATCCGAAAGACCAAGAGAAGATTAATGTTGTTGCTACAAGAAGTAGGAGAGTAGCAGAACCTGAAAAAGAAAAAGAGGAAATAGATGACCCCATGGTAATAGAGGTGGATCTGGAAATAAGAGAGAATCCAAAAGAGCCAGAAGTTGTGGTACCACCGGTTAAACCAATTGAAGAAAAAAATAAGAAAGACGTTGAACCGGTGATAAAACTACCCTTCCTCTCCAGAGTGACAAAGAAGGGTTCAAGAGAGAAAGACTTTGAGAAGTTTACTAAATTGTTCAAAAAGTTAGAGGTAAATCTACCATTCTTTGAAGCACTTGAGCACATGCCTTTGTATAAGAAATTTATGAAGGAGGTGTTGGCGAAAAAGAGATCACTAGGAGGAGAACCAAAAATTGCAACGGAGAAGTGTGGTATAATCTCGACAGCAAGAAAGATCCCAATAAAGAGGAAAGACCCTGGGGCGGTGGCGATACCATGCACTATCAAGAATATAGCTTTTAAGAAGGTACTCCTCGATTCTGGGTCTAGTGTGAGTTTAATGCCTTTGTCCATTTTCAAAAAGCTTGAATTAGAAAAGATTAGTGAAAGTAAGACACAGTTAAGGTTCGCTGATCACACCGTTAAGAAATCCTATGGGGTAGCTGAAGATGTGCTAGTGGAAGTTGATAAGTTTGTATTCCCTGTTGACTTCCACATCATGGATATTCCGGAAGACGAAGAAACTCCTATCCTTCTTGGGAGACCATTTTTGTCGACAGGCCGCTGCAACTTCGACATTGAAAAAGGGACACTAACGCTGAAATCATTTGATGAAGAAGTAACCTTGAAGATGTTAGGAGTTAAGAAAAATAGGGCAGGTGTGAATGAGAAAACTTCAGCTGGTATGACAGAAGGTGAAAAAGAAGACAAAAACCCTAAAAATATCCAAGAAAAAGTTTCAAGCATAGCCTCTCGGGTGGAACCAACTTATGTAGCTGTCAAAAGTCCTAAGAAAGCTAAGGAAGTCAAGAAGAATGTGGGAAGTAAATTGAAGAGAACGGATATCCATGTTTTTCATCTTCATGAGTTCGTGGTTGCGGAAGTGATGAGCAACAAGGTTTGGAAAAGGAAATACCCTCCATAATAAAGGGTAATGGACGTCGAGCCATGCGACGTTAAACGAAGCGCTTCGTGGGAGGCAACCCACGGTTTTAATAATTAATTTTTCTGTTTGTTTATGTTATTTTCAGGAAATAAAAGAGGACGTCTCTGGTGAAAGCTTGGAAGTGATCATTGGAGTGCATTACCCTCTATGAGTCACCTCTCTCAGGCTTGTTCTGAAACATTGAGGCCGATGTTTCGTTCAGGTGTGGGGGAGGTTCTATTTTATTTTATTGCTTTGCTTTGTGTTTTTGAATTCATAGTTTAGTTTGTTTGGTTTGTTTGTGTTACTTTTGTTTTACTTTTTCTTTAAAGTGTGTTTCTTTCAAGTTTGTATGGTGCAGTGCTGTCATGGTGTTACCAGGTGATTGATAGAAGTCGGAGGGGAGCAAACTAATAGCTAGTGGTTGAACATCACACCCCATACTTGATCTCCGCAGGCACCACGGAAGTTGACACAATCAAGAGGAGAAGGTAGGACGCAAAGCATCAACACTGAACCAAGAGAGTGGTATGGTATGTGTCAGTTGAAAGGAAACCGCATGACACCAAGAGCACCTCGGAGCATGTAAGCTTAACCCACCCGGTGAGATTACAGAGCCAAATTCATAATATCACATGAGAGTTCAGTCAGGTATGACGTTATTCACTTTGATTTTGCGTATGTTCTCGTAACACAAGCACACTACGAAAACGCACACTGAGGCAAGTTTTTCTTTAGCCCCGAGCCTTTCTAGCCATCCTGTATGCATTATATCCATAGTCAACCCCCTTTGAGCCGTAATGTTTGTTTTGTTCATTGTTGTTATTCATGTTACCACCCACATATTCACCATTCATGTTATCGCTCGGCATTAATGTTTTCCTCTTGAAAGACATAAAAGAATCTAAGTGTGGGGTAGTGAACCATTGAGAAAGGGGCAAGAAAAAAGAATAAAAAAAAGGGAAATGAATGTTGAACTTGTGAAAATCCAAAGAAAAATTTTGAAAAACAAAACAAAGGAAAAGTCCTTAACACTTGCCCGAAAGATTACATGAATGACTCTAAAAAGCTAAAAACAAGAGTCGAAGGTCTTAACCCCATTCTTATGATTCAAACCACTAAAAGTAGAAATGTGAACCCGACATGAATGCAGAGCACCAAAACCTTTTGTTATTCCGTTCCTTGTTTACCCCACCGAACCCAAGCCACGTTACAGCCCGAAGACCTCATGAAGTGTGTGTAATCTGTGTGTGTAGTGATTCGAGAATGTATTCAAAGTTAAAAGTAATATGCATGCCTTGGTACTATGAGTGTAAACACTTTAACCCAGAGAGATTTATGAGAGTGTGAAAAAGCTTGCAGGTGCAAAAGTGCTCGGAAGTGATAATGCGGTCGATAGATTGACGAAGGATGCCATAGACTCGATTGCTAAGTGAAGGTATTTTGCGAATAACCTGATTGTGTTGTGGAGAAAAGAATCTCGTCGGTGACCTTTGTTTCGTCTCGATACATCACTTGAGGACAAGCAATGAGATAAGTGTGGGGTTGTGATCGGTCACCATTTCTAGTAAGTTTTCGCACCTTTTTCCGACAAGAATTCATGGTTTTGGTAACACTAAGTGGCATTTGCATGTGTTTTAAAGTAAGTTTTCATATTTTCAATTGTGTGATTTTGTTGCATATTAATGCTTTATGAGTGTACAAAAGTGTCTTTTTATGCGTCGGTTGATTGTGTTGTGGCCAGGTTGATGCATGGGAAAAATAGGAATTTGTGGCGCGCACGAGTGGATGAAAAGAAGCCGGAAAAGCTGAGTTCAGAGGTCAACACGGGCCCCCGTGTGGAGCAACACGGACCGTGTTGAAATGTGGCTGGAAATGCAATTTTGGACCTAAGACAGAGGATCTACACCGGCACCCGTGTTCACAGACACGACCCGTGTGAGAAAGTGCCCGGAAATATGTTTTTTGCCAAGGTACAGAAGAACAACAGTCGACCATGGTCAAACCACAATAAAAAATCTTGATTTTTGGTCATCATCAACATTTTGAAGTAACGTTCATTATTTGATCAAGAATTGATCATGATTCATCAAGGAAAGCTTCAAAATCACTAAATGTCCAAGTTTCTAAATTAGGGTTTTGAACTAAAAGTCAACCCAACTTTGACTAGACATATATCCTGCTTGGTTCATTATAAATTTCCCAACCCCAAAGCTCATTCTCAAGGAAATTTGATTCTCTACAACTTTGATGTTGGGTCCAAGATCCAAAAATGCTTCAGCCTAAGAGATATGAGCCAAAACATTATAGGTCCTTCAAGAAGCTTGCAAAAAGTTGTTTTTTGTCAAAAGGCATATCATCAAGATAAAAACTTCAAATGCAAAATATGTTCCAAAGTGTCTTGTAGAGGACACCTTGGGCTTTCCAAAAAGTCCTATTGTAGCGGGGAAAATCTGATATCGAAGCCATGGGATTGACTCGAATCAATATTTCAGTGAAAGTCGCCACCGCGCTTTTATTATTTCCAAAGGAAAAGGGAAAAGAACGAAAAAAACCAAAGTTTGTTTTTAAAACAAAAAGAAGAGATCTTAGGTACGGGTGTTGTTTATACAAGGGGAAGGTTTTAAGCACCCCTCATATCTGTGGTACTCCACAGGAACCTTTTTGAAAATCTGTGTGTGTGTGCTAAAAAACGGTTTGTTTTATTTTTAAAATAAGCTCGACAAAGCGTTAAGCTTTGGGCCTACATACCTCCTCGGTGCAATGGAGAAGTCAGAGCTAATGTAGTTCCGCTTTTTGGGAAAAACGTTTTTAAAACGAATAAACACTTTGTTGTCGTTAGAGAGAAATACTCAGCCATTGATCTTGAGCATGAGAACAAACAAGTTCTTTGCATCGCAAATGAAAGAAGGGCTCCAACTCGGATAAAATCAACGAGTATGCCACTAGCTCTCTCACGCGGAAAAGATCTCGTTATTATCAATCAATTTCAAAATCGTGGGGTATAACCACTCGTTTCGACAGTTAACGGTGTCTAAACTTTTGAAGAAAAGCCACTAAGGGCGAAAGATATTTTTGAGAAAAGGTTTTTGAAAAGGTTTGCAAACATAAGAAGGTTTTTGAAAAAGGGAGAAGATTTTGAAAATTTAAGAATGGGAGGAGATGAAGAGGCTAACCTAATGCATAAAGTAAAAGCTAAGGAAAGAAACGGTCTAACCAAATAAGAAGCCAACACTCGACATTAAGAGCCAAGGTAGTTTTCCCATCCTTTGGATTTATCAATACCAACACATTAACACTTGGGGATCCACATGAACTTATTGTCTTAGCACCACTTTGCATTAAACACATTAAGGTTCTGACGAAAATCGGGCAGAGTAACGACTGTTTTCGGGTAAAATCCTTATTTCAATGCCTTGGAATTAACCATCAAGGGCTTTCAAGGAAATACCTGCACACAAAAACATACAACAGCACAATGCCAGACAGACAGAACAATCACAGGATAATAATAGAATGAGTCCAAAGGTACTAGGTCCATAAGTCCGAATCTCCAAAGTGCTAGGGATAGTAACCGATAGTCCAAAGAGAGCCTTATGTATTTTTTAGATTTTGGTTATTTATTAGTGTTTTAGCGAAAGAGTAAAGTATGGTCCAAGTGGACAAAAGAAAAATAACGGAAACATAAACATATGTCCAAGTGGACAAAGAGAAAATAGCGGAATTATAAACGTCCAAATGGACAAAGAGAAAATGGCGGAAAGTAAATATGATGAAATGATAAAGTAAAGCGATAAGGCGAGAAATATAAAGAGCGGTAATATAAAGAGCGGTATAGTAAAGGTGCGGAAATTAAAGTTAGTTATTAAATGTTAAAGATAACCATCTTGAAACTTGTCAAGTATGTTATCGAAGTTAGTAGGAAGATCTATGGTGAGTGAATGATGTACTCGGATTTAAAGTCAATGGGGCTTATCAGAAGCTTGATAAAATCATAGCGAATACACGATAAAAACCTCCACAAGTCTTAAATCAACCGCATACAATTCTCTTCCATGTTTGATCTTTTTGATTCGGGACACGAAATATTGCGCTATGTTAAGCAGATCGCCAAGTGATTTATGTAGAAATCACCCTACAACGAGGCCGGTCAAAACTTTATGTGCTAATGTATGCGAGAAGAACGATATGTAGATCGCCTTCCGAAAGCAATACCGCACGAAAAGAAAATAGGTAACGATCTAGTCTTCACTAAGAATCCATAAGAATTCTCAAAGTATTAAGACTTTCATCGATCAAAAGAAAAAAAGGAGAAGAAGAAGATAAAATGCATAAAGATAATCAACTCACACTATCATTAATATCATTCATCTAATATTATGGATTTGGTTCTTTCAAACCTATCAACATCCTAGATCCAATGATATTAATGAAGTGGAGGAAGTAGGAAACCAAAACAAGCATAAAAAAGGCAAAAAACCACATTCTGCCAGCAGGAAATCGATTTCATGCAGAGGGAAATCGATTTCCATAGTGCAGTTTTCAAAAAAAACAAGTCACGCTCAGCAGGAAATCGATTTGAGCCTTAAGGAAATCGATTTGACCAGTGCAAATTTCAGCAAAAACAACATTTAAAGGCATAAAACTTGACTTAAGCAAACATACAAACACCTTATGATCACATATCAATTGGAGCACGAATTTTCCATCAAATCACCATCAAATAGCACCAATATAGCATCAAAGATGCATCACACACAAGCAACAAAGATCTACATCATGATATACAAAAAGGATGAAGAAAATTACCAAATCTTGAACAAAACTTAGATCTACTTCAAGAATCACCAACACAAATCTTGATCTCTCAACAATTGAAGAAAAAAGAGTGAAATAGATGGTGGTTTAGCTCAAAGTTTGTGAGGTTCAAGATGTGACTCACAAACTTTATGAAAGAACAAAGAGCTTTGGTGAATTTGGTAGGGATGAGGAGAGAAATTGCAAGGGGTTTTTTGGCTCTCCAAAGCTTGAGAAATGAATTTGCAAGAACTTTTTTGGCTATCAAAAGCTTGAGAAATGAGAGAGTAGAGGGCTCTATTTATAGGATGAGAGCAAGAGTAGTGGTAGTTTGGTCTTTTTGCATTTGGAAATTAGCTTGTGTTTAATTGGTGATTAAAGTGGCAATTAAATGGTAAAAAGTGGTAAAATGGGGTTTAAGTGGGTTTAATGAAGGGATTAATTTTGATGAGGTGGAAAATTAGTAAAATGATAAAAAATAATCAAAGAAAAAGGTGCCAAAATGATGTCAAGCTTCCCTCCTTATATTTTTTGAATTTTGCCTTAAGGAAATCGATTTCCCCAGGAGTGAAATCGATTTCACTCTGTTCCAGAAGAGAATTTGGCGCAAAATACACTAGGGAAATCGATTTACCCAGGAGGGAAATCGATTTCATGCTGTCCAGAATGTGATTTTGTTGAAGATTGCTGCAGGGAAATCGATTTACCCAGTAGGAAAATCGATTTCATCAGTCCAAAACATGAAAAATGCCTTGTTTATTGCATGTCTTGGCTTGGTACCTACAAAACAAGAGCCTACAAAGAAATAAAGCAATGTTTTTGGTGTTTGGGTTAGTATAAAACAAATAAAAAGCTAGAAATGCTCGATGGTTCCCCTCAAAGGAAAAATGATACCTCAAGGTTGTGATCTTGATTGATGATTGAAATGCAAATGATGTATGATCTTAGGGTCAAAAATTGGGGTATGACAGATGCCCCTATTTAAGTTTCTTCTTTCCGGAGATGTGAGGGTTAAAATCCTCAGCTCGACGTAATTGAAGAGACTTAAATATAAAATACACAATTTTTGAACCTAAGGTATAATGCGATGCTAATGGATGCATCAAGTATGCTTATGAAAATAGAGGGGGAATATAATGCCACTGGGGGGAACAAAAGGAATGAGCGATAGACTCGAATGAAAGGAGTGGCTAGGGAAACAAGATACTACTGGTTATCCGTCAGGGTGACAAGAAATATCCAGCAATACTTAGAAAGGGAGGGATAAAACCCAAGTTAGAAGTGTAGTAAGAACGTCTAAGAGTGGCATTAGACGATGAAAATCAACAGAGATATTCAAAAGTGGCATTGAATGAACTCTGGAACACAAACATATTGGGTAGAAACGTCTAAAAGTGGCATTAGACGACACCAACCATCAGAGACATTCAAGAGTGGCATTGAATGAATCTGAAAAAGGGCCCAAACTCTGAGGAAACAGCGGAGACATCCAATAGTTGTTTTGGATGGAAGGAGACCAACAAGATTCAATAGTGGCTTTGAATGCAAAAGGAGACCTACAAACCCGAAGATACGACAGAGACGTTCAACAGTAGCTTTGAGTAAAAGGAATCCAAACTCTGGAAAACATCGGGAACAATCCAATAGTAGCTTTAGACAAAAATGGAAACCAAAGAGATTCAATAGTGGCTTTGAATGCAAAATGGAAACCTGAACCCGGAAATACATCAGAGGCGTTCAACAGTAGCTTTGAACAAAATGGAAACCAATTCGGAAAATTTGAGCAACCATTCAGGAGTGGCAATGGATGGAAGACAAACTCAATAAACATCCAATAGTGGCATTGGACAAAAAGAATGTTATTCCAGCTCAAAGACATGAACGTCATTCAATAGTAGCTTTGAAGGAGGTGAGAAACATTTTAATGGGGATTGTGACATCCAATAGTGGCTTTGGATAAAAAGTAGCATTGGACAGAGAGAAAAGTTTACACATCCAAGAGTAGCATTGGACAGAGAGAAAAGTTTACACATCCAAGAGTAGCATTGGACAGAGAGAAAAGTTTACACATCCAAGAGTAGCATTGGACAGAGAGAAAAGTTTACACATCCAAGAGTAGCATTGGACGGAAATAGAAACAGGCAGACGAACATCTACTTTGGTATGTGCCAAGTAAGTTGGACTTAGATCTCAAGGTAAAATGTTGATAACAACAGGACCTCGGAGAATGTAAATGAGTATGAAATTTGTTTCAATGCATGATGTTGAATTTTTTCTATGCATGATATATGATCAATGCAATGCAATTGTTTGTGACAACTGAGGGAGACTCTTTTGTGAGGCACGATAGGAACTCTGATTCCTCAACACGGGAACTCTGCCAATTCTGCTTACGAAGAAGATGCTTGGACATACTTCTATTACACTGGTAACTGTATCAAATCGATGATCCTTTGAGAAGGGCTGATAAAACTGCTTGGGGATTGCTGAAGAAGATTGCCCCTGATTCACTAATTGTTGCAAGTTAACTGATCATGGCTTCAATTCTTGAAATGCATGTTGGGATGGCTTGCCCCAGTACAAGTATTGAAGTGATATTCTGATCAACAAATCTTGAATGAACAACAGGATCTTGAAATAACATGCCCCTGATAGGATCACTGATCAAGTTTCTCGACTGTTTGAACTTCCTGAAAAATGAGTGCTTACTTGCAAACAAAATGTTCATTCAAGAATGGTAATTTTAATGCAATGCTCAAAGAATATTTTTGAAATCAAAATCATTTTTTGAAAGATGTTATTGATGTAAAGAAAATGGAATCAACGGTCAAAACATAAAGGTTAAGACATTCAAAGTGAAAGATAAAACAAAGATATGATATCAAAGCAAATGATTGGCAAATCTCATGGGAGTCAGCTTACACAACCTTGTTGTAGTATGCTTTCAAACAAACCTTGCCTCAATTAGGTCTTTTAAAGGTTGTAACGTGGCCAGGTTCACGGTTTAAGAAACAAAGGATATAAGGCTCAAAATTTGATTGTTCCCACCCCCTTCGTGATGATCTCCAGTCCTACAACTCAGTTAATTCAACTTATGCATTCAGGTTCCAAGAGACTTCTGGAATTGCACCTTTGATAATGATGATAGTTCACAAGCAAAGAGAACTTTTGAGATTGCAGTCACTTCTTCCTTTTTGTTGTCACAACATTTTGTTGCTTGAGGAATTTATTGACTTCTCTTTTTTCATCTTTTTCTTTTGATATCCCTAACTTTTGCCTGAACTGTTTATTTTTGATCTTACAGTCAGCGGGATGCCCTTATTTTTGCCTAAGTCATCATTTTTGGTTTTGACTTAGCAGGCTTTTCTTTGTATACATTTTTTTGATACATTTTTTTTTGAAAGATAGTGACTGCCTTGCTTAATGATTAAGATGAACCATCATTGGCTTTTAATTGACATCTCCAACATTTCTTTGATGTATGCGGAGCAAAGCTTGCGATTGAAGCACTTGTTGAAAGGTGTACTGAATGATTCTCTTAAAATAGAATGCACAGCCAAATTAACTGAGAACTACCCTGCCCCAGGTTAAAAATGCGGGTTTTTCATACAGAAAGAAACTCCAACTTCGAAGGCTCAGAGGTGTTGACAAGGGATTAACTTCCTTATTTCTCCAGTGTTTGGGAATTGAAACAATGCCTGTACATCATCAGCAGAGTTTTATTCGAAAGCATACAGTTCAACAACTTGGGTATTTCGTTGTCATCATCCTCCCTCCAATCTTTGCATAAAACACAAGTTTGATAGAGAAAGCAAATGGAAGAAAAAGTTTTGTAAAATAAGGTATAAATATAAACACAGTGGATGTTAATGAATTCAAAATATGCAATGCTCATTTCATTAAAATCACCATTCAGAAACAAACAAAGTCTAAAAGTAAACAGTACAATAAAGGAAAAACAAACAGTACAGAAACAAAGCCTAGTGACTAATCAGCAACAAAGATGAGCTATCTTGTCTGAAACACTTGGCTTTAGGAATATCTGGCTTTGACTTGTCTTCAGCCACTTTGATCTGGCAAAGGATTAGTGACGACATTAGGACCCATATCCTTGAAAGAGAGCATCTTTGATCTTACCAACTCTTGGTCTTGTTGAAGTTCTTCCATACTTTTTAGATACATGCTTCTAGTTCAATGTGTCGAGGAATCAGCTTGACGGTAGACAACAACTCTGAAGATGGAGACAGACAAGGATAAGTTTTCTGGACAACCTGGATGTATGTATGCAAATGATGCAATTGTTGTTTTTTATTTATTTATTTATTTGGTTTTCAAAGAATTCAAGTTATTACTTTGTAAACATCAAAACATGAAGGAGGTAATCCTATATTGGATCAAAGCTTTGATCAAGTTATCATCAAGATCAATCATCCATTTTGGTGGATTAGAGTTTTCACCCCATCAACACCCAAGATCCATTGAGTTTGATGAAACTTATGATGTTTACAAAGAAAGACCTATGAGTTCCTTGGAAATCAAATGAATGCATGGATGCATGGTTTATGCATCAATCACAATCAAGATCACACATGGTCGCATAAACAGAGTTCAAAGGTTCGGCGTCACGAGCATGGAGTCAAGGTTAAGAACCACCCACAAAGGTATGTACTAGGGAATTTTGTACCTGCCAAACGGGTTCTACAAAGGTTCCCAGAGTTTTCAATCTTCTATCGGATATTACCGGCACGCACAATTGCTCATGGGCGCCAATAATATGCCTAAAAAGACCTCGTCTGAGCGTAGTATCGCATGACAACAAGCTCAAATTGGTACTTGATCTTGTTTCTGCACTACATCCTAAAAAGGCTTAGATTGGTTAAAAGGGGTTCTAGGTCATTCAGCTTCTACGGACACTCACTATTGAAAGTAATAGCGTTATCACGATGATTCGTAACAACATCTACTACCTTCCATGAGGCCTCCACTGATTGGGGTTCCACCATATGACGCTCATGCTAAGGATTGCTCCTGACATGCGACTATTGGTCTTACCACCTCCTATCTCAAGTTACTCACAAAAGTTCGGGTTAGAACTTTATCTCATCACAGAGGAACCATCGAGCACCAAAAAGAAAAAAAAAGATAAACAAACAAAGCACACAATAATATATACAGATAAAAACACACAGATAAACAAAAATAGGCTTAACACACTTAAAAACTGGATCCCCAGTGAAGTCGCCATTTTTCTGTAGCGGGGAAAATCTGATATCGAAGCCATGGGATTGACTCGAATCAATATTTCAGTGAAAGTCGCCACCGCGCTTTTATTATTTCCAAAGGAAAAGGGAAAAGAACGAAAAAAACCAAAGTTTGTTTTTAAAACAAAAAGAAGAGATCTTAGGTACGGGTGTTGTTTATACAAGGGGAAGGTTTTAAGCACCCCTCATATCTGTGGTACTCCACAGGAACCTTTTTGAAAATCTGTGTGTGTGTGCTAAAAAACGGTTTGTTTTATTTTTAAAATAAGCTCGACAAAGCGTTAAGCTTTGGGCCTACATACCTCCTCGGTGCAATGGAGAAGTCAGAGCTAATGTAGTTCCGCTTTTTGGGAAAAACGTTTTTAAAACGAATAAACACTTTGTTGTCGTTAGAGAGAAATACTCAGCCATTGATCTTGAGCATGAGAACAAACAAGTTCTTTGCATCGCAAATGAAAGAAGGGCTCCAACTCGGATAAAATCAACGAGTATGCCACTAGCTCTCTCACGCGGAAAAGATCTCGTTATTATCAATCAATTTCAAAATCGTGGGGTATAACCACTCGTTTCGACAGTTAACGGTGTCTAAACTTTTGAAGAAAAGCCACTAAGGGCGAAAGATATTTTTGAGAAAAGGTTTTTGAAAAGGTTTGCAAACATAAGAAGGTTTTTGAAAAAGGGAGAAGATTTTGAAAATTTAAGAATGGGAGGAGATGAAGAGGCTAACCTAATGCATAAAGTAAAAGCTAAGGAAAGAAACGGTCTAACCAAATAAGAAGCCAACACTCGACATTAAGAGCCAAGGTAGTTTTCCCATCCTTTGGATTTATCAATACCAACACATTAACACTTGGGGATCCACATGAACTTATTGTCTTAGCACCACTTTGCATTAAACACATTAAGGTTCTGACGAAAATCGGGCAGAGTAACGGCTGTTTTCGGGTAAAATCCTTATTTCAATGCCTTGGAATTAACCATCAAGGGCTTTCAAGGAAATACCTGCACACAAAAACATACAACAGCACAATGCCAGACAGACAGAACAATCACAGGATAATAATAGAATGAGTCCAAAGGTACTAGGTCCATAAGTCCGAATCTCCAAAGTGCTAGGGATAGTAACCGATAGTCCAAAGAGAGCCTTATGTATTTTTTAGATTTTGGTTATTTATTAGTGTTTTAGCGAAAGAGTAAAGTATGGTCCAAGTGGACAAAAGAAAAATAACGGAAACATAAACATATGTCCAAGTGGACAAAGAGAAAATAGCGGAATTATAAACGTCCAAATGGACAAAGAGAAAATGGCGGAAAGTAAATATGATGAAATGATAAAGTAAAGCGATAAGGCGAGAAATATAAAGAGCGGTAATATAAAGAGCGGTATAGTAAAGGTGCGGAAATTAAAGTTAGTTATTAAATGTTAAAGATAACCATCTTGAAACTTGTCAAGTATGTTATCGAAGTTAGTAGGAAGATCTATGGTGAGTGAATGATGTACTCGGATTTAAAGTCAATGGGGCTTATCAGAAGCTTGATAAAATCATAGCGACTACACGATAAAAACCTCCACAAGTCTTAAATCAACCGCATACAATTCTCTTCCATGTTTGATCTTTTTGATTCGGGACACGAAATATTGCGCTATGTTAAGCAGATCGCCAAGTGATTTATGTAGAAATCACCCTACAACGAGGCCGGTCAAAACTTTATGTGCTAATGTATGCGAGAAGAACGATATGTAGATCGCCTTCCGAAAGCAATACCGCACGAAAAGAAAATAGGTAACGATCTAGTCTTCACTAAGAATCCATAAGAATTCTCAAAGTATTAAGACTTTCATCGATCAAAAGAAAAAAAGGAGAAGAAGAAGATAAAATGCATAAAGATAATCAACTCACACTATCATTAATATCATTCATCTAATATTATGGATTTGGTTCTTTCAAACCTATCAACATCCTAGATCCAATGATATTAATGAAGTGGAGGAAGTAGGAAACCAAAACAAGCATAAAAAAGGCAAAAAACCACATTCTGCCAGCAGGAAATCGATTTCATGCAGAGGGAAATCGATTTCCATAGTGCAGTTTTCAAAAAAAACAAGTCACGCTCAGCAGGAAATCGATTTGAGCCTTAAGGAAATCGATTTGACCAGTGCAAATTTCAGCAAAAACAACATTTAAAGGCATAAAACTTGACTTAAGCAAACATACAAACACCTTATGATCACATATCAATTGGAGCACGAATTTTCCATCAAATCACCATCAAATAGCACCAATATAGCATCAAAGATGCATCACACACAAGCAACAAAGATCTACATCATGATATACAAAAAGGATGAAGAAAATTACCAAATCTTGAACAAAACTTAGATCTACTTCAAGAATCACCAACACAAATCTTGATCTCTCAACAATTGAAGAAAAAAGAGTGAAATAGATGGTGGTTTAGCTCAAAGTTTGTGAGGTTCAAGATGTGACTCACAAACTTTATGAAAGAACAAAGAGCTTTGGTGAATTTGGTGGGGATGAGGAGAGAAATTGCAAGGGGTTTTTTGGCTCTCCAAAGCTTGAGAAATGAATTTGCAAGAACTTTTTTGGCTATCAAAAGCTTGAGAAATGAGAGAGTAGAGGGCTCTATTTATAGGATGAGAGCAAGAGTAGTGGTAGTTTGGTCTTTTTGCATTTGGAAATTAGCTTGTGTTTAATTGGTGATTAAAGTGGCAATTAAATGGTAAAAAGTGGTAAAATGGGGTTTAAGTGGGTTTAATGAAGGGATTAATTTTGATGAGGTGGAAAATTAGTAAAATGATAAAAAATAATCAAAGAAAAAGGTGCCAAAATGATGTCAAGCTTCCCTCCTTATATTTTTTGAATTTTGCCTTAAGGAAATCGATTTCCCCAGGAGTGAAATCGATTTCACTCTGTTCCAGAAGAGAATTTGGCGCAAAATACACTAGGGAAATCGATTTACCCAGGAGGGAAATCGATTTCATGCTGTCCAGAATGTGATTTTGTTGAAGATTGCTGCAGGGAAATCGATTTACCCAGTAGGAAAATCGATTTCATCAGTCCAAAACATGAAAAATGCCTTGTTTATTGCATGTCTTGGCTTGGTACCTACAAAACAAGAGCCTACAAAGAAATAAAGCAATGTTTTTGGTGTTTGGGTTAGTATAAAACAAATAAAAAGCTAGAAATGCTCGATGGTTCCCCTCAAAGGAAAAATGATACCTCAAGGTTGTGATCTTGATTGATGATTGAAATGCAAATGATGTATGATCTTAGGGTCAAAAATTGGGGTATGACACCTATAACACTTCCATACCTTAAAAATTGAAGGAGATATGTCTCGTCAAAGTTGGTCAATTTTGGGTGAGGTGCATGAAGCAAATAAGGTCAAAATGGATTTTCTTGCAAAAGGGCTCAACTTTTTATGACCCAATCTTGTTCCCCAAGTCATCTATAATCTCCAAGCCCCAAGCCACGAATTTATGATTATTATTTGATTTTTTATTGAATTTTATTCATAAAAATTATGGCTAAAATCAAAGATTTGGAAAAAAATATAAAAAGATGTGATTTATCTTTGATTTCCAATAAACTGCAATCAGCCAATAAATCAAATATATGATTAAATTTCGTGAAAGGAAATATTGGAACATGATTGAAGTTTTATCAAGTTTAATGCAAATTGGAAATCAAATTTTTTCTCATAAAGACAAGGTATTTGTTCCATGTTTCTTGACCTAAAATCACCCTACTATATATACCTAGCATGGGCAAAGCAAAAGGGACGAAATTTGGAGGTGAAGAGCAAGGGTTTCAAAGTTATAAAAAATTCAAGATTTTAGGGCACAATCAAGAAACCAACTCTAGCCATGTATGCTCTATTCCAAGGTTTGGTCTATGCTCCTGAGATCTCCAGCAATGGATTCAAACCCTTAAGCAAACTAATTCACGACCAGAACCCCTCTCATGAAGGTGCATCATTGGTATAGTTTCTTGAATCTCAAATATTTGTTTGGTCCCATATAAATGAGTTCAATGCATATATTCATGTTTACACTAATGTTTAAGGATGTTTAAAATTATCATGCACGAGTTTTGACGCAAGAATCATGTTCCACCATTGTTAGGGCATGGAACGTATATGCCTTCGTTTTCATAGTTTCGGCGAGTTTGAAGGAAAAATAACATCACCAATGAATTCGTAGAGGTCCAATTAGGGGACCTAGGTCGTTTCTTTGCCTTGTGTGATCTTTGTTTGCAGGTCACAGGTTGGTGCAAGAACTGATTAAGAAACCTTGGAAAATTTGCAATAGAATTCGTAGGCAATTCCCTGGGAAAATCCGCAGGTGCGTAGGAGGGAGATGGTGAACAGTCCCTGGAGACTGTTTGACTGCCTGCATTTCACGAAGCTATCGGCCAATCTTATCTCACTCTCTCTCTCTCCACGCGTGCGCTGCATTGATTGGCCAGTCAACTTTTCCAACGATCCCTCTCTCCTCCCCATTGGCTCATTCAGTTGTCTGGGCCCCACGGATTGACTATCCCATTTATTTTTGTTTTAATACTTATTAATTGTTGATCATATTATTAACAGCAAACGAGTTTGAATTAGTTGGTGAAGAAGGGTTTGGGGCATTACTCAAAACCTGGGTTCGATCCCAGGCGAAGTGTATTTTAATTTTTTTTCCTTTTTTTCATAGTTTTCCTTCAGATCCAGTGCGTGTTTATGATGTGCCTTCCGTCTCCACCGTCTGATTGTTGTGAAGCCGAATCCTTCGCCCCCGGAATACGTAGCACACCATAGACCCTCAGAGACCTCCCACACTGAATCCAGCGCCTCCTTCATGCTTTTTCTAGGTGTGATTGTTTACTTTTTTATTTATTCATTTCCTTTTTCTTTATTTTTTCTTTTTAATTAAATTTTCTTTTAGTTTAATAATTAACCAACCTAAAACTATAACTAGGTTTTAAAATTAATATTTTTATTAATTTTTTATATTTTATAATTAGGATTTAATTTTTAAAATCAACTAGACTTAGGTTAATTTAGTCATAAAATTTAGTTTTTTTAACACTTTAGGTTTTTTAGGGTTTATCACATTCTTTTCCACTTTATTTTGTCACTCGCCATGAACCCTATTTTGGGGTACTTAACATCGATTAATTTTTTGGCAATCCTTTTTAGGTTTTATTTTTTAGGTCTTTTTAATTATTAATTTTAGTCTTAACTAATTAATTTTAGGTTTATTTAAAATTAATCCTTAATTTTTATTTTTAGGTTTATTCTATTAACCTTTAAGATTTCGGATTTATCACCACAAATGCCTCTAACCTTCAATTTTTTCCAACGCGCGAATTTCTCTTCTCATCCCATACTCCATGAATGTCGCATGTTCGTTTATTTAATTCTGTTATTTAATTTTTGCCATTTAAAATTCTAGAAGATGTATAGGTCGCTCATTTGTTTTAAATGTAATAGTAATTAGAATTTTTATTTCCTGCTTTTACTTTCCGCACCCTATAACTGCTTTATTTTCTGCTATTATTAATTGTATTTAAACTGCATGGTTAGTAAATAGGGAGTGACAAGCTTGCTAATTAAAATTAGTTCACTAATTACAAGATAAAATATCTGAACATAATCACTTGATTGTGGCACACACACACCTTTAATGGTAACCTTCCTCTTATGCTGCCTTTTTGATTAAATAGTCAAGTCCCTCGAATACGAGGATACCTTAGCTAGTTGCCTACGAATAAAATCATCATATGAGATCTAGTCCCTCTATGTTACCTCGGTAAAATGATGATCGTCCCTTCGAATGCTAAGGTGTCCTTATTGTTGCCTTAAAATGACTATTATATCCTTCCCTAAAACTACATGCCCTCTTTATGGTAGGGACAGTCTTATGGCGAACGATAACCCTTGATGACCCTTTTCAAATCCAACGAAAGGACTACCTGCCCTCTTTATGGTATGGATAGCCCTTTCCAACTAAAGTCTTAAAGAACGGAAAATTTAAACTTAGGGTAATTGCTTTTAATTGCTTGCTCTTCTCAAATTCAAAAGTATCTTTTCCCACTTCTTTCAAATCAATTCAAAAAGACTACGCTTATTTACAAGCTAAAGTTCTTATTCAAAATATTTTCAAATCACACACTACACTTTTTTTCAAACAAAACAAAAAGTTATCTAAGCAATTAAGAGCCCATGGATAGCCATGGATACAAAGGGTGCTTACACCTTCCCTTTGTATAACATACCCCCAGAACTCAAAATCTTTTAAAGGTCTTTCCTGTTCTTTTTGCCTTTCCAATTGGATAAAATAAAAGTCGGTGGCGACTCTTGCTATCCACAACATTTCTTTAAAGTCAGTTCTCCCACCGTATTACAATGGTGTTTGAGAGCTATGCCTTGTACAATAAGAAATGAAGAAGTTTGATTGAATAAACTGATAATGTGCTAAGATTTTACAAATATAGATCACTTATGGTAGATGAACTTTAGGTAGGAGTGTATCTTTATACAATTTCTGGATCTTTAACTACATGTCTATATTGAATCATATGTTGAATGACTTAGAAATTCAATTTAAGGATGGAAAATGGTTCCATGTTGATGCCTTTGCCTCTATGTTTGTTGTCTTGATGAGCGATACATACATGGTAACGTCCTTATATGCACCTGACCATGATGCAAATTAATTAAGAAGAGCGAATAGCGAGTTTGATGTGGGAAGATGCATTAATGGTGAGTGTTGAAGTGTGAGGATGATTCGTCGGAGTGAGATCGAACGGAGGGTGTCGTCGTGGCGGTTAGATCCTCCCTTCCACTTCTCAATCTTCCTAAATAACAACATTTGCCTAAATATCATTACTATGATGCACGGTGCTATAGAATATCATTACTCTGATTGAATTAATTAATTAATTAATTAAGTAATTAGAAAAATAATTAAGGAATTGAATAAACTTACAATGGATATGGTTGGAGGAGATTGAGTTTTAGTCAATGGCGATTGTATTTTGTTAACTGCTAAAGTGAATCTTCTACATGCAACTTTGAGTAAATCTGTCTACACAATAAACAACCACAACATTCAAAACTACGTCGTTTTAGTGAGTTAGGAGTTGAAATAACAATGGCAGAAAGTAGAAACGATAGCGAAGCAAAAGTGAAAGAGAAGAAGCATAGCTGACCATAACGTGATGGTTGTAGAGGTGGTCGGCGAATGGAGGAGTTCGGAGGAAGGCGAACGAAGGGGTGGGCAGTCGGCGGACAGAGGAGTTCGGAAAAGAATTGCAGTCGGCAAATCGGAGGAGTGGTGACGACGCTCGAAGAAGAAGAAGAACAGAGAAATTAAAAGATTTACAACAGTAAAGAAGTATTAGGGTTTTTGGAAAAAAATTTGTTAACATTTCCCATTGGTTTTATACTGGGCCGATGTAAAGGCCCACTATGCTATATTTCCCATCGGTTAGTATCAAGGCCCGATGTAAAGGCCATGTTGTGCGTAACATTTCTCCCATCGATTAATATATATAACTGATGTAAAATATCTTATAAAAGAATTTCGTTTAATTTACAATTTTGCCACTGCCTATTTTTTTCATTATATTTACAATACTGCCACTGTGTTATACATTTTTCATTTTCTTCATATATTTTTATATCATTGAAAATAAATACTTGATGTAAAATTGTTTGGCAAATATTTTCACATCATATATTCTAATACCTTATATAAAATCCTTTAAGCGAATGTCTTATTTTTAGTAGTGGGAATATGGTTGCTCTCAAGTGTCTACTCTTCTTGTAAAAGGCTATTTTAATGTGGTTCTCTTTTACATCAGAATTCACATCAATTATCTGTGGCAGGGGGAGTGATGTGTTAGAACAAAAAATGTTCTGATCAATATTCTTAGTTTTGATGATAACATTAAGTATGAATTTTGTATAAGAGAATATGGTACTCTAATCCTTTACGTTTTCCATTTCAAGAAAAGTATAAAAGAGTATGCACAAATCAGCGTTCAGAAGCACTGACCCAGAAGTTCTGGATGGCTTCATCAGAACATGGTCTGGCAAGACATTAGAAGATGGCCCTGCAGAATCAGAATATGAACTGGAAAGCATCCGAAGATGGCAGTTAGAAGGAAAAGCTCTGAAGCTCTGATGATATCATGCTCAAAGCACATCAAGTCTGAAGACAGAAGTTGCATCTGCACCAAAGCTGAAGACTCTGAAATTCAAACGTATACTCTATTCATTACATTCTGAGTCCAGAAGAAAGTACAAGTACAAAAGGCTATAACGTTAAATCTATGACTGATAAAAGGAACGTTAGAAGCTACAAAAGGCAAAGTCAGTAAAAGCAGCAAAAGCATGGCTCGAGGTAGTTGACAAAAGTGTGAAACATTAAATGCAGCGTTGTACTATTCACGCAAAGCATTAAATGCTCCCAACGGTCATTTCCTCTCAGCGCCTTTTTATAGAAGCTCCATTCAGAAGCAACATACAACACTCTTGCGCAAACTTACAGAAACGCTGTCAAACTGAAAAGCAAAAAGAACTTCATCTTCAACCTCACAACTTTTTAATATCTTAGTGAGTGTTAAGAACTAGAACTTAAGAGAAATATCATTTTGTGATTACAGCTTTATTAGAAGCAATCTAAACTCATGTAAACATTTATTTTACATTGATTGTAAAAGAATTTCCTAGAGTGATCAAGTTGTTATCAGGATACTCTAGAAGACTTAAAGTGTTTCTAAGTGGAGAACCATTGTAATCAAGTTTGATTAGTGGATTAAATCCTCAGTTGAGGTAAATCACCTTGTCAGGGGTGGACTGGAGTAGTTTGGTTAACGACGAACCAGGATAAAAATAATTGTGTTATTTATTTTTTATCTACCATTTTTTAGAAGTACACTTATTCAACCCCCCCCCTTTCTAAGTGTTTTTCACTCCTTCAATTGGCATCAAAGCGCCGGTTCTAGGTGCAAGAACTTAACCGTGTTAGACAAAAGATTCGGGGAGAAAAACACTATATCAAAATGGTTGAAACAACTTCATCTACTCCTACTCCTGAACAAAACAATGGTAACAATGGAAGCAGTAGCTTCAATGGTTACAATAGACCACCAGTCCTTGATGGTGAAAATTTTGAGTATTGGAAGGATAGACTTGAAAGTTACTTTCTTTGTCAATATGGTGACTTATGGGACTTAGTGTTGGATAGTTACAGACATCCTGTAAACACTCGTGGAGTCAAGATTACAAGACAAGCTATGAGTGATGACCAAAAGAAAGATTTCAAGAATCATCACAAGTCAAGGACCATATTGTTAAGTGATATCTCTCATGCTGAGTATGAGAAGATAACAAACATAGAAACAACTCATGATATCTTTGAATCCTTAAATATGACTCATGAGGGTAATGCTCAAGTAAAGGAGACGAAGACTCTAGCTCTAATCCAGAAATATGAAGCATTCAAGATGGAATAAGATGAGAACATTGAAGCAATGTTTTTAAGATTCCAGACTCTGACTGCTGGATTGAGAGTGCTTGACAAAGGCTACACTAAAGTTGATCATGTAAAGAAGATCATCAGAAGCTTACCCAGAAGATGGGGACCCATGGTGACTGCCTTCAAGATTGCCAAGAATCTGAATGAGGTGTCTCTTGAAGAGCTGATAAGTTCCCCAAGGAGTCAAGAGATCGAGTTGGATGCAAATGAGCCTCAAAAGAAAGGTAAGTCTATTGCATTAAAATCTAATAATAAAAAATGCACTAACGCTTTTCAGGCTGAAGAAGAAGAATCTGACCAATCAGAGTCAGAAGAAGAAGATGAACTGTCTCTAATATCCAAATGAGTAAATCAACTCTGGAAAATCAAGCAGAGAAAGTTCAAGAACTTCAAGAACTTCAAAAGACCTGAAAATCGAGAATCTTCTAAACACAGAAGATCCAACAAAAAGAAGGTGACGTGCTATGAATATAAAGAGCCTGGACACTACAAGAGTGAATGTCCAAAGCTTTAGAGGGAAAAGCCCAAGAAAAAATTTGAAAAGAAGAAAGGTCTTATGGCTACATGGGATGACTCAGACTCTTCTGATCAAGAGTCAGACTCTAAAGATGAGCAGGCCAACATAGCACTGATGGCAACAATTGACGCTGGTGAAGAGTCTACTTCTAATTCAGACTCTGATGAGGTATTTTCTGAACTTACTAGAGAAGACCTTATTTCCAGTTTATCAGAACTTCTGGAAGCTAAAAGTCAACTTAGTATCAAATACAAAAAGCTTAAAAAGCTCTTTGAATCTGAAACTAAGAGACTTGAAATAGAAAATTCTGAACTGAAAGAAAAAGTTTTAAAATTAACTAAAGATGTTGAATCATCTTCAAGTTCAGAAAGTCTATTCCAAGTACTAATAATATTCTGAAGGAATATGACTTAAGCTTTAGAAAGTTCTTATCTAGAGGTATAGGCAGAAGTCAGCTAGCCTATATGATATATGGAGTAAGTGGAAACAAGAGAATAGGCATAGGCTTTGAGGGTGAAACCCCATATAAACTTGAACCTGTTGATGAGATGATTATCAAATACAAACCTTTGTATGAACAGTTCAAGTATGACCATTCTCATGATATTAAGCACACATCTCACTATAAGAGGTTCCACATAACACACACTAAGAAATATGTTGCTACACACTCTAGAAAATCTTATGATAAATCTTATGCTAAATCTCAGTTCAATCAGAACTTGAGAAGAACTAACCCAAAAGGACCCAAAAGAATGTGGGTACCTAAGGAAAAGATAATTCTTGTTGCATATCTCCTTCAAGGCTCAAAATACAAAGGCAAACATGTCATGGTACTTGGACTCTGGGTGCTCACGACACATGACGGGAAGAAGGTCTATGTTCTAAAGCCTGGAACTTAAATCTGCTGGAGAAGAAAAGTTTAGAGGGAACCAAAAGGGCAAAATCATTGGCTCTAGAACCATATGCATTGGTAACTCTCCCTCTATAACTAATGTTCTTTTAGTAGGTCGATTAGCTCATAACTTATTGTCCATATGTAAATTAAGTGACAATGGTTATGACATAATCTTTAATCAAAATTCTTGTAAAGCTATTAGTCAGAAGGATGGCTCAATCCTATTTACAGGCAAGAGAAAGAACAACATTTAGAAGATTGATCTTTCAGATCTTAAGAATCAGAAGGTTACTTGCCTTATGTCTGTTAGCGAAGAGCAGTGGGTCTGGCACAGAATATTGGGTCATGCTAGTTTGAGAAAGATTTCTCAGATTAACAAACTTAATATGGTCAGAGGACTCCCTAATCTGAAATATAAATCAGATGCTCTTGGTGAAGCATGTCAGAAAAGGAAGTTTTCAAAACCTGCATTCAAGTCTAAAACTGTTGTCTCTTCCTCTAGGCCGCTAGAACTTCTGCACATTGATATTTTTGGCCCAGTCAAAATAGCATCAATCAGAGGGAAGAAATATGGATTAGTCATCGTAGACGACTATAGCAAATGGATGTAGGTAAAGTTATTAAAACACAAGGATGAGTCACATTATATATTCTTTGACTTCTGTACTCAGATTCAAACTGAAAAGGAATGCAAAATCATAAAAGTCAGAAGTGATCATGGTGGTGAATTTGAGAACAGATTCTTTAAAATTTATTTCAAAGAAAATGGTATTGCCCATGATTTCTCTTGTCCTATAACTCCACAGCAAAATGGAGTTGTAGAACGAAAGAATAGGACTCTACAAGAAATAGCCAGAACCATGATCAATGAAACTAATATGGCTAAGCATTTCTGGGCAGAAGCAATTAACACAACGTGTTATATTCAGAATAGAATCTCTATAAGACCTATTCTAAATAAGACTCCTTATGAATTGTGGAAGAACAGAAAGCCCAACATTTCATATTTCCATCCATTTGGATATGTCTGTTATATTTTGAATACTAAAGATCATTTGAATAAGTTTGATTCTAAAGCTCAGAAGTGTTTTCTACTTGGATATTCTGAACGCTCAAAAGGCTACAGAGTATACAATATTGAAACTATGGTAGTTGAAGAATCAATCAATATCAGATTTGATGATAAGCTTGGCAATGAAAAGCCAAAGCAGTTTGAGAATTTTGCAGATATAGATATGTCTAACTCAGATCATGAAGAACCCAAAGGAAAGAATGATGCAGAAGATCAAGTTGCAACGTCTTTGGAGAATCTCAGAATATCTGAAGAGCCAACACTCAGAAGATCTTCGAGACTTAACTCTGCTCATTCAGAAGATGTCATCATTGGAAAGAAAGATGATCCCATCAGAACAAGAGCATTCCTTAAGAACAATGCAGAATGTCAATTTGGTCTAGTATATTTGATTAAGCCAACTTCTGTTGATCAAGCTCTGGAAGATGCTGACTGGGTAATTGCCATGCAAGAAGAGATAAATCAGTTTACAAGGAATGATGTATGGGATTTGGTTCCAAGACCTAAAGGATTTAATATCATTGGAACAAAGTGGGTCTTCAGAAACAAGCTAAGTGAGAAAGGTGAAGTCATCAGAAACAAAGCCAGACTGGTTGCTCAGGGCTATAGTCAGCAAGAAGGCATTGACTATACAGAAACCTTTGCACTAGTGGCCAGGTTAGAATCTATTTGCTTATTAATTTCTTTTGCCACTCAGAATAACATCACTCTGTATCAGATGGATGTTAAGAGTGCATTTTTAAATGGTTATATAGATGAAGAAGTTTATGTCCACCAACCTCCTGGTTTTGAAGACTCTAAGTCTCCAGAACATGTTTTTAAATTAAATAAATCATTATATGGATTGAAGCAAGTTCCCAGAGCTTGGTATGAAAGATTAAGTTCTTTCCTTCTGGATAATGGTTTCACTAGAGGAAAAGTAGACACAACTCTCTTCTGTAAAACCTTTAAAAAGGATATTTTAATTTGCCAAATTTATGTTGATGATATTATATTTGGAACATCTAATGCTACACTTGGAAAGGAGTTTGC
Organism: Vicia villosa; assembly: GCF_029867415.1. NCBI lineage: Eukaryota > Viridiplantae > Streptophyta > Magnoliopsida > Fabales > Fabaceae > Vicia > Vicia villosa. The sequence continues at coordinate 36,641,030 of NC_081181.1, read as the reverse complement.
TAAGTCTATGCAGGCAGAATTTGAGATGAGCGTGATGGGAGAACTAAAGTACTTCCTAGGCATTCAGATCAATCAAACTTCTGAAGGAACTTATGTTCATCAAACCAAGTATGTTAAAGAGCTTCTGAAGAAGTTCAATCTGGATGAAAGCAAATAAGCAAAGACTCCAATGCATTCAACATGTGTATTAGGTAAGGATGAGGTAAGCAAGAAGGTAGATCAGAAGATCTATAGAGGTATGATATGATCTATTCTATATCTAACTGCCTCTAGACCTGATATTTTATCCAGTGTATACTTGTGTGCTAGATTCCAATCAGATCCTAGAGAATCTCACTTAACTGCTGTTAAGAGAATTCTTAGGTATCTGAAAGGTACTACTAACGTTGGTTTAGTCTACAGAAGATCTGAATAATACAACTTAGTAGGATATTGTGATGCTGATTACGCTGGAGATAGAGTTGAAAGGAAAAGTACTTCTAGAAGCTGTCAGTTTCTGGGTAGTCACCTGATCTCCTGGTACAACAAGAAGCAAACTACCATTGCACTCTCTACTACATAAGCAGAATATGTTATTGCTGCTGGATGTAGTACACAGATGCTCTGGATGAAAAGTCAGCTAGAAGACTATCAGATATATGAGAGTAACATTCCTATATTCTGTGATAATACTTCTGCTATTTGTTTATCTAAGAATCCTATTTTGCATTCTAAAGCTAAACATATTGAGATTAAACATCACTTCAATAGGGACTATGTTCAGAAGAGTGTTCTTTCTTTAAACTTTGTGGATACAAAACATCACTGGGCTGATATCTTTACAAAACCCCTCGCTGAAGATAGGTTTAAGTTCATTATGAAGAACATCTATATGGATTTATGCCCAGAATGAATGTGTTGAGAAGATCTGATATATGGATTAGATTTGAAATGCTTATTTATTTTCTTATCAGATGTTCTAGTTATGTCTGATCATTTAGATACTCTGATTCTGTTATTGCTAATGTTTCATATGTCTAAGTATGATCCAGAACTTCTGTTAGATCAAAACAGCTGTCACCAGCTATTCCAGATGATGACCACGTGTTCATTCTGAAGGGACAAGCATGCATGCAGTTGATGAGACGCCGCCCTAGGTAACTGTGTAAATCTTTTCAAATCTCACACTATCTCTCCTAACGTCTGTCATCATTAATTGTGATTGATTCAAATTTTGTAATCTCTTGCATTCAGAATTTCATTGCATTTTATTTCAAATTTGTGCTTATATAAACGCATCTCACATTCATTTCATCTCTTTCCTCTCATCATCATTGTTCATCGTTTTATGCATTTTTTGCCTCCTCTTCTCTCTTTTCAAAAACCCTAAAGTGAAACCCAGTAATCTCAAGTGTTCTTCAATGGCTTCTTCATCAAATTTTCAACGCAAGGTTTCATCCTCTAAACATCAAGAACAAGTACAGCAACAGAAATCTATCTTCACTTTATTGAAGACTTGTTTAATTCCATACGAAGATTTGGAAGTTCTCTATGAATCCATGGTTGATTTTGAAAATCTGCAAGCACACGATTTCAACATCAAAACAGATATGTTGGTTCAAGGATGGGCAAACTATTTTGAATGTCTAATTGGACCGGTTTATCCTCTTTTGGTTAAGGAATTTTAGAATCATGCCACTATTACCCCAACTGCTATCATATCCTTCGTGCTAGGTCAAGAAGTTGTAATCTCTGAGAATCTGATAAGGAAGTTATATAACCTCCAAGATTTGGGTGGAATTACTAGTTCTCTCCCTGGAAGAACTGATTGGGAAAAAGTTCATCCAGAGTTGTTTACTTCTGGAAAAGGCTCACCCCACTCTACAGATCTGAAGCCTTCTTACAGAGTTTAGGCGAAGATCATTCTGGGATCTTTCAATCACAGAAAATCAACAAATTCTGCAACCTACATCAGTCAAGATCAGCAGTTCTTTTTGTACTGCATTGGAAAGGGTATGAGAATAAACTTGCCTCAGGTTCTGTTCGATCATTTGTGTACTCATGTGAAATAATCAAGGGAAGCAGAACGTCTGAAGAACCCAAAGATTAAGAAGAATACCATTCCAATGGGAAGGTTGATATCAAACATTCTGACTGAGAGTGGTCTGATTGATACTCTAAGAGCAGCTGGCTCTATTCCAGATCTGACTGTTGTTCATGGGAGTACTCTAACTGCTCAGTCTCTGAGAAGAATGCAGTTGATTAAGAAAGTGATCTCCACTCCAACAGTGATTCCTGATATTCTGACAAGAAGAACTCTAGTTGCTGACTACCCTCAGATGTTCAAGGAAGAACTGTCAGAATCTATGCAACTCTATCTGGAATCTTGTGTAAGAGACCAGTCAGAAGTTGACCCTGCCTGGATTTGTGGAAGAACTCTTCCATCTTTGGATGAGTTAAAGAAAAAGGATAATAAGAAGAAACAGAAGAAGCAAAAGAGAAAAGTTACTGATGAAGGTCCTGCTGCAAAGAAAGCTAAGAAGCAGAAGAAACCTTCAGGTATTGTTATATCTGATTCTGTACCTAATAATAATAATAATAATTCTAAACAAGTATCAACAGAATCCCTGAAAATACCCAAAACTTCTGAACAGCTTCAGAATTTAATAGAAGAAATTGATCATGTAGACTCCTCTAGTTTACATTCCTCCTCTGACCTTCCATCCTCTTCCACCACCTCTAAAAGAAACCGTCCACTTCATTCTGAAACAGTTCTACACCCCCAACCACTAAATGTTATCTTTCCACCCATTCCATCAGAAAATATATTCTCCACTAATCAATAAACCTCCTCTATTCCAAAACCCATCTCACCTATTGTTGACCCTTCATCTCCATCCACTGTTTCTGACCCTCTTGTTTCTGTCGTTGACTCTAACAATGAAGTAGAATCTTCACCTCCTCCATCCTCTTCAAACATCTCTTTATTAGATAGAGTTCCTAAACCTTATTTCATTCTCAACCTAGTTGATCCAATAACCGTCCTCAACCCTCCAAAACCCTCTCTTGATATTCGTTTTGAATTGTTGAAGTATAAGGTACGGACAGGGTTAGATACTCTGAAGGTTGCTCATGACTCCAAGCTGGATTATGTAGCTGCTGGAAAGCTTTGGAAAGCTTTTGCTGAAGAGATTCAAGGAGAGTTTCTGGACCTCCAGAAGGACTGCCTTGCTGATGCTCCTAGTCCTGCTGAACTATTGCTTGAATTTGGCAATGGAAGGTATTATCATCCTATCACTAACTGGAGGCCTCTAGAAGAGAAGCCTTTCGTTGATGAGATGGAAGCAGATAATTCCTTGGCTCTGGTTGTTTGGAAACCACATCCTTACAAGGTTCTGACTGGAGATTTTCAGCTTGTTATTCAACTGGTTCCGAGAGAATCCTCTGGAAGCTCATCCTGATATGGTTTATCCTGAAGTTGAGTATCCTCCAAAAGTTGAGATTCCTGTGTTTAAAGAGCAATCTGCTGAAGAAATTCCTGCTGAGGAAAATCAAGAAGATGCTAAAATGGTTGAAGCTGATGCTGCTCATCCTGCTCTAGAAGATAACCTGGTTGCTTCTTCTGCTGGTCCTTCATCTTCTGTTCTGATGAACACTCTGAAGAAACTCCAATAGAATCAGGCTACCTTGGCTAGTCGTCTGGACAAGCAAGATGACACCAACGAGGAATTCAGATCTTGGATGAAGAAACAAGAAGAAACCTCCAAGAAGCAAGCTGGAGACACTTTTGAGATTAAGAACCTTCTGGCCGCCTTAGCTTATAAGTTTAGCCAGTCGTAGTCTGTCTTGTGTCTTAGTTGTATTTCTTTGTTTTTGCATTTGTTTCTATTGCATCTGCCTTGTATTCTCTTCTTCTGATGAATCAATGAATATTATCTCTTTTCTCTTCATTCTATTGTGTCTTTCATCTGAATCTTTTATACTTTTTGATGTTATCAGTTGCTGGGCTTAAGTCTCAACATTCCTAACAAATATTGCAAGTTTTTTTGTCTTTGATAGTTTTGCAGGAATGTGATTCTCTGAATAAGCTCAACATGGAGAGAAGCAAAAGGGGAGAAGCAAGTATATAAAGAGAAGCAGATTTGAAGCATCTCTTAAAGAGTTAAAGCAATAGAGCTCAATGTTCTGATACATCTCAAGCTCTTCTATGTTCTGATTCAAGAAGCTATGAAGCTCTGATAGAAGCAAGCCTTCTTGATGTTCTAATAGAAGACTGAAGATAGAGCTCTGATACAAGTGATCCCAAAGAGAAATTCAAAGCTCTGAAGCTGTCCAATGGAAGCTCTGAAGTGAACCTCTGAATATTCTGAAGTTCAAAGTTCAACGTGAAAGTCTCAACTGAAATGGAAAAATACTCAGGGAAGTCTTTTGTTTATAAATTCTTCTAGTGTTAATTTCAGGGGGAGATTGTTAATCTCAGGGGGAGACATATTCACACACTCTGAATTATATGCTTAATGCTATATCTGTGTATTGTCTTTTTCATCTGATATTCTGGATACAAATTCATATCAATTCTATATGTTTTTGTCATCATCAAAAAGGGAGAGATTGTTAGAACAAGAAATGTTCTGATCAATATTCTTAGTTTTGATGATAACATTAAGTATGAATTTTGTATAAGAGAATGTGGTACTCTAATCCTTTACGTTTTCCATTTCAGGAAAAGTATAAAAGAGTATGCACAAATCAGCGTTCAGAAGCACTGACCCAGAAGCTCTGGATGGCTTCATCAGAACATGGTCTGGCAAGACATCAGAAGATGGTCCTGCTGAATCAAAACATGAACTGGAAAGCATCAAAAGATGACAGTCAGAAGGAAAAGCTCTGAAGCTCTAATGGTATCACGCTCAAAGCACTTCAAGTCTGAAGACAGAAGTTGCATCTGCACCAAAGCTGAAGACTCTGAAATTCAAACGTCTATTCATCACATTCTGAGTCCAAAAGAAAGTACAAGTACAAAAGGCTATAATGTCAAATCTCTGACTGACAAAAGGAACGTTAGAAACTACAAAAGGCAAAGTCAGTAAAAGCAGCAAAAGCATGGCTCGAGGTAGTTGACAAAAGTCTGAAACATTAAATGCAGCATTGTACTATTCACACAAAGCATTAAATGATCCCAACTGTCATTTCCTCTCAGCGACTATTTATAGAAGTTCCATTCAGAAGCAGCATACAACACTCTTGCGCAAACTCACAGAAACGCTGTTAAACTGAAAAGCAAAAAGAACTTCATCTTCAACCTCACAACTTTGTAATCCTTTTAAAAATGTTTACAAGAGTTTAGATTGCTTCTAATAAAGTTGTAATCACAAAGTGATATTTTTCTTAAAGGATTGATTGTAAAAGGATTTCCTAGAGTGATCAAGTTGTGATCAGGATACTCTAGAAGACTTAGAGTGTTTCTAAGTGGAGAACCATTGTAATCAAGTTTGATTAGTGGATTAAATCCTCAGTTGATGTAAATCACCTTGTCAGGGGTGGACTGGAGTAGTTTTGTTAACAACGAACAAGGATAAAAATAATTGTGTTATTTATTTTTTATCTACCATTTTTGAGAAGTACACATATTCAATCCCCCCTTTCTAAGTGTTTTTCACTCCTTCATGATGGTCCAATTCATGAGTTCTGTCTGCGTAGTGTGCTTTTGTACTGATCAAGCAAGACAAATTTGTTAGGATTACCTATATAAGTCTGGCTTATCGCTCTTTTCTTGTATCTTTTGCTGGAATCTTAGACTTAATCTTAGATTCTTTGGGTTATTCTTTTTAGGAAGAAACTTAGACTTACTCTTTGTTTCTTAGGGCTTTCATTGTTTTTGTTCAAAAAGCTTTGTCACTCTTGCTTTTTAAGAACCGTGTAATGGACACCCTTGGTTCTCTTAAAGATTCACCTTCATAAACTGTTGTTAGTCAGAAAGAGAAGACAATGTCTGACAGAATGTCAGGACATCTTGCCAAACATGTTTGACAAAGGAGTATATTTGAAAGTGTGTTCACACACGTCTATGGTACTGTGAGAGATTTCTTTGTAAATTTTTGGCCAAAAGGGGGGAGAAAGGTTTAGGCTTAGCCCAAAGGAGTCTGCTGAAACTTAATCTATGATTGCAACATGTCAAAGAGAAAGTCATGTCACAAGGGTTGATCTGCACTTGTGACTTGTGATCTAAGTTAACGAACACAATTGTGACTTGAGGTATGAGTTACAAAGAGAATGTATGATGTTCTACTTAAGAGGTTTGTCATTGTTCATGGCCCTCTTTCTCCACCACTAAAAGGGTGACCAACTCTTTATAACATAAAACGGTTCTAACGTTAAGGGGGGAGTATTCATCAAATAAACTCAAAATCTTCTTAGCATTAAGAATGAGGCTGTAGGTGTTAAGGCCTATACTGCATTGTAGCTCTGGAAGACAACTGAAGGAAGAGATCAATCCGAAGACGGTGTTCTTGATCTGAAGCTGGATTAAAAGTGATGGTGCTGAACGAGATGTCTTGACATAGTGACTGAAGTCTGACTCTATTCACAGTTGTTGCAGCCCACTCCACAGTTGCTGAGGTCTATTGACCATCAGAAGTTTTGTTCTACCTGCTAATATGTAATCTATAATTTATTTTTTTTAGCCAAAAATTTGCCAAAGGGGGAGATTGTTAGTTCTCTGTTTTTAGGGTTGGCTTAATTTTTTGTAAAACAAATAAAAGGATCAGTTTGTATAATGTAGAAGAACAACAGGTACAACAAAGAGCCCCACTAAAATGATATAACATGTTATGTTAGAGTAATTCAACATCTGGAATAACATGTCACATGGGATGTTACGACATGTCTGAGCTGAAGTGAAGAGTTTTAATTAAATCTGTGTGATTTAATTACTACAGAAGAATGCATAATATTCATGGATATTATGCAAATCAAATAAAGACGTGATATATTATTCTAAATATGGAGATATTCTTGGAAACTAAAAGATTGAAGAACTTGATTGTAGCAGAAGTTACCGCTGATTTGTAACAACAAATATGCGGTGATTACAAGCCCAAATCCAGTTGGGAATAGGTTATAAATAGAAGCATTGTAACCTAAGAAAAAGAGGACAATTGTAACGCCCTGAATTTAATTAATTATTTAATTAAATTGATCAAGGATTTATTCGTTGGAATTAGTTGAAGTCGGGGTTTATCGGTATTATTCTAAAGGCATAATTGGATTAATGTGTTGATTTGAGTAGTTAACTTATGGTCGGATTAGTCAAAGAAATACAATTGTGAGTTGGTATTATTTGCGTTATTGATCGATTGTAGTTGTGGAATATTATTGGAAATAATATTTGTTATGTTATGTGATTATTTATTTATGTGTGTTATTTGGCTTAATTGAATAACTAAAGGAATATTATGAATTGTACCTAAATGGAAGAAATATAACACAATGGATGGGTTATGGGTTAAGCCCATTAGTGAGATAGTAAAGGTTAGGGTTTTAGAGATTGAGTCTCATGACTTATTTTGGTGGAAAGAAGAGAAAGAAGAGAAAGAAGGGAAGAAAGAGGAGAGCTAGGGCATGAAAGAGAAGAACTCCATTGGTGAAGATGAAGCTTTTGCTAAAGTAAGGGTGAGGTTCTTACTCTCTAAGGGTTGGCATGATGATGGGTATGGTAGAGATTAGGTTTCATAATTGAAATCCATGAATATGTGAATAATTGCAATGTTGATGAATGTTGAAAATTGGTAAATGGTTTGCTGCGAATTTGATGTATTATTAGAGGTTTAGATGAGTGGATGATGTTGTGATTTGTGTTCAACCTTTTAAGCTTTCAATTTCATAGTTTTGTATTGCTAGGGTTTATGTTAGATTTCATGAGATTGGTGGTTTAAACATGTTTTGGTATGATTTGATGATGATAAATGATGTATATTAATCATATATGCTTTGAATTGTTGATTGGAAGTGATTTTGGGTAGAGATATAGCATTTTCGTAGGGCTGTTCACTGCTGTATTTTTCTGCATAATCACGCGGCCGCTGAGCGGACCCTGCTGTCAAAAATATTTTTGAAACTTTGAAATGATGTACCTTTTAATCCGTAAATCCGTTTTATGTGTCGTTCGAAGCATTGGGAAACTAATGAAATTATCTATCTGATAGTAGTAGAATGGTTAGCATATTATGGCTAAATTATGATGTTGTTAACACGTAATTGTGTATATGTGCGTTATAACTTTATAATTTGTGAATAACATTGTGATGACACGTTATGTGGTGTAATATTCATGATGTGTGTGAATGAATATGTGTTATTTGAATGTTCTTGTGGAGAATTATTACTTGATGACTTAATTATGATGTGTTTGTTTTAATAACATGTATGTATGTGAATATGTGTTATGGCTTTATGAAATGTGAATAACATGTGTTGATATGATATGTTGTAATTTATTCATATTGTATACCGTAATGCATTGATGAGGATGTGCGCAAATGTATTGGCAATTGTTTACTACACGTATAGTGAGATTTTGAATTGGTGAATACTATGAGTATGATTTATATGTGAGTGATAACAGGTTACATGAATCGTATTTACGTAATATGTGAATTGGTGTGGATTGATAATAATATTGTTGGCATGATATGTGATATGATATTCATGATGAGTGTGAACGATTATATGTTGTTTGTTTTTGAAAATTAAAGAGAGCTCGCTAAGCGGAGCCAATCCGCTAAGCGGAGCTCAGATTTTGGTTCGCTACTGTTTTTAGCCGCTTGAAGCGAGGTTATTGAAATTGTATTTCCATAAGCGCGCTTGAAGGTCGCTAAGCGGACCTTGTTGTGCAAAACTTGTTCAAACTTTGACATGATGTATCTTTTGAACCGTAACTTGTTTTTAAATGCCGTTTGAACTTCCATGAAGCTCTAATTGATGTCTATCCATGGTATATGCTTTGAATACCCTTGGAAATCTTTAAGAATCGTTTCCTTGAATTGAATTTCTTTATGTTGTGAATGTTGTTGTGAAGTTAAGTATTGTTGTATGATGATGATGCAACATAGCGACGTGATTGTGAAGTGATGCATTCTTATGAATGATGACGATTTTGTTGTTGTTGAAGTTCGACATTATATTGATAATGTTGTGATTTAGACGATGTTGTGACGTATTGTTTGTGATGTGTGTTGATTTGTGTGGATGTTACATTTATTGAGTCACATCCATTACATAAAGAGACGGTGGCCTTATTGGCAAATAGCGACGGTGTGCCCAATGGCAAATTTTGAGACGGTGGGAGTTTTACTCCAAATGTTACCACATGCATTTGCATAAGTCGAGTCACATGTGAATTGCATTTGAATCTTATTTTATTATGTTTGTTGTGATGTGATGACTTGATGATGAGATGTTTGTTGTGATGTGTCAGAATCTTACTTGTGAATCGCATATATCGTCATGGTTGATTGTTGACATTGTTGTCGTTTCATAAGTTGATTATGTGATTTGAATTGTTGAGACGATGATATGTTTGTCGTGACTTGATGATAGTGTAATTGTGAATTTGAATATGTTGTCTTAATTGATTAATGACATGGTTACCATTTTGAAAGTTGTATTATATTGGTAAGTTGTTCTGACTTGATGAAAATTGTTGTAAGATGTTATGTGATGCAAAGTGGTGAAATTATGTATGATTTATATCTCCTATATTATTTATCATGCATTCCCTTATATTGTAAGATATATCACCCCTTTGCTGATATTTCCCCTACCATGGGAAATGGGCAGGTATTCAAGATTAGCTGTGGATGTTCGAAGTAACTTCATGAAATCTTTATGTTGCTTTATGGCAAGTCGAGTTGGTGTCTATTGCTCTGATACGTAGCACTCGGGGGGGGGGGATTAGTTTTTATTATTTAATTGTTGTATTCCATGATGACATTTGTTTACAAGTTGAAATTGGAAGTTGTTGGATAAAGTTTTGTTTCCGAATACTATGTATCTTTGTTAAATGCAATATGAGTATGTTTGTTTGATTAAGTCAAAAAGTGACATCCCATCTTTGATGAATATTTTTTTAATGCACTCTGATCTTCACTTTTAATTGTGGGGTAGAATTGGGGTGTTACAACAACCACCGAGTAGAAAAGATGTAGTCATTAGGGTTTGCCAAGGTAAACCTCCCGGGTTGTGGGAAGGTTACCATGTGATCCTCGAAGCCTGTAGGTAAGAGGAGTATTGTTCTTGGAGGAAGCTTTGAAGTAACTCCAAGGGTGTGTTCATAGTCAAGAGTATTGACTAGGGATTGTCATGGAAGTATGTCTTCCAAACTATTTATCTGTGGGATCATAATATGTTGAGTATTAGGTCGTTGCTACAACTCCTGGGACTGGAGAACTGTACAATATCATTGTGGTGATTGGAAGTGGGACGGGGATATTCCATATCTAGAGAGGATCTAGGTATAAGGGTCATTGGTAGGGATTAAGTGAGGGGTTGTAAATTTGGGACTAGTTTAGCTCTGAATTAATACTGCTGATAGTGGACTTCATTCCTGACTTGGTATGCCCCTAGAGTAGGTGTGTTTGTCACCGAACTGAGTCAACAATTACTGGTGTTATTTATCTTTAGTTTGGCATAAATTTGTGCATATACATTGCTTAAGTTTCTTGACAGATCACATGTCTCGACATCTCTCAAGACATCTGGATTTGTTATACCAGAATTTCATATTCAATAATATGTGTGAATTTTTTTGGAGTTAATTTTAGAGTATAAGAATTATATCAATGTGTGAATAAGTTTTTAAATTAATTATTTTTATTTATAGTAATTTAAATTAATTTACAAGAAAAAATTAATTATTGATTCAATTTTTTTATAAACATAATGAAAACAAAAATAAACTTTATATAGAAATAAAATGTAATGTTGATTCAAATATCTTATTAAACAATGTTATTTTTATAAACGAGAAAAAATGTACACTGTCGATACGAACCATTTTATAAACGAGGAAGAATGTATTCTTGGTACAAATAATTTTATACATTGAAAAAATATATTGTTACTACAAATATTTTTATAAATGAGAAAAAATCTACTTTTGATACAAATATTTTTATAAACTGAAAAAATTATATTGTTGATGAAAATATTTTTATAAACAACGATTTTTTATATACGGGAAAAATTATCATACCAGTACTCGGAGGTAAATAATGCCAAAACTTAAATAATATTTACATACGAGAAAATATAATGTTAATCCAAATATTTTTATCTATAAATCAATTATATTTATGATTCAAATATAAATACAAATATGTCTTTATTTTAAAAATAATAAATTTTTTTGATTAAGTAATTTTGTTTTTCTTTCTTTTCATTTTTATTACATTTTAGAAACAAATGCGTGTAACGCACCAATACTCGTGCGAATGCACGGATAATACATCAGTACCATGTGAACACATTGGTAATCATACCAAAGTCCGTTCAAACGCACGGTTAATTATATTTTTTGTACAATTAAAGAAAACAAAATTAAAAATAATGTATTAATTCAAACACAAGAAAATGTGTTGTTTTTTAATTAATTTCATTTTTTTATTATATTTTTGAAAACAAATGCGCGTATCACACCAATACCCGTGTGAATGCACTGGTAACACTATTGAATATTAACGGGAACATGAAGTTACTAATTAAAATATTTAATATTAACGGGAACATGAAGTTATTGATCAAAATTTTGAATATTAACGAGAACACGAAGTTACTGGTCAAAATAATAAATATTAACGGGAACAAATATTAACGAGAACATGAAGTTACTGATAATTTTTTTGAATATTAACAGAAACATTAAGTTACTGATAAATTTTTAGAATATTAACGGGAACACGAAGTTATTGATCAAAATAATGATTATTAACGGGAATACAGAGTTACTGATCAAAATAATGAATATTAATTCTGATTAAAATATTGAATATTAACGGGAACAAATTTGGAATATTAACGGAAATATGAAGTTACTGATGAAAATAATGAATATTAGCGGGAACATGAAATTACTGTTCAAAATATTGAATAATAACGAGAACATGAAGTTTTTGAATAAAATATTAAATATTAACGAGAACATGAATTACTAATCAAAATATTGAATATTAACGGGAACATGAAGTTACTGATCGAAATATTAAATATTAATGGAAAAATAATGTTTATTGATCAAAATATTGAATATTAACACAAACATGAAGTTAGTGATCAAAAGATTAAATATTAATAATAACCTAAAATTATTGCTCAAAATATTAAATATTAACGGGAACATAAAATTATTGATCAAAATATATTTTTCTATAAAAAATACAATATTAATCAAAATAATCAAGCTAGAACAGATACATGTGCGAACGGACGGGTATCACACTATTTTATAAAAAAATAGTGTTTTTATTAACCAAAACAATCATTAATTAATTAACTAACTCAGTTGTGTTTGGTTACTGTTAAAACAGTCATTAATTAATTAATTAATTTAGTTGTATTTGGTTAATTAAATTAAAATATAAAATAAATATTTTGTTGATTAGTATAAATAAAAGGAAAATAAATATTTATAATTGATATTATTAAAAAAATGTTGTCATTGATAGATAAAAATGTTGTTACAAATAAATATATAAATATACAATACATATTTTTATTAATACATATAAAATTTCAAAATACATATTCATCAAAAATTAATTTGAATGACACTCGACAATTTTTTTTTAAAAAACTATACGAGAAAACTAAATACAATTTTTTAGATATGATTTTTATTATTTTTTAATAAAAATATGATAAATATATAATTTTTTTACAGATATACAATCTCCATATATTTTTATTTCTTAAATAATATTAAATACATTTATAATATTTTTATTGAAAAATAATAAAATCAAACCTAAAAAATAGTATCTAAATTTCCTCCTTCTTAATAATACATAAAACATGTGTGCCAAATATTTATTAAAAAAATCACCTGACAATTTTTTCATCAAAATAACAAATACCCTACAAAATTACATATATAATTATAATATCACTAATTAATTACTTGAATTTAGTTTTTTTTTCATATCTTCTACATAAAAAATATAATTAGTTAATTACAAATGATAATTTTTTTTTAAAAATCACAAACATGAATAACTTATTTTATTAAAGATTCACTGAAAATATATTTTTCTTTTTAATATTTTAACATAACACAAAATAAAATTATAATTTTTGTAAGTTATTTTATAAATGAGAAGATTATGTGATCTCTCATTTGTGTGTCTCTCTTAACCCAATATTAATTCAATGTTAATGCTTATCATGTTAAACCAACATTTATGTCACAACACATGATACTCTCATCATTTAATTGACAGCATTAAATAAATAATTTAATATTTCAGATTAACAAAAGATTTAAATAAATAAAAAATATCTTTTTTAGATAAAAAAATAGAACTATAAGAAATGAGAGGATGCATTTCTATTATCCACAACCATTAATGATAATTATTTTATAATACATACACTTTTAAATTTAAAATATGATATTATACAAATTTGAGGAGAGATATTCTTCCTTAATTTATTTTTTAATTTAATTTCGAAAATAAAAAAAAAATTATTTTTTTAATTTAATGATTAAAAATATTAAATAATTAAATGTGGAGAAAAAATTATTATTTATATTTTTAAACATTATATTAAAAAGAATTAATAGTCAATATATATTATAAGTTATAACTTATTGTTGGAATAAGAATAGAATACAACTCCTCTGTAAATTTATATATTTATTAAATTATTAAATTGATGACTCATTTTATAGTGAATAGTAGAAAAAGAAAAAAAAATAGAGGAAAGGAAAGGAAAAGGGTTTATTGCCAAATGCAGAAGGCTCACGAGATGCGCATGAGTTCAACCACATGCTAACTTACCTCTTCTCTCCGGTGGTGGTCACTAATGTCCTTTGCCGGAGACACTCACTCCCATTTCATCGCCGGCGTAGATCACCTTCTGAGGTTCGAAATCCAATTTCCATTTTTTTCTTTTCTCGCTTTCAATTTCTCATATGGGTTGTTCCCTTTTCGCTCAAAGTTTTCATTTTTTTGGGATTCAGAATTGTTGAGTGATACCTTTTGCGTACAACAATGAAAGCAGGAAAAGTGAACCAAGAAGACGACGAGTACGATGAGGAAGAGTTCAATTCTTCTAAAAAACTAGGCACTTCCTCCTCTGCCCCTAACTCCAATAAAGGTATCTTTCTTGTTTCTTCTAAAAAACATGTTTTTACCTTTTTCTTATGTTGTTGTTAGATCCGATTATAGGTGTGTTTCTTTGTTTTGTATGATGTTTTAAATTTTTTATTTTGTAAAGATTATTGAATTTGGTAAATTGATTTTGTTTGAGCATTTGAAATCATGAAATGTTGTATTGGTTTAATTTGCTGTGTAAGCAGATGGAAAAGCTACTGATAAGGCTAGTGTAATAAGATCGAAACATTCTGTAACCGAGCAGCGTAGAAGAAGCAAGATAAATGAGAGGTATGTGTGAAATACATATTGGGAAAATATTACTGGCATATGCTTGGTGTTCTAGTGTATGTTTTATTAAATGTTCGCCACGGCGGCGCTTTTGTGGATATCAATGGTTGTTTTTTTGGCTGGCAACAATGGTAAATATCGGCCCATATTGCTGGTTTTTTTGCCATAATCCGCTATGACGGCTCCCCAAAGCAGCCAGTATGGCGGGATTTTGGCTCTTTGCCATGGACCGCCATCTGCCATTGATAACACTGGTTTCTGAGATACATGAGAGCTGTGTTGTTGAAGTTTAATGCTTTAAGTTGAAGTTTTTATAATTTGTCACTAAGCTTTGGAGATTGATGATTGGTGACATTGTTCTTCAGATTCCAAATATTGAGGGATCTCATACCTCAATGTGATCAAAAGAGGGACACAGCGTCATTCTTATTAGAGGTACTTTTGTAATCTTAGAAATACTTATCATTTTCATGTTTATATTAGTTGATAATTTAGCTGACCATAAATCTCCGAACCATTTGATTTATCATGCTTCTCTGCAGGTGATCGAGTATGTTCAGTACTTACAGGAGAAGGTACAAAAATATGAGGGATCGTATCAAGGTTGGAGTCAAGAGCCGTCGAAGTTGATGCCTTGGGTAAACTTATTAAACCATACTTTTAGGTTCTCGTGCTTTTGTTGATTTATTGATATAGAATGCTTACCCGCAATAATATTGCAGAGAAATAGCCATTGGCGTGTACAAAACTTTGTTGGTCAACCTGCATCTGTAAAGAATGGTTCAGGTCCGGCTTTGCCATTTCCCGGAAAGTTTGACGAAAGCAACATTAGTATCTCTCCAACTATGCTTAGTGGTGCTCAGACTATGATGGATCATGATCTGAGTCGGGATATTGTCGGAAAAACAGTAGAGAGGCAACCTGATTTAGCAAGCAAGGGAATTTCTCTGCCCGCACCTATGCATGCAAACATGTCTGTCCCTGTCAGAAGTGATGGTGTATTTTCCCATCCTCTTCATGGAACTGTTTCTGATGCACAATCAACTGAGTGTCCTGCAATTAGTGAACACCTGAACCCGCAGGATGAACTTACAATTGAAGGAGGGACAGTCAGCATCTCGAGTGTATACTCCCAAGAGTGCGTAATTACTTGAAAATCATCTTTTTATTCCACTGAAAATTTTGATGATTGTATAGCTTATTTAACATCGTTCATTTCTACAATCTATTCATTTCTCGTTTCTAAAAATATTTATTTTTTTACTGTTTTAAAATTCTAACCATTTGAAGTTCTTTCTTTTAATTTTTGAACTTGTCACGTGTTACATTTGTCAATAAATATGTTCGTAAAGATTTCCCTATAATGGTATGAATATTTGACAATTTCGAGGTTACATGTATGTTGACTTTGTCCTGTTTTTTACAATTCTTTCTCGTGTGTGATTAGCTTTCTTTATGAAAAAAGGAAATATGTCGGATTCAAGAGTTGCTTTGAAGGAATTGGCTAATAAGTTAAAATTGTTCTACAAGTGTTTTTTGTTAGTTCATGATTGTTGAATCTAGCAGTTTGGTTATATTGTATTTTGTAGGATGCTGGTCATGCTCATCGCCAATCATTCTTTTTGTATTACGTAAACTCTTCTTAGGACCATACCAAGTTTGAAACCTTTCCCAATGCTGTCACTTGCAATTGCGAAAATTAGTGATTTGTTCAAATTTTGCTATATTAATGCTAATGCTGCTATATGACAAGACTTTGTACTAGATCACGTCTAGCAGAATAATAGCGGTTTGTTAAAATTCCACTATGCCATAGTGCTATAGAGCTGCCATATTCTCTATTTGAATACACGGGCCTTGCCTCTAGATGCTTTTTTCAAAATGGCTTAGATTAATATTTATCTGCAAACGTCTATTAGGATAACGTCGTAGCTTTTGTTGAAGTCTATTTGACCTTTTAATGAGATGTATAAAATCATTTGTAAAACAGGTTGCTGAACAATCTAACTCAGGCACTACAAAGTGCCGGGCTAGATCTCTCGAAGGCTAACATTTCGGTGCAAATTGATCTTGGGAAGCGTGCAAACAAAGAGCCAAGTGGCGCAACCTCTTCTCCGAAGGTATACATAACGGTATTTTTGTCTTCATTAATATTTGAACCTTTTAACATGAACTTAGGCTAGTTGAGAGTCAATTCCTAACCAAGATTGCTTTGCAATTTTCTGTGCTCAAAAGTTATTAAATGAAGTCGAGTATTTTTGCATAAATGAAGTTAATGATCCTTTGAGGTCTAATTATTTTGTTTATTCATTTTGATTATGCAGGATCATGATAACCCTCTTTCTGGCAATCAAAACATTGCTCATTTTAGAGATGTTGACATTAGAGAGGATTCAATTCAAGCTCAGAAAAGAATGAAAACATTCAAGTGATGATGATTCATATGACTTTTTTATGCATCCAAATTTCTTACTTTGTTTCTATCCCTTGCTTCCTTGTGGTTATTGTACATCCTCCCCCATTTGTTTGAGTTTAATTCCTCTCATGAAGGTTATTTTTAACATGCAAAAACCTTAATTACATAATTATTTGTGGAGATGATTAGGTTTCTGCTCTATTGCCTGTGTCAATTTTTTTGGTGGTGTTACAAAGTAACAAATCAAAAAAAAGAAAAGAAAAGAAGAAGCTGGTTTGTCTCTCAAGCAAGCTTAGGTTGATTTCAGTGAAATGAGAAAGCGGAATGCTCACCCTCCTTGACCATAAAGTCAGCACATATGTTTTGCTCCCCTTGGAATGTGAACTAAATTTACAGTCTCATGATGCAAAGCAAGTGGATATGTGAAACCTCATTGAGAGTACGCTTTCTATTGTGAAGACAAGTTTTTCCAGCATTATTGTGTTTTGATGAAGATAAATGTTTGACAAAGAAGGTCAAGATGTTTTTGCTAAAATTAAGATAAAAAAGATTTCTAGTTTCATTGGATATTTTTACTAATCAAGAGTGTCTTATGGATTTAAGGTACAAATATGTTTTTTATTATTCATAGACTAAGTGCTCACACTGTAATTATTCATGCATCAAGTGTTTTACGTGTTTCCAAAAAACTTATCAAAATTTCAATTTTTTGAACATGTCAATCGACGGACATATGGTTACAATCGACTGGCACAATATTTCATATCATTCTGCCAAAGGAAAAAGCGCATTTTCTAAGCATGAATCAATTGTCACAAGGCTTTTTTTTTTTTTTTGAAATTTTTTTAAACGCTGGGCTCAAGGCAATTGATTGTGACAATTTCTTTATATACCTCCCTATCTTTTTAGCAATCCGCAGCGAAATTTCACAAATGCCCCTATATTTTGAAAGTATATCTCCGAATGCACATTTTTTTGAAAAAAATGTGATTTCAGATGTGCACATCCGAAAATACTTTTTTTTTTTTAAAAAAGAAGGTGAAATGGGTGGAATGACCTTGTTTGTACTTGTACCTGGCCGTGAGGTAACCTGGATTTTCAGTGAATCCGTTGTAATTGTATGTTCCTTGTAGGACCGAGCGAACCCCCTAAGATAGGGAGTTCAGGTAAACATCACTGTCGGCTCAGTGACTCGACCTACCATTTTCATGGTCATCAAGGGAAAGCCTAGCTACAACCTGTTGGTTGGAAGAGAGTGGCTACATGGGATCGGGGTTGTTCCTTATTCCATACATCAACGCTTGATTATTTGGAGGGAAGATGTTATTGTCGAAAACATCGAGGTCGACCAGAGCTATTTCATGGCTGATGTTAATAATGTCGGCCAAAAGCAGTTCGACATGAAGCTAGTAAATATTGCTCCTTGTCAACCAGCCGAAGAGGTGTATGCAAACTTGAGCGGGGCATTTGTCTCTTTGAAGCTGCATGAAACTCATGGTTTCATATGGGACGTGGAGCCTTTAGAGGATCCATATGTAACAAACCCTGCGCCAACGGGCTGGGGAAACAACAATAATGAAGATGTCTGAGCTAGAAGCTCTAAAAAAGATTTTGGCATATATTGCTGAAAACAAAATAAATTCGACTTTAGAGGATGAAGTAAGTATGGCTGAAGAGGCCAACAGAATTCGAATCTCAGAAGCAAATTTGGCTATTGATCCAAAGCCACCAGATAGAGAAGATGTGGTTAAAGACGTCAATAGGCAACGTTTTGGTTGCATATATGACGAAGAACCTTTAAGTTTCGAAAAGGATCCCATGGCGCCTGAGAAAATGCAGCCACGAGATCCCTTAGAGGAAATCGACCTTGGCGAGAAAGGGGATAAACGACCCACATATATCAGCGCCAACATCGACAAAAAGCTCAAATCTGAGGTAATATTATTGTTAAAAGAATTTAAAGATTGTTTTTCTTGGGGCTATAATGAAATGCCAGGTTTGAGCAGGGAGTTGGTCGAACTAAAGCTACCAATACAAGCTGGAAAAAAGCCAGTGAAGCAAACACCTCGACGTTTTTCTCCAGCAATAATGTCAAAAATAAAGGAGGAAGTCGAAAGGCTCCTCAAGAGCAAGTTCATAATAACTGCAAGGTACGTTGAATGGTTGGAAAATATTATGCCAGCCATGAAGAAAAATGGAAAGTTAAGAGTGTGCATTGATTTTAGAGATTTAAACGCTGCCACTCCTAAAGATGAGTACGCCATGCCTGTGGCAGAAATGTTAATTGATTTTGCCGCTGGTTTTGAATACTTGAGTATGCTTGATGGTTATGCTGGTTATAACCAAATTTTTATTGTAGATGAGGATGTCTTGAAGACGGCGTTTCGTTGCCCAGGGGCATTAGGAACCTATGAATGAGTGGTCATGCCATTCGGCTTGAAAAATGTCGGAGCAACATACCAGAGGGTAATGAATTCTATGTTTCGTGATTTTATCAAAGACTTTATGCAGATTTACATCGATGATATTGTGATAAAGTCGACTAGTAAATCGACACGTTTGGAACATCTTAGAAAATCCTTTGAAAGGATGAGGCAATATGGATTAAAAATGAATCCATTAAAATGGGCTTTTTGTGTGCAGGAGGGAGATTTTCTTGGTTTTGTGGTACATAAAAGGGTATAAAAGTCAACCAAAGCCATTATCAAATATCAAGCAGGTATACAATGAATGGTACCATCTTAAAGTTAGAAAATGGGCCCGAGGTCGGAAATGCAACACCTTTTGAAACTTTTCGGTGATAACCAATACATTTCAAGCTTTAGAACTTGTGAGGACAAAGTTACGGTTTGTTACATATTTTGGACTCATCC
Source organism: Vicia villosa (assembly GCF_029867415.1). Taxonomy (NCBI): domain Eukaryota; kingdom Viridiplantae; phylum Streptophyta; class Magnoliopsida; order Fabales; family Fabaceae; genus Vicia; species Vicia villosa. The sequence goes on along the minus strand of NC_081181.1, from coordinate 36,621,105 downwards.
CAAAAGTATCAAGTTGTTCAAAACATTTCCAACCATTCTTATAATTGATTCGACATACAAGACCAACAAGTATAGGCTTCCACTTCTAGAAATTGTTGGTGAGACCTCCATGGGCAAAGACATATTCGGTTGGATTCGCTTTTTTGGAATGTGAAAAAGAAGATAAATTTACACGGGCTTTGGAAATATGTAAGACTTTGTTGGTTGATCAAAAAAATATGCCTAGTGTCATCGTTCCCGACCGAGATAATGCTTTGATGAATGCAGTAGGTACCGTCTTCCCGATATCCACTGCATTACTTTGTTGGTATCACATAACATGCAATGTGAGAACTAAGCTCAAACTCGTGGTTGGCACAAAAGAAATAAAGGATGACAACTGAAACATCATCAAAGCCGGTGTTTTGGTTGACAAGATAATGGCCGCATGGAGGGAGATTTTAGATGCATGTTTCAAAGAATTGTATACCGAGAAAGTGGTACAACTCCGGACATTGTGTGTCGGATTGAACACTTTTTTTCATTACATCGAAAGTATTATCCTTGAAAAAGTAAAATAAAAAGTTGTTTGTGCTTGGACGGATCGAGTTAGACATCTTGGTTGCACTACAACTAACCGTGTTGAATCCGCACATGCGAAATTGAAGAAATGGTTTGGTGATAGCGAGGGGGATTTGTGTAGGGGATGGGACACTGTGAACCAAATGCTCCAAAATCAACATAAATAAATTCAAACATCGTTTGGTCGGAGCAAGACGGTTGTGAAACACCGGTTTAAGGGTAGAAATCTCTACTCGCAATTGATTTACAACATATCTAGTGTGGGATTGAATTTTATTTTTCATGAAGCGAGGCGGGCGGAAACGACGGGCCCGGATAGTTCAAAATATGGGTATACAATTAGAAAAACTTACGATCTTCCACGTGCTTGTATACTTTCAAAAAAGATGAAGTTGAATTCCCCGATACGCATGGATGAAGTAATCGATCATTGGAAAAAGCTCCACTTTGATGATTTCGAACCGGCGAAAGAGGGTGAATCCAAAATTACCATCTCCGACGAGTTGGAAGAGATAATGGATAAGTTTACTAAAGGGGATGACACCGTGAAGTTTCACATAAAAAACAATTGCAAATGCATTTTCGGAGACCACCGATTTGAAACCTCCATCTCAACCGCTTAAAACCAAAGGTGCGCCTAAAAATCCGAAAACTACCCAAGATGACACATCGACTAAAAGAAATCCTTCTTATTATGAACATGTTGATGCAATGATCCCGGATTCACCCACACCAAAGTCCAAGTGTAGTGCTAACAAAGGAGCACGTATTTCGAAGCCGCCTCGCACACCTCCGATAAAAAAATCTCTGATGATCTACATTGATGAGATGCCACTATTTATGCAAAAATATATTGATAATATAGTTGATGTGGGTACTGACAATAATTGTGGGTATCAGGTCGTTGCCGTTTTGCTCGGAAAAGGAGAAGAAGATCACACTTTATTCGACGGGCACTTATTTCGGAGTTGATTTTGCATAGGAATTGTGCATGTTTGTATGTCATGCATCATCATGTCGTGTTATGTGGAGATGAGCCTAGGTGGGAATCCATGATGGGTGCCTAGTCTCATCCGGGCTCCAAGTGGGAGTCGAGTCACTACAATAAAATTAGGGTTTTACGACACAAAAATCACAACAGTTACTTGATAAATGTCGTAACTCTAATATAGAGACGTGTGTCACGACGGTATACACCTACCGTCCTTACAATTTTTAAAAATTATTAAATATAACGACTGTTATACAACTACCACCCTGAAAATCAGTTCACGATGGGTTAAAAATCGTCCTAAATTATATGTTACGATGGTACATTAACTGTCGCCCACCAAACCAAATAACACACGCCCTGCACCATGAGAAACTCATCAAAGGTCACGACGGTGAACCAACCGTTGTGCCCACTTAAAAATTATCAAACTTCACGAAGGTGAACCTACTGTCACCCATGATTACAAACAGTTATCGAAGGACACGACGGTGAACCTACCGTCGCCACCCCATATCCTTCACCCGCGTATAAAAAGTTCACTATAGTGTTTTCACCCGTCGTCATCTATGAATGCACCTTTTGCGCCAAAACTGAATCCTCTTTTTATGTTGTTTATTCTCTTCTTTTTTTAGAATCACCGTCAAAGGCCACTCACGCTCAACAAAGAATCACAATTAAAGCATTTCTCTCAGCCACTTACGTCGTCATTGCGAATCACCGTCAAAACAACCATCATCAATTCAAATCACCATAAAAATTAATATCAGTTTTATAATATAAAATTTAACAATCTAAAGAATAAACATTATTATTAAAATATATGAAAATTATTTTATTTAATAAAAAAATTAATTAACTATTTTCCCATTGATCATTTCATCATTTGTATATAATACATATCATATCACATCATTAATAAATTTAATTAGAAAATATAATATAATTATATAAGTAATTTAATTTTTATCGAATGCACATTAAGCATATGATAAAAAAACAATTATGCTCATTTTTTATTATATTCATTATCGTTAATATAAACAACGGGATTTCAGGCTACAATCTTATAATATTTTTTATTATTGAAAATTTACTTTTATTTCCTCAAATATTGATCCACAATTTTTTTTTTATTTTCCTCAAAAATTAAAGTTCAACTCAATTGAATTTAGCAAAATTCAAGAAAGAGAAATTCAACATTCATTCATCTGGAAACTCAACTTTCGTATGCACACTAGGAGATAAGTGGTCGTTCAGGGGAACGTGCATGACTTACCCGAATTCCGACAGGAATCAGGTTCGTATGAATGAATCATATTGTATATGTTGGTACCGCATGCATAGAGTCGTGATAGTTGAGTCACATTCCATATACTAATGAATGTGGACTGTGTACAATAAAGGTGCATATATTATGATAATATTTATGTGTATGGAAATTGTTATTGATGTGGTTTGTCTGTGAATACTACTCCTTAACATGTGATTTACACCATTTAATTATTTGAATGATTTCTCACCCCTTTTGTATTGTTGTGTTTGTGCTCCTCGGGGAGTACAAGTGATCAGGTACCTGAGTAATTCATGGATTCTTGTGTTGCTTTTTGATGGAGTCTTAGGGTTCGCTCTAATATGTAACACCGGGGACACGAGAATTTATTATGTTTCGTTTTGGGGTTCTTTGTTATGTATCACGTTTTGAATTTAATGTTGGACCATAGCGAGGTGGAATCTATTTATGTTGAAGCTTGAGTGTCATGAATTAATTTTAATTACCTATTCCGCTGCATGTTTTCTGAAGAGAAGTTATACAAAATGATTGTTATGTCATGAGTTTTAAGGGATGTGGCATTCTGCTTTACTATTTTCTAATCACGTTTATAATATCGTAATAAATAATTAACAGAGAAAATAGGGTGTTACACTATATTTAATACTCCCTCCGTCCAGATTCATTGAATAATTAATGTATCTAGTCTATATATAGACCAGATTCATTGAATAATTAATGTATCTAGTCTATATATAGACCAGATACATTAATTATTCAATGAATCTAAAAATTGATTTTCTCTTATAATTTAGGACAGAGAGAGTACAATAATACTGATAAAGCAAATTACTATGAATTAACTTTTTGTTCATAAAAAACATGACCACTCTCAATGGATAAAATGACCCATTTCATCAAATATAAATTTATAATATAGAAAACAATGAGACAATGTATATCAATATTGTTTTGTAGATATCCATATTTTACTGAAATTTTAGAATAGTAATTGAAAAGGGTTGATAACTCAAAGTTGAACTCTGAACTTGCAGCCTAGTTTTGACAACATTTGAAGGAGTTGAGCTCGATTGAAAGGTTTTCCCAATTTATTGGTTGTGACTAAGAGCTTCCTACATTACCCATACCATCTTATTTAAGGAAGAGGTCAGAACATACCGTCCTAAGAGCAGCCCTCAAATGAATTATTAAGATGTTATTTTGAGTTAGATATCCAATTTTCATTCCTATACTATTTCAAACTTTGGTTTTGAGATTCAAAAGTTAATAGCTAATCTTGTTTGTTTTAACAGTGAATTGGTGTTGAAATTAAAAATTTAGGAAATATCACAACCCTAAAATCTCAATTCACCCCTTAATACTCTTAGACACCTGGTGAAATTCCATTTATGCCCCCTAATTTCGGAGATGCCCATCAGGAAACACCTTTTTTTTGCCAAAATTTATTTCTTTCCAGAGCCTTATCTACGGAAGCATTAAAAATATAGTGAACGTTGGAAAAATTCAAATTAATTCAGTTCAGGAAATGTTCTGTAGATATATCTACGGAACGTGTTAAAAACATAATGTTTCGTAGATGTACCTACGAAACATTTTGTTATATTTTAAATCAACAACATTTCACTCCAAATATAGTACATCAAGATAGTGTAATGTAAAGGCAATGGTATATGGTATACAAAAATAATACATCGTATAAACCATCCAAATAGTGTCAAACATAATTAAAATAAAGTACATCAATCTAATAAAAATACAGACATCAAAATAATAAGCACGATCACTATTGTGTGTGCCGAACAACAACCCCATCCTCTCCTCTACCTCTGGCGCCACCTCTGCGTCCACCACCTCATCTGCCGGGTACTCTGCCTCTACTGTCAAGTGCCCCACATGTACTGGCACAATGTCTATGGTACAAAAATTCCCCCTCTGCCACCCTCATGATATCTTCCAGTATATGCCTTTGACCAGACCCCTCATGGAAGAAACCATCGCCAAGGCCTGCCTGCGCGATCTCAAGTATCTCATGACAACGGGGAAGCACATCCTTAGTATGGTCAAACTGAGACTTATGAGTCTGCAATATCTCTTGATGTGATGGTATGGCGGAGATCCCTCTGTAGTGGGGATCATGTACGGGTGTGACACAGTGAAGTACCAAGTGATGTACCTGTCGTGCAGCTCCAGTCTACCTCTGCTCCTTAGCCCGAGCCTCGTTTGGAATCATGTGATGGAGAAAATCTGCAAAGGCCTCATATATCTGCCAACGGGTCATCAAGATAGGATCAGAGACAAAAGGATCGTGAGGTATCTTCAGACAGTAGATAAACTGCCGCATGAACTCCCCAGTTGTACTCATGGATCCGTGCGGTATCTAAAAAGTACCTCAGATAAACGACATTTGTATTGGAGGAGATCGTGTCCACAAACAGCTGAGTTCCGATCAAAAATAAGAAGTAACACCTAAGCACTCGCTGTCTGTGTATCTCTACCTCAACTGGGTCACCAACAGCCTGTTGTTCCGCAAGTGACTCGACATCAAATCTCTGCGTCAAGAAGGAAAACCTCACATGCGCGCCACAGGTCCTCTCCACCTCCTCAAACGCATCCTTTAGATCAGCTGCGAGCCCCTCAACCAAAGCCTCTCTCGCTTCCTCCTTCGTCGTCCTACCGTGACAAAGGAGGGTATGTAACACCCCAAATTCTACCCGAAATTATAATGCAGAAATTAGAGTATTTTAAAAACTATCAACAAGAATTTGGGATATCACATTTACTTCATATAAATAACACATAATCAGATACGCAACACTTCAATCTCAGAGGATCACAAACGACTTATATCAGCTCTAAGAACAAACCAACTTTTATTTAATATGCTGCAGAATCATAACATTCGATTTTATAAACAAATCATCTTTATTCAATCAGAAACAACTTTGAAACATCATAGTAATTCTCATTATTCACCTTAGAACTCAAAAAATTATATGTTAACTACATGAAACAACAAAATAAACATCCCCCGAGTGCTACATATCAGAGCGACACACCAACTGGACTCAATGAAGCTACAAACTTCCACAGCTATACTTGAGTACTTGCCCATTTCACATGGTAGGGGAAACATCAGTAGAAGGGGTGAGATATCAAACAGTATAAAAGAATGTATGATAATACTTATAGCGAAGATAAGATCATACACTATTCACCACTTCTCATCTCAAAGTAACTTGCATCATAACAACAATGTTAATAATCAATCACAATAATATATTCAAATTCACAACTAATTCATCAACAACTACAACATTTCCTTCATAATCACAACGAGAATCGACGTAACTATCATCACGACAAACATCAACAAAACATAGCAATGAATTCACAACCACGAATCCAACTTAAACAACAACATAATCAACTTAATCCAACTTAAAAAACAACATAATCAACTTAATCCAACTTAGACAACAACATAATCAACTTAACATAACAATCATTCATCAACACAACAACTCGATATGCGACTCATTATGCAACTCAAACTATTCAAATGCATGTGGTACCATTCGGAGTAAACTCCCAACTTAAACATTGCCAGTAATTCTGAGGCATAAGGCAAAGCCTTCAACTTAAAACGTGTCAACCCAGGCCAACTTTAATGAGCATTAGCTCCAACTTGAACATTGCCAATCCAGGCCAACTTTATGTTATGCTATGCTATGCGACGCAATGATGCAACATCCACAAGTACAACAACAACTTAAACATACAACAATAACAACAACTTAAACATGCATCAATTGCATCAAATTAAATCAACACTGGTCATTTGACCTACAACTCAAACATGTCCATATATTGGGACGATTCAACTTATTCAACATTGGCCATAGGCCTACAACTTCATCAACACATCAACAACAAGTTATAATAACAACACATCAACAATAACAACATATTCAACTTCACAATACATCATCATCATCGTATAAGTATCATCATATAATCGTCTTCGTCATAACAACATCTATTCGCCATAAAGAGCATACATCATGTTATTTCAAACATAATCATTTCCAACTATACAACAATATTCACTTCATGCTTATCCACACAATACAACCTATCAACTTTGACCATAGGTTCTACAACAACAACAACAACAAATTCAACATACTAACAACAAACATAAGTACATGTTATCTACAATTCATCAATACATAACGCACACAAACATGATTACATGTTATCAACAATTCATTACATAGCTCACACAAACATAATTACATGTTATCGACAATTCATTCAAAACATGATTAGAGTCAATTTCACGAGAATCTAACATAAACCCTAACATTTTCAATTCCACAACTAAACTCATTATTTCACTATCAATGGTTTACCCACAACAAGCACAACAATCTAATGCATATAGATTATCAATTGCACACAACTTATCACATTTATATCATCACATTCCAACAAACCATCAAATACCCAAAATTGCACATAGAAGAACATGGATATCAAGTATAGAATCTACCCACCATAACATACTATCGTACAACACTTTATCATGAAAGAACCCCACCCTTACCTTGGTAAATTTGGACTCTTTCACCATAGCTCTAAGCTTTTCTCCAAAAGAAATCATTTCTAACATCATTTGGAGACACACCTAAAATCCAGTTCGGAAATTGGCTTATCAGAAGAACTTAAAAACCCTCAAAATGAAAATCACTCCGCTCAGAACTTACCTTTACGAGTCAGGAACGCCGTGACCAAGTATCGGAATGATCCAACGGTTGGATTGAGAGATACACCCGATTTGCCAAGGTGGTTTTCTGCTGAAACTTGCTGTAAATGTTGAGGCTTCCTATATAATTTTTCTTCTTCCCTCAAGTGCTTTTCCCTTTGAATTTTTCGCTCTTCTATTTCTTATTTCTCCCCCAAAATGAGTTATGATTCTCCAACCCTAATCTCTACTCTTACTATCTCTTATCTTAATGGGCTTAACCCATAATCCATCTATTATGTTATATTCTACCACTTAGGCTCAAATCATTAAAATCTCTCTAATTACTTAATTAAGCCAAATAACACAAACACACACATAATTAAATACTTAAATAATTATTATATCACATAATAACTAAATAAATAAATAATTATTAACAACATCAAATAATATAATTACTAAAATAATAGCGAATAAAATCGAGCTGTTACAGGGTACCCCAAATAGGTATATGCAGGACGCATGTGATTTTGTCTAAAGTAATGGTAATCTCACTATGAGGCAGATGAAGTGAGGACGTCTCTGGGTGTCATCTCTCCGCAAATGCCATCAGCATCCCGTTATGTATAGTGGAGTACCCGATCTGACATAGATTCTTTAGCCTAGAAGCTGCAAGGACATCCTGAAATCACGCCTCTGTAGGCTGTTGTAGAAATAAAATCTTCCTCCCGTCGTTGTAGAACTTCTAGGAAGCCCTATCCAGAAAATTTCCAAAGAAAACACTATTAATAACACGCAAAGTTAGAAATAATAAATTTCCATTGAGGTTTAAAAAGTAATAAGTCTAAGAAATGTTATCTCTCTGTTCCAGACATGTCTGGTAGTATGATCTGCGTATCTTGTCAACAGGGATAAATCCGAAGGACCTCCTGGGTAACCCTCAAGCACCTCAGGCGCACCAGCCTCCCTGTGGAATGGGTCCGCACCATCAGGAGGTGGCACAAAAGATCCTGCATCTACCAGATGTGGCACAGGAGGAGTAGAAGTAGGCATAGGAGGAGCAGAAGTATCCCGACTTCTGCGGTGGAGGGCGCCTATGAAGTACCATCACCATCATCTTGATACCTACGGGATGAAGAAGTAGAAGTGGAAGGCCCATGTCCACTATGCTCCTTGTGAGTCTGCATCGTGGCCCCATCATTCACGTCTGCTAGAACAGAGATGTCAGCTACATCTGCTGAAACGGAGGTGCCATATGTCACTATGACACTATCTGCATTTGTGCACGTCTCACGAAGGCATGTTGTACAATCCTCCCAGATATAAGTCGGTCTGATTGGTCGACCATGATGTCTGCATTGTATTACAAATAAAGTTGAATTAGGTACAATTAACTTATTAAAACAAAAGGAAAAAAGCTCAATTATAACTCCGTAGTTGCATATATGGAAAGCTTATATAAATGCATCTACGAAAGCACCTAGCATTTCTAAAACTGGGTTTCTTCTGTATATGCACATACGGAACTACCTAATATTTTGTTTGTTTCGTAGATGCACTTACGGAACGTGATGCAACTTTCAAAACGCAACAATGACGTCTGTCGGTATTCCAGCCGTTAAAAAACCCATTTTTGGTGGCTTGATCGTCTTTTTTACACATCAATAAATTCCTACATTGTCTCTAAACTTTGCTTTTAAAACTATCAAATCATTTCACACCTAAAAATTGAATTTTAACTCTATTACGGGAAATACTCGAAAATAACTCAAAAAATCAAAAACCTACCAATTAAATTGAGTGTTGAACGAGTTCGAATGTGTTGATCGTTGACGTTGATGTTCACTGTCGAACTCGAGGGAAAACAACGGAGTTTTGTGGAAGTTTGATTTTTGAAGTTGAAAGAGACTGGGAGTGTAGAGAAGATGGAAAGTGAAGAATAAGGGGGGAGAAGAGTCTAGCGTGAATATAAGATCAAATGCTTTCGGATGTGCATGATTGAAAATATTTCCTAGATGCACCTACGAAACAAATGAACTTTGAACCAAAAAAATGTACTTCCAGATATACATCTACAGAAACAGGAGACATTTTTGACAACGCACGTGGTGGCTAAGAAGCTCAAGGTATAGATTAAGAGTTTTTCAAAATTTAAGATATTTATTATTCAGTGCTTAAGAGTAACTTAAGATATTCATAAATACAAATAAAATCAAAAGAGAAATAAATTAAAATCGTATCCAAGTAATAATGACTAACTAGCATCTTAATCATGATAAATACGGTAAAGATTTATCTATAACAAATCTTCTAACATAAATAAAATCTGTTAAGAAAGATTTATTTTGGTAATGAAATATTAACGTTGTGAATCTAAAATCATGTATAAATATAATCCATATCATACTTTGTCTGAAATTAACTCATCATCTATCTTCTTCCCTTTCTCTTGTTCACGCTCACTCTTTGCTCTTCTTTTTGTGTTTCTCTTCTCATCAACGATCTTCAACGATCCAGCAGCTCTCATAATCGGTTCAGGTATTGATTATTCTTCAATCACAATTCTATCTTCTTCCTCTTCTTTGCATTGCTCATCTTTAGGGTTCATACAAATTTCCAATTGTGTTTCTCTTCTTCTTTTTCTGCATGCAAGAGGAGAAGGAGGAGGGTATTAAGGGTATTTTCTGTTGCTTATGAGTGATACTGTATAATCTTTTAAACGTGTCTAACATTTGGAGAAAGAAAAAAAATAGAAACCCGACAAGAACCTTTTATTTTTATAAGGTTTAGCAAAAACCTTAGTTTTCCGACCAAAATTTGGGTAAAACATAACAATGTTCGTAAAAGAAAATTCTAACTTGTCATAGCATAATGATATATTATCCGGAATATGCCTATATTTTTATGAATATATATTATGAAAATATTATTCATACTTCAGTATCAAACTATCTTTCTTTCTTGGCATTGATAATAGGAAAATTAGAATGACATGAATAATGCATGTTGAATGGTGTATATGTGGTGCGTGTGCAGAGTGCAGACTTCTAAATAAATTGTACACTAAATATTGAATAAACTAAAATAAACATATTTTTATTTTCTTAAATTTTAAAAACAAAAAAAAAAATGAAGATTATACTTTTCATACCGTTAAATTGTAAACAAAATGTATTTGATCTGATTTTAGTATTTCTTTAACAAAATATTCTCACCTTCTCTTATTTTAATTATCTATTTTTATTTTTCAGTTGCAAAGAATTTGACTTTAAGGAATGGAGCAACAAGGACATCAAAGACATAGAATCATAAATGGTTCACATGTTTACTATGGAGATGTAATTGGACCATTTGTACCATGGAATGTTATTAGCAATGTTAACTATCAAATGATGAGTGTTCCTTATGGGTCTCATGGTGGAAATCAACTTAGGAGGAGTATCCCACAAATATATGCTCATGTTGAAGATGGACACTTTATTCTCAATGATCAAGTCAACCATGTTTCAACAAGAAGATTCATTGAACCTCATACACCATATCATACCAATCTTGGAAGAAACCAACCTAGGGTGAGTACACAAGATGTCTTGCCGGCTAATGCTTATGTTCAAGATGGTCACTTGATTCTTCAACAAAACAACATAAACCAAGCTTTATTAAGAAGAGACATTAAAGCTACTCAAACACGTTCTGTTACAAATCTTAAGAGAATTACAATTGAAGATGGAACGACAAATTCTGAACATATCACATGTTCCATTTGTCTTATGGAACTTTCAAGTAGTTCAATCGCTATTCAATTGCCTAGTCCTTGCTCACATGTGTATCACGAAGATTGTATTATGAGGTGGTTTGATAGATCTAGGACATGCCCTTTGTGTCGTAGGTCTGTTTTGTGAAATTCGTCATATATTTGTTAACTCTTTTTTTATAGTATTATACATATTGATTTAAATTGACGAAATGGATGGAAATATTCTTATTGACTGCCACCACCTCTTATTTCATTTAATCTCTTTTGATGTTTTTCTCAATAGAGATCTTTCTTTTAAATATGTTTCTATTTTAATTTTTGTCTTCTCATACACCCATTTAACACGGTGGGATAATAAATTGAGAGAATGATGTGATAATTGATCCTATGTTGTTGATGTGATAAGAAGAGATAAAGTAAAAATTAGATATTGAATGAGTATTAGAGAATTAGAGGTATCCAAATATCATTACCAACAAGATATTACATTTAAACACCACTTCATTTGATCTCAAAAAGTAATAATTTAATTTTATAACTATTCTGATCGATTCAATCCAAAAACTCAATAAATATCATGTATTTAAATTAATCAGACATCTTGTATTTGTTGGTGCACAATGAATAAAGATGGTGACAAAGAGAATAATAGAATAACGGCGCAAAAGAGATGAGAGAATAAATGTTGTATTCTACTTGCGTTGTTAATAAATGATAGCTACTACAAGACTATTTATAAGAAGAAAAAAATCTTGCCACCTAAGCCCTAACAGACTAAACTTAGTGAACAAGTTTAGGGTACAAACAGTACAGTACTACAAAATACTAAAGTACCCTTACTACTAAACAACTAAGCTAATGGGACCCAGACAGCATCTTCTGGTCAATACTATCTTCTGAGTAACCATCAGAAGATCAGCCCACATCAGAATATCAGAAGCATCTTCTTCTGATTAACAACAACTTCTGAATATTGAATTACTCTTCAATACCATCCCTTAATTCATATTCAGCTAGCCAAAATCTACAACACCAACTCCATCCCTCAAACGGATAAGGTGTTCAGTCTTGACATCCTTCATCATAACATCTGCAAGTTTCTTTTGATTGCTACAGTGTGCAACTTCTGATACTCCATTTAAAAATGCAGATTTCTCCTTGAAAACCCATCTAACGCTGATGGTTTTCTTCTCCTTTGGAAGCTTAGTTAACTTCCAAGTCTTGTTTCCTTCTAAAGCCTCAAGTTCTTCTTTTATGGCATTCAGCCAGCCTTTCTTCTTGAGTGCTTCTTCAATACCCAATAGTTCAGAATCTCCTTCTGATTCTAGAACCATATCTCCTTCTGGATTTTCTTCAGAAGTTTGATTACCACCAGAAGATCCACCTTTAGAAGTTGGATCGCCTTCAGAAGCTCTGCCTTCAGAAGTTCCAACTTCATAATCTTTTCTTTCAGAATCATGACCACCGTCAGAAGCTGGACTACCTTCAGAAGCTCCGCCTTCAGAAGTTCCACCTTCAACGTCATGATTAACACCAAAAACATGATCATCTCTAGAAGCTTGTCCTCCAGAACCTATGTCTTCAGAGTTTTCCCTTCCAGAAGCATGACCACCACCAGATTCCTGATCATCATCAAAATCTGGATTAGAATCAGATTCACCATCTGACTCATCTTCAGAGTCTCCAGAAGATTCTTCATCTTCTGACTCTAACTCTTCTTCAGAACTTTCAAGTTCTGACTCATCATCAGAAGCAGAATCTTCAGATTCTGACTCATCTTCTGATTCTCCTTCAGACTCAGAATCACCTTCGGATTCTGACTTGTCTTCAGCTTCAGAGTCATCTTCTAACTCTGACTCATCTTCAGAAACCTCAGATTCTGACTCTTCTTCAGAATCTTCAAAGTCATCTTCTGATTCTGAATCATATAAAAATACTCCTTCAGAATATTCAGAGTTATCTTCTTCCCCTTCAGCATCAGAAAATGACAAACTCACAGGTTCCTCATCAGATTCATAAGCCATTAATAGCACAGGTTCACCATCAGAATCTCCTCTGGCTATTTTTGCTTCTTCTTTGTTTGACCAACAATCTTTAGCAAAGTGGCCAAACCTATTACAACAGTAACACTGAACCATTCTCTTGTCATACTTCTCCTTTCCCTTCTGATGTTTCTCCTCATCAGAATAGAAGACTTCTGACTTCTGCGACCTACCATGTTTTTTCAGCTTCTGGTCCTTCTTGACAAAAGAAGCCTTCAGAGCCTGCTCAACTTCCCTCTCAGAAGTTCTTTCAGTCAGACGCAACTCTTGCGCCTCTAGACTACTTTGCAGCTCTTCTATTCTCATGGTGTCCAGATCTTTAGAATGTTCAATCGATACAACAATATAATCAAATTGAGGAGTAAGTGACCTCAATATCTTCTCTATGATTACTTGTTCAGAAAGAGTTTCTCCACAAGCCTTCATCTCATTAGTGATCACAATCACTCTAGAGATATACTCAGAGACTTTCTCATTGTTCTTCATGTTGAGATTCTCATATTGCTTTCTCAGGGATTGAAGCTTCACCTTCTTTACTGATACGTCACCACCGTAACACCTGACCAGTATATCCCACGCCTCTTTTGACGTCATAGAATCAGCAATCTTCTCAAACACATTCACATCCACACACTGATGGATGAAGAACAACGCCTTTTGGTCTCTCTTCTTCGTCTCTCTCTGCGCTTCTCTTTGTTCTTCCGTTGCATCCGCTGCAACCGGAATATATCCTCCAGTGACAAGATCTAGAACATCTTGAGCACCAAATAATACACGCATTTGAATCATCCATCTATTCCAGTTTTTACCATCAAGAACTGGAAGTTTGGTATTCAAGTTGCTTCCACTCATCTTTAAACTTGTGCAGACAAAAACAAATTTCACTCACACTCACAGTGTTTCCCAACCCACAAAAATTCAAGAAAAATGTGATTCAACACAACTTTGTTTCCCAGAAACAAAATCAATCACACAGTCACACAAACTCACGTTCACTCGTGTTTCCCTGTGTTTGGAACCGGAGCTCTGATACCAATTGTTGGTGCACAATGAATAAAGATGGTGACAAAGAGAATAATAGAATAACGGCGCAAAAGAGATGAGAGAATAAATGTTGTATTCTACTTGCGTTGTTAATAAATGATAGCTACTACAAGACTATTTATAAGAAAAGAAAATCTTGCCACCTAAGCCCTAACAGACTAAACTTAGTGAACAAGTTTAGGGTACAAACAGTACAGTACTACAAAATACTAAAGTACCCTTACTACTAAACAGCTAAGCTAATGGGACCCAGACAGCATCTTCTGGTCAATACTATCTTCTGAGTAACCATCAGAAGATCAGCCCACATCAGAATATCAGAAGCATCTTCTTCTGATTAACAACAACTTCTGAATATTGAATTACTCTTCAATAGTATTTATAATTAATTAACTTGAAAAATGTAAATGTCAACCATGAAAAAAAATAATCAACTAGGTTTTAAAAAACTTTGAGCTCTAGTGACATGTCATGATACAAATATTTGAGGTTCTTACCAAGTAGTACCAAACTATGTCTTGCTGTGGAAGTAAAGGTGTGAAAGCTTCCATTTCTTTTCAGGTGCATGCACTTTTCAGATTTTGGTCTTAAAAGCTTCAATTTCTGAAAAGCATCAAATCATGCAAATTTCATTATGTCAAAGTAGAATGAGTTTCTAACATCACTTTAGTCTCATCATTTTTCTATCCCAAAACAGCATTTCAAGTATAGATGTTGAAACATGCCTGTGTCTCTAAAACCTTGATATTGACTCTACTGCACTAACTAGGAGGATACAAACAACTCATCCTTTTTTCCTTGACATGTCTTCAGCTAATAAAAATAACCTTGCTGTTTCTGGCCTAATGATTTAGCTTATTCATTTAACATTCCAAAAGCTTTCATGAAGAAAGCATATTCATAAGCTGCTTCGTCGCACTGAGCATAGCGTCCACCTTCGCCAAAATGGCCTCCTATCATACTTGTTTTCATGATTACAGCACGAGAACAACGAGAGCAGGTACTATCTCTTACTTTAGCTACCCACTTAGCACCTTCCCAAACTCCAACCCTGAGAACGAATGTCAACTGTTAACATCAATTTCTTTGAATGCATATAACTTAAGAGGTAAGGAATGCATATGAATCTTTTATGTACATGCGCGTGTCTGTGAATGTATTGCAACTAATAGATTATTGGGAAGAGTGAGATTGCCTTGTATCATTAACTGCCGCTGTAACCATAACTGAAGGAAAGCAACAGCCTTGAGGAATGTTGTCATAAGGAGAAAAACTTAAAATAGAATCAAAGTTTGCTTGAATTTCAGGATTTCCAAATTCTTCATAATCCAGGATTGTGAGGGGTAGACTGGGATCCAACAATGTGTTGCATACATCAATAAATGGTACCTGATATATATAACCCATTCGAGTATCACAAGAAATAAATTAACATAAGAAATTATTGATTGAAATACCGTCTTTCTAAATCAAAATAAGTGAATTTAAAAGTGACAATTGATTATTTCGAGTTTTGACAAACAGTTCATCAAATGAATTTTAGCCCAACAGCAGACAAAAAGGGTTTGCTTAAAGACCTTAAATTTGAAATGTTCAAAATCTTTTTCACAGCTCACCATCTCTGGCAAACAATCGCTCGCTGTAACACTGACAATTATAACAAACTTACCTTTAATATGGTGGCTCGAAAGAGTTGTGGATACATATTCATAGCTGCACCAACAAGAAGGCAGCCTGCACTGGTTCCAACAGCACCAAGCAGGTCTCTGTGGACATAACCCTCATGAACCAGGTAGTTTCCACAAGATACAAAATCAGATATTGAATTCTGTTTGTTCAATCCACATCCTGATTTGTGCCAAGAATGACCTCCACCACCTCTGGTGCAATACACATGATCAGACAATAAAAAATATGGATATGTAAGTTAGATATATACATATATTATAATAGAAACTTCCACTCTAATATGGTCAACAGGAATATATAAAAATAAATAAAAAAACCGATATGCAAAACATTCTCTTTCAATGATCTCAAACAACCAACCTTACGTCAGCAAATGCCAATACCCAACCACGATCCAATAAACTCAGGCGATCTGAACACCAACTCTTATCAAGATCTTCTCCATATGCTCCATATCCTACTAAAATTCCCGGGCTTTGACCCTTTTGCCAGGACTCCCTAGAGTACACAATGGTTAGTGGAACTTTTACACCATCATGGGAAACAACTTCCTCTCTCTGACAACAGTATACTTCTGAAAAGTCCTTCCATCTCTGTGAATTAGAATCTGAGACACACTCTTTCTTATGGCCACATGCCTGTTGAATTTTATTATGCATTGGCCCGAATGGTAGAATGCTTGACTGACCAACAGAATCACAATTCACTTCCTCTTGATGCTCAATTGAATAAGTCTGTCTTGACATGTCATAGTCAACAATAACATCTGGCATCTGTCCACTCGCCAAGAAAAACAAGGTTAAGTCAAAGCAACTAGATATACTACAGCTACAAATATTTACTTCAATGAAATCACAAGTCACAACACCGTCAAATGCACTAAAGGATCAACTCCCATAATTATAATCAAGCTCAATGTAGATTTAGTCACATGTTTAGATATGGAAGAATCCTTCTTCTGACCTATAGTGAAAGTAGATAAGTGGACTTGTACTTGACAGAGTCCCTTTTGAGCCTTTATCAGGATATTAAAAAATATGATAGAATACTTGACTGATTTTGACAGCCTCTTTAAAAACTACTAGCAAAGGAAAGTGTTCCGGAATACTTTCCTTTGACAATCCACTGATGAATATAAGCACTAAGGACCATACTATTGAGACTCTCTAGTGGCACACCCAAATTAATCTGGTGATCCCACCAGTGCCATCCGATGACAATCCAACGTTGATCAATGAGATCACATATAAGGCAATGCCAGGACTCAGAAATTCCACCTGGAAAACCCTAGAGTTCGACCTATAAATACTAACTCACAATTCAAGTTAAGTTACACATTCTTTAAATTCTATAAACCTCACACCCTCGATCACAAACTAGCTTGATCACGTAGTGTTTGCAGGTACAACACCCTCTCCATGGAGTTACTTTCGTATCAGCTGCACTACCGTCTCTCCGGCCGTTGATCAAGGTCCACTCCGGATCAAAAATAGACCCTAAATTATAGGATCCTAATCAATTAAAGATTAATCAAACATATAAAGGAATCAAAATCAATAAACCAATTAAGAGAAACAAAATAAATAGTTAAGGAAACAATAAATTATAAATCTGATTGTATTATTTCCTGCTCGGATATTTGGTCTCATACTGTATGGAAATAAATTACAAATCAATGGAAAATATAAATCATAAATTTTTCACAAATACAAAATATAGCAAATTCACAATGTTAGAGAAAGATGATGCTGTTCTCTGCAAATGTTGAAGGGCAATAACATATTAAAAATAGTTCAACTTTATATTAGCAGTTGGAAGAACAGAAACAATTTTTACATATTATAGAGCAGGCTAAGCCAAGCAGTGCCTTGAAAATGAACTTAGTATATAAAATGGGAGCAAATTTTGGGGGCAAATGGGAGCAAATTTTGATCAATTATGGGTAATGAAATTTTTTCAAAAATCCGAATACTAAATATTAATAAAACTATTAATTGTAATATATGGATTTCCACAAGCACTATCACATTTAATAATCAAATGAGTAAAGAAAATCATCACTAAATCTACAAATATGTGTAACATACATAACTTAAGTTATCGTACCACAGGTGATGAAAGAACCACACGATAAACCGTGTTTAGGAAGTCATGATTGGAACCAGGAACGGCACTACATGTATTTGTTGGCAGAGGAAAGTACCACGGTTTCAGGTCTTGAATATATACTTGATTCTGCAATGCAACTCAAGATAAGGTCAATATATGTCAGACATTTAAATTTTAAATTTGCACGGACATAGTTTATTCATATTCCATCATGGAGGAGCTTTGCAATAAAATTAATAACATTACAGAGAAGGAAATCAAACTACATGAAAAATGATATGCCCAATAGAAAAATGTCTAAATAGTTTTTGCAGTATCTGCAAACAGGCCATATCCAATATAGTTTATCTATCACTTAGGATTTGAACATTCATATTCACATAATTGATACGACAATTATGCAGTAGTGTATCTTTCGTTTCCATTGCTATGGAATACAATTTTATATATAATGAAACACTATGTAACATGGCCAAACAAGGTAGCAACATAAATTTTGTTTTGGCTGTTTTGATTATGCTCTTTTTAACATATAGTTATTTCCATCAAACTGATACATTAAATTTGTAATGGGTGAACATCATACACCTTGGCAGGAGTGTGTGTATGTGCATGATGGTATTAAGAAAGGAAACCCAGTAATAGGCTCTTTCATATGATCATATTAAACAGCACATGTTTTCAAAGAGGCCTGGGTCATGGTTGTAAAGGTGGTGGTTATGGCACGGGTGGTAGATGAATTTTTTAATGTTCATTGTTCTTCCCTGCATGGATTCCCACATAAAACTTCCAATGTGGTTTAATCTCTTCAACTGAATAATAAGTAAAATACTAAAACCAAGTGGGATCATCTACTATCTAATAGTGAGTATAAGGAATACCTTCATTTTAAGGAATCCCAACAAGCTTCTTCAGTTATTGCAGCTTACATTGGTATTTTTGCCATCTGCCTCTCCCGCTCCGTAGGATACTCGATTTTAGGTTTTGATTATTCTTATCACTTAGCTTGTAATCCCTCTTAAGAAAATTTAGAAAGCACTATCCTATTCAAGATGGAGAAAAACCTATGTTATTAAACTCTTCGGTTCCAGCCGTTATCTCGGCATGGAACAGCAAAACCAAGGAAACCGCATCAGACTGTGCCGTTCTATCACAGATGGGTGACTCGGTTGGAACAAATGCAATAATCGGATTGGATTCAGAACAACGCCGCTTTGACGCAACCGCTCCGGCCGCGTCAGCCTCAAATGACATTACCCTTAAATTTTTAAGGATAGCAAGGCTATTTTATTGAATTTTACTGGCATTTGCAAGTATGTTTTTCTTAAGACTTGTGACTTTCTAAATATGAAAACTTCATAAACTTTGATTAATTTATGTTAGTTTTTAACAATTATGCTTTCTATAGTATTAACGTAATTAGTGTTCGCGTCCCTAAAATATTGGCCGTTCCGCTCTCAACTCCCGTTCCGTTCCATTTTTGGAGATGGCTGAGCTGCTATCTGAGAGTAGGTAATGTAAAACCAATCATTCTTCAAATCCAGTCCTTCACGAAAGGACTGAATACAAATTTGACTGTCACTTCATTAGAGAAACGATCTTCGCATGTATTATCGAGGTTTCTTTTCTAGAATCCAAGATTAAGCTAGTAGACATGCTGACTAACTTCTTACAGGATCTCAGGATAGCATATATATGTAACAAGATGGATGCATCTAACATACATGCTTAAGTTCCTCCAAGTTGAGCCAGAATGTCGATTGTAGTTATTATTGACTGTTGAATGATTGATTCTTTCCTCTTACTCTTTTATAGCACTCCACAGTTTTAATACATGGACCTAAGCTATCACTAATTCTTACCCTAAACTTTAAGGATTTAAGACACTACTGCCTTTGCATAAATTTGTGCAGTTCTTTGTGATTAATAATAGAAACTATTCAGATTCAGTTAAACTATTGGGTGGTGAAGTAGACGAAACGGGTTTATATGCTAAATGAGACTTTGTTTGTATCAAGCCAACTTTCCCTCAAAAAATATCTAGCAACAAATTCGATAAACTAACATAAAAAACTAAGCCATTCAGTTATCTTTAACAGATTTAATCCATGCTTAGAAAATGTGTGTCAGGTAGCATCAGTTTCATTGTGATCAATGTCTAATAATATACCTTTTTGAAATCAATTTGGAAAGGTAAGTTCAAGGAACATAACAAAGGAAGACCTTTCTTATTGAGGAAAAGAACCAGATGACCATTAAAGATGTCCAAATCACATAGGCGTGTATCTTTTTCGGGAAGGATGATGTTCTGAAATAAAAAGAGCATACCAAAGAGGAGTTAGAGACACAGAGGAGTTAGAGACACAGTAACAACATCGTTCACATACAGCGCACATGTCTAAGAGAACTCAAATAAGAGAGAGATGTGTGGAGCTTATCAAACATAACCTGCAATTTAGGTGACTCGATATCTTGAACTCTGCATCTAACAAGGTAATACTCTTCACCAGACCATTGACCATCAGGTAAAGGAGCATTGGTAAGGATATAAAATAGACCAGAGTGATGTTCTACAAAATACTGTACACCAGAAGTACGCTCACATAGTCTTTGTAAACCATCCATCGGATTGGCAGAATCTATAACATGAACCTGTGATAAGCATCAAGATAAACATGTCACTAAAAAAAGAATTGTCTTTGTATATTCATAAGAGAAGACATATAAGTTCCTTCCTCAGATGAAGTCCTTGAGTTTGAATTCACAGTAATGAACTTGCCATCCTTTGTGCTTGTTATGTCCACACAAAAACCGGAATCACTTTCGGTAAATACTGTGAGATCATTCACAAGATCATATCCAAGTTTTCTGCAGAGAACCCTGACATAATACCATATGAAGGTTAGGTAGGGTACTATCTTAATGTAACTCTCATTCCCTCCCTAAAACCCCATAAAACAGAAAATCTAGCAACAAATTTTACCTGTAAGGTCGCTGGTTTTCATCTGCTTGAGTATAAAAAAGAGAAGTTGCATCTCTAGCCCAAGCCAAGCTAACAACACCATCAACTTCTACTTTGGGGTCAAGTAATCCACTTCTAAGGTCTTTAACCTGAAGCACAAACCGTTCACCACCAGAAATATCAACTGTATAGGCAAGATAGTTATGATCAGGTGAAACTCTGCATGTTCCGACGTGGACATACCCTGTAGTATTGTTTATTTTGTCAAATATCACCAATAGAAATAATCAAATCAAATAAAAATTCAAACAGAACTTAACATCCAGTGATGTCTAGCTATAGGTTAAAACTGTGAACTTATCAAATTCAGTATTGGTAATCATGTTTTGGGAGAACTGACAAAACAACCATCCTTTATAGGTGTATTGGTACAGTACACCACATTTTCAGTATATATTTTCTATATTACAGAAACTAACTAACCGTATTTCTCTGCGAGTTCATTCCAGTCAAGCAAAACCTCCTCCCTGTCTGATCCTGCAATTCCATGGCGAAACAAAAATGTGTTCATCCAGCCACTACTCTTTGTTTCCAGCTTCCTACAAAGCACAGGATATTCCTTTCCCTCTGGAATGTACTGATAATACAACCTAACCAACGGAACAAAATCAATCAATTAAATTCAAAATAGAGCATTGTGCGGGAAAATGGAGAAGAGAAACAAACCAGGGTCCCCAACGCTCAGGGGGGGTGCAAACATAAGAAGGTAATCGTGTTTTCATCTCGGAAGACAATTGAGAGCGGAGTTTGAGAGTGTCAGCCATGAAGGCGTCAGCATAGCTGTTTTCGCAGTTGAGATGTTCCAACAAATGGGGATCGTCGGTGTTGGACATCCAGTGATATGGGTCCTGCCATGACCTGCCGTGAGCTGACACAGTGAAAGGGAGCTTCTTAGGGGACGGCGGAGGTTGCGTGGGAAGTGTGGCAGAAGGACGGAGGCAGCGGGTAGAGAAGAAGGAGGAGCTGGTAAGTGTGAGTTTGGCGTGTGAACGATGAAAATGAAATAGGGCGCGGTATGCCATGGAAATGGTTCTGGAATTCTAACTCACTTGTTAGCCCAGGTTTATATATAAGCTCATATGAAAAAACCAATTAAATGATGATTTAAACTAAACCAAATTAAAATAAAATTAATTGTTTCTAATTCGGTTCTAAAACCAAATTGAACCAATGAAAATCGATTTGATTTGGTTGGATTTCGATTTTAATTTTTATTAACCAAAATCAATGGATATAATTACGCTCTAAATCTTTTAATATAGTCATCATTAACCCCAAATTTTATATTGATCCAATCATTTTGAATCTTTGTTTACACTTTCTTTCTTTTAACAAAACACAAATTTAGAGTCAAACTCCAAAACATAAAAAGTAGAAACCATAATTCACAAAAAAATTCTTTTATTGAACTGAAGCTTTGGTTGTCTGCCACAATTGTTGCTCTCTCTACGGTCATTCTGACATGTTATCGTCGTCTTCTTCGTATTTAAGCTCTCTTCGTTAATTTTCATATTTTTTTTACCTTTTTTTCGTCTCTTCTTCAACAAAATTCATTCTAATTGATGTGTGTTTTGTTGTATTCTGTTAGTTAAGCTTTCAAATTCTTTCACATGCCAACTATCAACTTTTATATTTGATAGTGAAAATTATGTCATTGTTTAGTATGGATTAAGAACAACTTTTAATTTGTTTGAAAAAAAAATAGAGTATGAAATAAATTACATGAAATGTATTATTTTAAAAAATAATATTATAAAATACACCGAAAAACACGATTGTAGAGAATACAATGATGAATATAATGTTTGAAAAAACATTGTAAACCGATCAACCAAACCAAAGTGAACCAATTAGTTTGGTTTGGTTCTATTTTTGAAAAATATTAAAAACCGAACCAAACTAAACTGATAGAGATATCATTGGTTCGGGCCCTTGTTTACCAAAAATCGGTCCAAATCGAACCGATTAAACCCCTACTTAGGGTACATAAAAATTATGACGGTGTAATTTTTTTATTTACTCGTATTTTTATCTTGGAGTGAATTTTTTATTTCTTTTTAATGTTTTGAAAATCAAGAGAATGAATCCTAAAAGAAGAAAAAAACTACAAAGCAATTAAACTAAGAGTGAAAAGTCTAGAAATATCCGAAAAACATAATTAACTATGTTAAACTAAACAAGATTTATAAATAACTAAATCATCATCTACGTTGCATCTCATATTTACAAGATCAATTGCATTTTTGCAAATGTTTATTTCTCCATTATCGTGAGAATGAGAACGGTGATTTTTTTTAAATGTTTGAACTCTTAAAGGGTCTCAATAAAGCATTTTTGCTATACACGACTCATACTAGAGAGATTGTGTATCTTTAAAATTATTTGGTGTAGGGACTTGATGTTAGAACAAGATTTGTTCTGATCAATATTCTTAGTTTTGATGATAACAAGGATATGAATTTTGTGTGAGATAATGTGGTACTCTAATACATTGCAATTTCCCTTTCAGGAAATATATAAAGAGTATGCACAAATCAGCGCTCAGAAGCTTTCTCTCAGAAGGTTCAGCATGCAACATCAGAACATGGTCTGGCAAGACATCAGAAGATGGTCAAAGCAGAATCAGAACATGGGTCTATGGAAGCATCAGAAGAACTTGATATCAGAAGCAGAAGCACTGAAGTTCTCATGGTATCACGCTCAGAAGCACTTCAAGGTCAGAAGACAAGAAGATGCTATGCACCAAGCTGTTTGACTCTGATGATATTCAAACGTTGTATACACAAACATCAGATCAGAAGAAAGTACAGGTGGCAGGCTACGCTGACTGACAAAAGGAACGTTGGAAGCTATTAAAGGCAACGTCAGTAGACACAGCGTGAACAAGGCTCGAGGTAGTTGACAAAAGCGTGAAACATTAAATGCAATGCTGTACGGAATACGCAAAGCATTAAATGCTCCCAACGGTCATCTTCTCAAGTGCCTATAAATATGAAGTTCTGATGAGAAGCAAGGTTACCAATTCTGAACGAACTTATTCTGAAATACTTGCTGAAACACTGTTCAACTCAAAGCTCAGAAACTTCATCTTCATCAAAGCTCACTACATTGCTGTTGTAATATATTAGTGAGATTAAGCTTAAACGTTAAGAGAAATATCACTGTTGTGATTATAGCTTTTCAGAAGCATTTGTAATACTCTTAGAATTGATTACATTAATTTGTAAGTAACTAGAGTGATCAAGTGTTGATCAGGATACTCTAGGAAGTCTTAGCTTGTGTCTAAGCAGTTGTAATTAGAGTGATCACGTGGTGGTCAGGATACTCTAAGAAAGTCTTAGCTTGTGTCTAAGCATTTGTTCCTAGAGTGATCAGGTTGGGATCAGGATACTCTATAAGACTTAGTCGTGGACTAAGTGGAAAACCATTGTAATCTGTTGCGATTAGTGGATTAAATCCTCAGGTGAGGTAAATCACTCCGTGGGGGTGCACTGGAGTAGTTTAGTTAACAACGAACCAGGATAAAAATAACTGTGCAAATTGTTTTTATCGTTCAAGTTTTTAAGACTACACTTATTCAAACCCCCCCTTTCTAAGTGTTTTTCTATCCTTCAATTGGTATCAGAGCGCCGGTTCTAAGGTGCAAGCACTTAACCGTGTTTTGAAAAGATTCAGGAAGAGAAAAACGCTTCAGTAAAAGATGGCTGGTGAAATTCCAACAAATACATCTGCATCTACATCTGGCTCTGCTGAGCAATACAATGGTAACAATGGTTATACTAGACCACCAGTATTTGATGGTGAAAACTTTGAATACTGGAAAGATAAACTGGAAAGTTACTTTCTTGGTCTAGATGGTGAATTATGGGATCTTCTGATGGATGGTTACAAACATCCAGTGAAAGCCAGTGGCGTAAGGCTTACAAGGCAAGAAATGGATGATGATCAGAAGAAGCTTTTCAAGAATCATCATAAATGTAGGATTGTTTTGCTGAATGCTATCTCTCATGCTGAGTATGAGAAGATATCTAACAGAGAAACTGCCCATGATATATATGAGTCATTGAAAATGACCCATGAGGGAAATGCTCAAGTCAAGGAGACTAAAGCTCTTGCTCTAATCCAGAAATATGAAGCCTTCAAGATGGAGGATGATGAAGATATTGAGAAGATGTTCTCAAGATTTCAAACTCTAACTGCTGGATTGAGAGTTCTGGATAAAGGCTACACCAAGGCTGATCATGTAAAGAAAATCAACAGAAGCTTACCCAGAAGATGGGGTCCAATGGTGACTGCATTCAAGATTGCCAAGAATCTGAATGAAGTTTCGTTGGAAGAGCTTATCAGTGCCTTGAGAAGCCATGAAATAGAGCTGGATGCAAACGAGCCTCAGAAGAAAGGTAAGTCTATTGCATTAAAATCTAATGTTAAAAAATGCACTAACGCTTTTCAGGCTAGAGAAGAAGATCCTGAAGAATCAGAATCTGAAGAAGAAGAAGATGAACTGTCCATGATCTCCAGAAGGGTAAACCAACTCTGGAAGAGCAAGCAAAGGAAGTTTAGAGGCTTCAGAAGTTCAAAGAAATTTGAACGAAGAGAATCTTCTGGTGACAGAAGATCTGACAAGAAGAAGGCTGTCTGCTATGAGTGCAATGAGCTTGGACATTACAAGAACGAGTGTCCAAAACTTCAGAAGGAAAATCCCAAGAAGAAGTTTCATAAGAAGAAAGGTCTTATGGCAACATGGGATGATTTTGAATCAGAATCAGAATCAGACTCTGAAGAAGAGCAAGCCAACTTTGCGCTGATGGCTACAGAAGATGATGGATCAGAATCTACATCAGAATCAGATTCTGAAGAGGTATTTTCTGAACTATCTAGAGAAGAGTTAGTTTCCAGTTTAACAGAACTTTTGGAACTCAAGGCTCATCTTAGTATCAAATACAAAAAGCTGAAAAGGCAGTTTGAATTTGAAACTAAGAAGCTGAAATTGGAAAATTCTGAACTGAAGGAAAAAGTTTTAAATCTATCCAAAGATAATGGATCTCCTTCTGAAACAGAAAAATTCATTCCTAGCATGAATCATATTCTGAAAGAATATGACTCGAGCTTCAGAAAGTTCTTATCTAGAAGTATTGGCAGAAGTCATCTTGCTTCTATGATATATGGTGTTTCTGGAAACAGAAGGTTTGGTTTTGGCTATAAGGGTGATACCTCACATAAATTTGAACCTGTTGATGATCTGAAGATCACATACAAGCCATTGTATGATCAGTTCAAATATGGCCATGCTCATGATATTAGGCTCACTTCACATGCACAAAAGTTTAACACTGTTCACACCAAGAAGCATGTGACACACCCTAAGAAATATCATGCTGACAAACCTAAAGAATATCATGTTGTTCCTCCTGTTAAATATTCTGCTAAACCCAAGTTCAATCAGAACTTAAGGAGAACTAACAAGAAAGGACCCAAGAAATTGTGGGTACCTAAGGAGAAGATAATTTCTGTTGCAGATATCCTTGGCGGCAAAGAAGACAAAAAGCAAAATGTCATGGTACCTGGACTCTGGGTGCTCGCGACACATGACGGGAAGAAGGTCTACATTCCAAGACCTGGTGCTTAAGCCAGGTGGAGAAGTCAAGTTTGGAGGAGATCAGAAGGGCAAAATCATTGGCTCTGGAACCATAAGTCTTGGTAACTCTCCTTCCATAACTAATGTACTTCTTGTAGAAGGATTAACGCATAACTTATTGTCCATAAGTCAATTAAGTGACAATGGTTATGATATAATCTTCAATCAAAAGTCTTGCAAGGCTGTAAGTCAGAAGGATGGCTCAATCCTATTTACAGGCAAGAGAAAGAACAACATTTATAAGATTGATCTTTCTGATCTTGAGAAGCAGAAGGTGACTTGTCTTATGTCTGTTTCTGAGGAGCAATGGGTCTGGCACAGAAGATTAGGACATGCTAGTTTGAGAAAGATTTCTCAGATTAACAAATTAAATCTGGTCAGAGGACTCCCAAATCTGAAATACAAATCAGATGCTCTTTGTGAAGCATGTCAGAAGGGCAAGTTCTCCAGACCTGCATTCAAGTCTAAGAATGTTGTTTCTTCCTCAAGGCCGTTAGAACTCTTGCACATTGATCTGTTTAGCCCAGTCAAAACAGCATCTATCAGAGGGAAGAAATATGGATTAGTCATTGTAGATGATTATAGCCGCTGGACATGGGTAAAGTTCTTGAAACACAAGGATGAGTCTCATTCAGTGTTCTTTGAATTCTGCACTCAGATCCAATCTGAGAAAGAGTGCAAAATCATAAAGGTCAGAAGTGATCATGGTGGCGAATTTGAGAACAGATTCTTTGAGGAGTTATTCAAGGAAAATGGTATTGCCCATGATTTCTCTTGTCCTAGAACTCCACAGCAAAATGGAGTTGTAGAGCGAAAGAATAGGACTCTACAAGAAATGGCCAGAACCATGATCAATGAAACCAATATGGCTAAGCATTTCTGGGCAGAAGCAATAAACACTGTGTGTTATATTCAGAATAGAATCTCTATCAGACCTATTCTAAATAAGACTCCTTATGAATTGTGGAAGAACAGAAAGCCCAACATTTCATATTTCCATCCTTTTGGATGTGTATGTTTTATTCTGAATACTAAAGATCATCTTGGTAAGTTTGATTCTAAAGCACAAAAGTGTTTCCTTCTTGGATATTCTGAATGCTCTAAAGGCTACAGAGTATACAATACTGAAACATTGATTGTAGAAGAATCAATCAATATCAGGTTTGATGATAAGCTTGGTCTTGAAAAACCAAAGCAGTTTGAGAATTTTGCAGATTTTGATATTGATATATCAGAAGCAGTAGAACCAAGAAGCAAAGCTGCAGAAGCTGGCAGTCTCAGAAGCAATGGATCAGAAGATCAAGTTGCTGCATCTTTAGAGAATCTCAGGATTTTTGAAGAGCCAACAGTCAGAAGATCACCTAGACTTGCTTCAGCTCATTCAGAAGATGTGATCCTTAAGAAGAAAGATGATCCTATTAGAACAAGATCATTCCTAAAGAATGACAATCAGAAGCAGTGATCAGAATCAGTAGGCGTAAAGTCTATTCAGAAAAATACAGCTGTCATCTATTTTTGGATGATGAACGCGTGTCTGTACGGTTAGTAAAAAGCGTGCAGTTGAAAAGACGCCGATCTAGGTAACTGTGTTAAATCATTTCATTTACCGTGTTCTCTCTCCTAATGTCATTTCTCATTAAATGCATAATGATTTCGTTATTTTCAAATCTTTTAAATAACCCGCTTCACCTTCATTCCTTCTTTTTCTCTCTCTCTCTTTTGTGCATCCCTTTCGTTGCATCTGTTTTTCAAACCCTAGTTTTTGATTTGATCTCAAAGCATAATCATCATGAACTCATCTTCATGTTCATCAAATTCAAAAGAAAGACTCACTTCTACACAAATCCTTCTACGCAAATATGAGTATGCTCCATTAAAAACATGCTTAATACCCACGGAAGAACTGGAAGTTCTTTGTGAATCTGCTGTGGACATCAACAACCTAAAAGCAAATGGATTTAAGTGTGATGCAAGAGTCTTTGAGCAAGGATGGTCTAAATATCTTGATAGATTGGTTGGTCCAATTTATCCTGAACTTGTGAAGGATTTCTGGGTACATGCAACGGTTACTCCAACTGCCATCATTTCATTCGTGCTAGGGCATGAAGTGGTTATCACTGAAAAGCTCATCAGGAAGCTGTACAATCTGAATGATGAAGAAGGTTGGTCTGGTCTTCAACATGCAACAGTTGACTGGTCTAAAGTTGAACAACAAATCTCTCTGGCTTTTGGAATTGATTCTCATAACACGGGCACCTTAAGGCCGTTTTATCAAGTATGGGCTGAGATTATTCTGGGTTCTCTTCACCATAGAAAGAAGATGCTCTCCTCCTCCTACATCAGCCCGGATCACAAGTATACTCTTTTCTGCATTGGCAGAAAGATAGAGATCAACATCTCTCATATTCTGTTTGAGAATCTGAAGACTTCTATTTGTGAGTCAAGAGAAGATGAAAGGGCGAAGTACCCTAATATTTCTAGAAAGACTATTCCCTTCGGAAGAATGATTTCAGACATTCTGATTGAAAGCAAAGTGCTGGACTCCATCAGAAAACTCAATGCGTCCCATTTTCTTGGAGTAGTTCAAGGTCCCATTTTCAATGGTGTGGATTTGTTCAGACTGGAACTCATTCAAAATGTACCGTCTGTGTGCACAAGCTTTCCTGACATCCTGTCAAGAAGACTTGCTGTTGAAGGTTTTGCCTCTTTGTTTCATAAAGAACTGCATCAGGTTGTCAAGCTTTACCTGGAAGATTGTGTTAGGAAGCAATCAGATATTGATCCTGCTTGGATCCGTGGCAGAGTACTTCCGTCCAAAGCTGATCTTCTGAAGAAGGATCAGAAGGAACAAAAGGCTAGGCTAAAAAGAAAGGCCCGAGAAGATGAGGTTATGAAAGCCAAGAAGTTGAGGGTCACCTATGATCCTGACAAGGTGGACTCTGAAGAACGAAGGGAGAAAAGGATCAGAGACTCCTTTCACAGAACCAGATCTTCACATGCTTCTTCTGCACACGTCTCCAAGCAAGTTTTTACTCCACCTCCTTCTGTCCCTAAACCATCTCTCCAATCACCTCCATCTGAACCAAAAGTAAACTTCACTTTACCAAATCCTTCTCCATCATCTTTTTCCTCTCCCATTCTAAACCCCACACCTCTAAGTATTCTTCCCCCAACTCCTTCTGATAAATCTTTCTCACCAATTCCCTTTACAAATACTCCATCCTCTTCTCAATCTATCCTTTCTGATATTCCATCCTCATCAATCATTCTTTCAGATATCCCTTCTTCCTCATCCACCGCACCTCCACCTTCTATATCCCATCCCTTACCTACCAGAAAATCCAAACCCTACTGTCTTCTCTACCCTGACTACAAATTAATCCGCCTGAACCTGAACCCTATACCTACTTGGAACTATTTAGACATGAGGTGATTAGCAGTCTAGACCTTTTGAAGGATGCCTTTCTAAATGGTCTGGATGATGTTTCTACAAGAAATCTTTGGAAAAGCTTTCGCAAGGATTTTCAAGTAGAAGCAATGGGAGTACAGAAAAGACTAGTGGTTGCTGCCCCTGGTTACCCTGGTTACCTTCCTCTCAAAAATTGTGTTGCTGCTGAGGAGAAGCAGTTTGTGGATGAATTGGAAGAAGCAAGACTGGCTGCTGCATTGGAAGCTAACCCTTGCAGGGAGATTGTGGTCTGGATACCTCAATATCCTGTTCTGCTCGGAGATTTCAAGACTCTCTTTGACTTTTTGAGGGAAAACCCTTCTAAGGAAGACCCAAGCTTGGTCATTCTAGAAGTTGTTGACCCACCAGGAGTTGAAGGTCCCTCTGCCCCCAGGAATCTAGCTGCCATTCTTCAGGCACTTGAGAATGGAGATTCTGAGGTTCCTGCTGCAGAGTATGGAGATGCTTCTATGCAAGAAGCAGATGTAGAAGATCATGTTGCTGAATCAGTTCCTGTTGAGGAAATCCATGCAAATGATCTATCAATGGAAGCTACAGATCACAATGCCATCCCGTTGGATAGAAGCTGTGAAGCTTCTTCTGATGAACCTTCCCGTCTTGCAAGGACTCTGGAAGTTCTTCAGAAGAACCAGGATGAGCAAAGCTCAGTCAATGCTGAGTTTAGAGCTTTCATAGAGAAGCAGAATGAGCACAACAATGGGGTTCAAGAGATGCTGGCCAAGATCCTGTCAAGGCTAGGGTCATCTTAGATTGAGTCTTAGTTGTTTTGTTTTTTGCTTTTGTTGCATCTGTTTTGTGCATCTTCTCTTCCTTATCTTCTTGTACTTCTGTACTTTTGTCTGCTTGAACTTCAATGAAAATTATCTTTTTCTTCCATGTGTTTCTTTTTGTTTTTCATCTGAATCTTTTATGTTTTTGATGTTATGACAAAAAGGGGGAGAAATATGTGATAAATGATTTGATTTAGTCAACCACATTACTAACAGAACTTGCAAAGTTCTATGCTTTAAGTTGTGTTATTGCAGGAATTGAAGATTCTCTTTAAAGATCAACATGAGAAGTAACAAGATGAATCAAGTTCTTGGATTCTTGAAGCAAGCTGAGTGCTATGAAGCTTCAGAATCAGAAGCAAGAAGGAAGAATGTTCAGATATTCTGATGATAGAATATGATCTGAAACATTATGTCTATTTGTTCTGATACATTCTATATGGCTCTGATACATATTATGTGTTCTGAAACATATTCTATGTTCTGACTCATTCATGCTGACTTTTGTCGTTTAGTTTTGTTCTGTAACATTTCAGGATGTAGAGATGCTCTGATGATGCTCTGGTACATTCAACAATGTTCTGATACATTCTAGCATGAAGTGATGAAAGAAGAAATTCAAGCTCTGAAGTTGTCCCAATGGAAGCAAGAATCAGAAGCTGTGGATGTTCTGAAGATCTAAAGAAATTCAAGTTCTGAAGCTGTCCGATGGAAGCAGAAGTCAGAAGTTGTGAATGTTCTGAAGATCAAAGAAATTCAAGTTCTGAAGCTGTCCGATGGAAGCAGGAATCAGAAGCTGTGAATGTTCTGAGGATCTAAAGAAATTCAATGTTCTGAAGCTGTCCTATGGAAGCAGAAATAAGAAGTCATGAATGTTCTGTAGATCAAGCAATGTGAACGTCTCTACTGAAATACTCAGGGAAGTCTTTTATTATTAAAATTCTTCTAGTATTAATTTCAGGGGGAGATTATTCATCTCAGGGGGAGATTGTTAATCTCAGGGGGAGACATATTCACATGCTTATGTATAGCTGTGTAAATTGTCTTTAGCCGTCTGCTCTTTCTGATCGCAAATTCATATCATTTATATATGTTTTTGTCATCATCAAAAAGGGGGAGATTGTTAGAACAAGATTTGTTCTGATCAATATTCTTAGTTTTGATGATAACAAGGATATGAATTTTGTGTGAGATAATGTGGTACTCTAATACATTGCAATTTCCCTTTCAGGAAATATATAAAGAGTATGCACAAATCAGCGCTCAAAAGCTTTGTCTCAGAAGGTTCAGCATGCAACATCAGAACATGGTCTGGCAAGAAATCAGAAGATGGTCAAAGCAGAATCAGAACATGAGTCTATGGAAGCATCAGAAGAACTTGAGATCAGAAGCAGAAGCATTGAAGTTCTCATGGTATCACGCTTAGAAGCACTTCAAGGTCAGAAGACAAGAAGATGCTATGCACCAAGCTGTTTGACTCTGATGATATTCAAACGTTGTATACACAAACATCAGATCAGAAGAAAGTACAGGTGGCAGGCTACGCTGACTGACAAAAGGAACGTTGGAAGCTATTAAAGGTAACGTCAGTAGACACAGTGTGAACAAGGCTCGAGGTAGTTGACAAAAGCGTGAAACATTAAATGCAATGCTGTACGGAATACGCAAAGCATTAAATGCTCCCAACGGTCATCTTCTCAAGTGCCTATAAATATGAAGTTCTGATGAGAAGCAAGGTTACCAATTCTGAACGAACTTATTCTGAAATACTTGCTGAAACACTGTTCAACTCAAAGCTCAGAAACTCCATCTTTATCAAAGCTCACTACATTGCTGTTGTAATATATTAGTGAGATTAAGCTTAAACGTTAAGAGAAATATCACTGTTGTGATTATAGCTTTTCAGAAGCATTTGTAATACTCTTAGAATTGATTACATTAATTTGTAAGTAACTAGAGTGATCAAGTGTTGATCAGGATACTCTAGGAAGTCTTAGCTTGTGTCTAAGTAGTTGTAATTAGAGTGATCACGTGGTGGTCAGGATACTCTAAGAAAGTCTTAGCTTGTGTCTAAGCATTTGTTCCTAGAGTGATCAGGTTGTGATCAGGATACTCTAGAAGACTTAGTCGTGGACTAAGTGGAAAACCATTGTAATCTGTTGCGATTAGTGGATTAAATCCTCAGGTGAGGTAAATCACTCCGTGGGGGTGGACTGGAGTAGTTTAGTTAACAACGAACTAGGATAAAAATAACTGTGCAAATTGTTTTTATCGTTCAAGTTTTTAAGACTACACTTATTCAAACCCCCCCTTTCTAAGTGTTTTTCTATCCTTCACTTGATAGCACAACGAAGAGCACACACCCTAGGCATGGGCCCAGTTGTAAGGTGGAGTCAAACAAGTCAACCCTAGATTAACAATGGTCCGCTCAAAGATAGTAAAGTCAATCTAGACATGTTAGAAGGTCAGGTCGGGTCATACGACTCAAAACCAACATAAGAAGAAGGACAACTAAATAAAAGGGGCTTAATGTGTAGACAATGCATTCAAATCAGATTAATAACCATAATAGGTCAGAATCGTACAAGGGGACACTAGCTTTGATGGTTATTAAATGGTCTTGCTTAAACAATGGAACAATGATATTGATGGCCATTAATTGTTTTAATCGAACATAATATTTATAGTTATATCTATACTTATTTCGTTATGGAACAAGAAAGAGAGAGAGTTGGGAAAGTTGTAGTGGAGTTGAGCTTTAGATGCGATGAAACGGGAGTGTATGTAACACCCTATAATTTTAATTTTTAATTTATTTATTTAAATCAATAAATAGAATTATTTGGCTTTTTGGAAATTATATGGAAAGTTTGGTGTGAGTCATTGGGCCATGTGTGGCATTAGTAAGGAAGGGGGGGTGTGTAGCGGGGAAAATCTGAGAACGAAGCCATTAGATTGACTCGACTCAATATTTCAGTGAAAGTCGCCACCGCGCTTTATTATTTCCAAAGGAAAAGGGAAAAGAACGAAGAAAACCCAAAGTTTGTTTTTTTAAAACAAAAGATATCTTAGGTACGGGTGTTGATTATACAAGGGGAAGGTTTTAAGCACCCCTCATATCTGTGGTATTCCACAGGAACCTTTTTGAAAATTTGTGTCGTGTGTGCTAAAAAGGGTTTGTTTTATTTTTAAAATAAGCTCGGCAATGCATTAAGCTTTGTGCCTACATACCTCCTCGGTGCAATGGAGAAGTCAGAGCTAATGTAGTTCCGCTTAAAGGGAAAACAGTTTTTAAAAGGAATAAACACTTTATCGTTGTCGGAGATAAATACTCAGCCATTGATCTTGAGCGTGAGAACAAATGAGTTCTTTGCATCGCAAATGAAATAAGGGCTCCAACTCGGATATAGAATCAACGAGTATGACACTAGCTCTCTCACGCGGAAAAGATCTCATTATATCAATCAATTTCAAAATCGTGGGGTATAACAACTCACTACAACAATTAATCGTGTCTAAACTTTTGAAGAAAAGCCACTAAGGGCAAAAGATATTTAAAAAAAGGGTTTTTAAAAAGGTTGCAAACATAAGAATATTTTGAAAAAAGGAAGAAGATTTTGAAAATCTAAGAAGGGGAGGAGATGAAGAGGCTAACCTAGTGCATAAAATAAAAGCTAAGGAAAGAAACAGTCTAACCGAAAAGAAGCCAACACTTGACATTATGAGTCAAGGTAGATTTCTCATCCTTTGAAATATCAATACGAAACCAACACATTATCACTTGGGGATCCAGATGAACTTATTATCTTTAGCACAACTTTGCATTAAGCACATTAAAATTCTGACGAAAATCGGGCAGAGTAACGACTGTTTTTGTGTAAAATCCTTATCATGACGTCTTGGAATTAACCATCAAGGGCTTTCGAGGAAATACCTGCACACACAAACAGATAACAATCCAATACCAGACAGACAGAATAACAACGGAGTAATAACATAATAATAGGGTCCAGAGGTACTAAGTCCAACAAGTCCATATCTCCAAAATGCTCGGGATAGTAACCAATAGTCCTTAGAGAGCTTTAGGTGTTTTTTAGATTTTTGTTATTTATTAGTGTTTTAGCACAAAAATAGAGTATGGTCCAAGTGGACAAAAGTAAAATAGCGAAAACATAAACAAAACATCCAAATGGACAAAGAGAAAATAGCGGAATGTAAACGTCCAAATGGACAAAGAAAAAAATGGCGGAAACATAAACATGATGAAATGATAAAATAAAGCATAAAGCAAGAAATAAAGAGCAATATAATAAATTGGTGAAATTAAAGTCAATTGTTAAATGTTAAAGATAACCATCTTGAAACTTGTCAAGTATGTTATCAAAGTTAGTAATAAAGATCGATGGTGAGTGAAGGATGTTCTCAGATTTAAATTCAATGGAACTTTATCAGAAGCTTGATAAAATCATAGCGACTACACGATAAACTTCCATAAGTCATAAATCAACCGCATACAATTCTCTTCCATGTTTGATCTTTTTATTCGGGACACGAAATATTGCGCTATGTTAAGTAGATCGCCAAGTGATTTATGTAGAAATCACCCTACAACGAGGCCAGTCAAAACTTTATGTGCTAATGCATGCGAGAGAAGCGATATATAGATCACTCTCCGAAAGCAATACCGCACGAAAAGAAAATAGGTAACGATCTAGTCTTTACCAAGAATCCATAAGAATTCTCAAAGTATCAAAGACTTTCATCGATCAAAAGAAAAAAAGAAGGAGAAGAAGAATAAAATGCATAAAATAAAATCACTCACACTATCATTAATATCATGCATCTAATATTATGGATTTGGTCATTTCAAACCTATCAACATCCTAGATCCAATGATATTAATGAAGTGGAGGAAGAAAGTGTTAGAACAAGAATTGTTCTGATCAATATTCTTAGTTTTGATGATAACAATGTATATGAATTTTATATAAGACAATGTGGTACTCTAATCCTATGCATTTCCTATTTCAGGAAATATATAAAGAGTATGCACAATTCAGCACTAAGAAGCACTGACTCAGAAGGTTCAGTATGCAACGTCAAAACATGCTCTCGCAAGACATGAGAAGATGGTCAAGCAGAATCAGAACATGGTCTATTAAAGCATCAGAAGAACTTGAGATCAGAAGCAAAAGCACTGAAGTTCTTATGGTATCACGCTAGAAGCACTTCAAAGTCAGAAGACAAGAAGATGCTCTGCACCAAGCTGTTTGAATCTGATTATTTCAAATGTTGTATCTACAAAGATCGGATCAGAAGCAAGTACAAGATGGCAGGCTACGCTGACTGACAAAAGGAACGTTAGAAGCTATTAAAGGCAAAGTCAGTTAAAGCAGGAAAAGCAAGGCTCGAGGTAGTTGACAAAAGAGTGAAACATTAAATGCAATGTTGTACGGATCACGCAACGCATTAAATGCTCCCAACGGTCATCTTCTCAAAACGCCTATAAATAAAAGTTCTGATGAGAAGCTGAATACAACACTTTTGCGCAAAAATACAGATACGCTGTCAAATTCAAAAGCTCTCAAACTTCATCTTCAACCTCACTTCATTACTGTTGTAATATCTTAGTGAGGTTTAAGCTTAGAACTTAAGAAAAATATCACAGTTGTGATTATAGCTTATTAAGAAGCATTGTAATACTCTTGTAAGAATTTGTTTACATTAATTTGTAAAAGGTTCCTAGAGTAATCAAGGTGTGATCAGAATACTCTAGAAGACTTAGAAGGTATCTAAGTGGAAAACCATTGTAATCAAGGTTGATTAGTGGATTAAATCCTCAGGTGAGGTAAATCACTCCAAGGGGGTGGACTGGAGTAGTTTAGTTAACAATGAACCAGGATAAAAATCATTGTGCAAATTGTTTTTATCTTAAGAGTTTTTAAAGATACACTTATTCAACCCCCCCCCTTTCTAAGTGTTTTTCTATCCTTCAATTGGCATCAGAGCGCCGGTTCTAAGGTGCAAGCACTTAACCTTGTTTAGAAAAGATTCAGGAAGAGAAAAACGCTAAGTCAATATGGCTGATGGTACTCCTACTCCTACTACATCTGGCTCTACTGAGCAACAAAATGGAAATGGAAACAATGGCTACACGAGACCACCCGTATTTGATGGTGAAAACTTTGAATATTGGAAAGATAGACTCGAAAGTTACTTTCTTGGATTAGATGGTGACTTATGGGATCTTCTGGTGGATGGTTACAAACATCCTGTGAAAGCTAGTGGAGCAAAGCTCACAAGACAAGAAATGAGTGATGATCAAAAGAAGCAATTCAAAAATAATCACAAGTCTAGAACTATTTTGCTGAATGCTATCTCTCATTCTGAATATGAGAAGATATTTAACAGGGAAACTGCCCATGACATATATGAATCATTGAAAATGACTCATGAAGGAAACACCCAAGTCAAGGAGACCAAAGCTCTTGCCTTGATCCAGAAATACGAAGCTTTCAAGATGGAGGATGAAGAAAACATTGAAACAATGTTCTCAAGATTTCAAACTCTAACTGCTGGATTAAGAGTTCTTGACAAGGGATATACAAAGGCTGATCACGTCAAGAAGATCATCAGAAGCTTGCCAAGAAGATGGGGTCCTATGGTGACTGCATTCAAAATTGCCAAGAACCTGAATGAAGTTTCTCTTGAAGAGTTGATCAATGCTCTGAGGAGTCATGAAATTGAGCTAGATGCTAATGAACCTCAGAAGAAAGGTAAGTCCATTGCGTTAAAATCTAATTATAAAAAATGTACTAACGCATTTTAGGCAGAAGAAGAGGATTCTGAAGAATCAGAGTCAGAAGAAGAAGAAGAAGATGATGATGAACTGTCCATGATCTCCAGAAGGGTAAACCAACTCTGGAAGAGCAAACAAAGGAAGTTCAAGAACTTCAGAAGTTCTAAGAAGCCTGAAAGAGGAGAATCTTCTGGAAGCAGAAGATCTGACAAGAAGAAAGTCACTTGCTTCGAGTGCAATGAGCCAGGTCACTACAAGAATGAGTGTCCAAAGCTTCAGAAGGAGAAGCCCAAGAAGAAGTTTCATAAGAAGAAAGGTCTTATGGCAACTTGGGATGATTCAGATTCATCAGAATCAGAATCAGACTCTGAAGGCGAGCAGGCAAACATTGCGCTGATGGCTACTGTGGATGCTGAATCAGAATCTACATCAGAATCAGAATCTGACTCTGAAGAGGTATTTTCTGATCTATCTATAGAAGAGCTTGCTTCCAGTTTAGCTGAAATTCTTGAAATCAAGGCTAAGCTCAGTATCAAGTACAAAAAGCTGAGAAAGCTCTTTGTATTTGAAACTGAGAAGCTTGTATTAGAAAATTCTGAACTTAAAGAAAAAGTTTTAAAACTATCCAAAGGTGTTGAGTCATCTTCTGGTTCAGAAGAATCTATTCCAAGCTTGAACCATATTCTTAAAGAATATGACTTGAGTTTCAGGAAATTCTTATCTAGAAGTATTGGTAGAAGTCATCTTGCTTCTATGATATATGTTGTTTCTGGAAACAAGAGAGTTGGCATTGGCTATGAGGGTGATACCCCATACAAACTTGAACCTGTAGATGATATAAAAATCACATACAAGCCATTGTATGATCAGTTCAAGTATGGCCACTCCCATGATATTAGGCTCACCTCACATGCCAAAAGCTTTCATGTTACACACACTAAGAAGCATGTGACACAACCTAAAAAATATCATGTTGCTAAACCTAAGGAATATCATGTTGTACCTCCTGTTGTTTATAATGCTAAACCCAAGTTCAATCAGAACTTGAGGAGAACTAACAAGAAAGGACCCAAGAAAATGTGGGTACCTAAGGAAAAGATTATTCCCGTTGCAGATATCCTTGGCTGCAAAGAAGACAAAGGAAAGCATGTCATGGTACCTGGACTCTGGGTGCTCTCGACCCATGACGGGAAGAAGGTCTATGTTCCAAGACCTGGTGCTTAAATCAGCTGGAGAAGTTAAGTTTGGAGGAGATCAGAAGGGCAAGATAATTGGCTCAGGAACCATAAGTACTGGTAACTCTCCTTCTATAATTAATGTTCTTCTGGTAGATGGATTAGCTCATAACTTGTTGTCCATAAGTCAATTAAGTGACAAGGGTTAAATATGCCAGGGGTCCCTATAAATATGCGACCCTGCAATTTTAGTCCCTCTAAAAAATTTCTTCAATAAATGGTCCTCACAAACTTCTCCGTCCCCAACATTGGTCCCTCCCGTTAGTTTCCACTAACGGAGGCTGACGTGGCACGCCACGTGGAAGACAGATTGACAAAAGTCTGAAAACATTTGAAATTGAGGGGGTTTTAAACCTCCTGTAAACTAACAAAAAAAACAAAAATCTTGGTTCTGAACTTTTATCAAACACCTTGCAAACAAGTTCAGAAACAAGATTTT
Organism: Vicia villosa; assembly: GCF_029867415.1. NCBI lineage: Eukaryota > Viridiplantae > Streptophyta > Magnoliopsida > Fabales > Fabaceae > Vicia > Vicia villosa. The sequence continues at coordinate 36,581,499 of NC_081181.1, read as the reverse complement.
GTGAAACACACTCAATTATGTGAAACTGCAAAGCATATCAGGGAACAACACAGATTCTCCAACTGTGACCACTCTCTTCTCTAACTTCGTTTCTTTCTCTCTCTCTGTTATCTATCTTTAATTTCCTCTGCAAATTGCTTATTATTCCAACCCAAATAACAACCTAATCATCAAGATCGAACAAAAAACATTCCAAACAAACCAAAAACGAACAAGAAAAGACCACAATTATGAGCTAAAAAAAGAGTTATGAGCTAAAATTGTTAGTGGAACTTTGAAATCAAGCAATTATGAGCTAAAAAAAAGAGTTATGGATGTATACAGAACTACTTCACAACGTCGTTTAAGGGGAATCAATATAGTTGTGACTTTGTCCCTAATAATTGATGTATAAACTTGTGAAAGTCAAGAACGATGGCTCAAAGACATTGATACCGAGAGTGAAAGATTTGTCCTTCCAACTAGTGTGAAGTTTCTCCAGGACATTAATTTATATTGACTTTGATGCATAGAATGACTGGTTTGTCCTTTTAATTTGTCTTTAACAATGGTGTGCATTTTCCATTCAAGCATCTATCATTCTTCCAATTATTGATGCTAGTTGTTGTGATACTAGTGCATAATCATCCTCACACATGTGATGCAACAAACACTAATAACCAAACATACTGTCCACCTTCTTCATGTGGGAAACTCTATGGTGATTCGAGGTACGAGTTTTCATGCGAAAACAACATGACAGTGTTAAATCTGTCTTCAGGTAAATACTATGTGAAATCAATCATCTACAGAAACTACACAATCAGATTAGTTGATCCCGGAATTGTAGATGGTGATTGCTCCACCATTCCCCGGTATTTCTTAACCGCAGCCAATCTTGACTACCAGCGTGATCCATATGAAGTCGCGGATGGTCAAACTAATTCTGGGCATGTAATATACTTGAACTGTAGCAAGCCAATGAAGAACGATCCTATTTACGTGGATACATCTTCCTGTTTCAAATGGCATTCCAAAGGCCATGTATATGCTATCGCTGGGGACATCAGCATTGGGAGGTTAAATGTTGGTTGTGACGTGAAACTTGTTGCTATGTCATCAGCTTCTCCTTTTATGCCGTATTCCCAGGATGATACAACAAGCCCTCAAAAATATTTTTCATACGCGGAAATTCATGGAATGCTAAGCTATGGATTTGATCTTTCATGGATTGGACATAACGTTTTGGAACAACGAATTTAGGAAGACGAGCTTGTCCTTTGAATTCATCCATCTTTGAACACAAATTGATAATTCGAAATGGCTAGTTATATAGATTGTTCAAATTGTTCTAACAGTCACACTTTTTCAAATTATTTGGAATCAATTATCTTACACTTTATTTCATTTTAGCCCGAAACCTTGCAAGCAATTCTTCGTGGACACTTACATCACTGAAGCCTAGCAAATTCAGCCAAACATTTGTACCACTCATAAGAGATACTTGCCGTTCTGATGTGTCACCTCCAAAAATGACAAACACTTTTCGATCTCCTTCACAGTGGGGAAATGGCTTATTAGTCTCTAAAGATTTTGATCTTCTTGGAATCTTACCTGATATACTACTGGCTGATATGCTAGCTATGGCGAAAGTTTGCAAGGGATGGGGAGAGACGAAACTATGTGGTCAAATTTGTCTTTTTTTTTGGGTTAATTTAGAGGAGGTTTAAAACCCCCGCAATTTCAAATATTTTTTAGATTTTTGCCAAGCTGTCTTCCACGTGGCGTGCCACGTCAGCCTCCATTAATGAAAACTAACGGGAGGGACCAATTTTGGGACGGAAAAGTTTGTGAGGACTATTAATTGAAGAAAAATTTTAAAAGGACTAAAATTGCAGGGTCGCATATTTATAGGGACTAAAAACGTATTTAACCCTAAGTGACAATAGTTATGACATAATCTTTGATCAAAAGTCTTGTAAGGCTGTAAATCAGAAGGATGGCTCAATCCTATTTACAAGCAAGAGAAAGAACAACATTTACAAGATTGATCTTCAAGATCTTAAGAATCATAAGGTAACTTGTCTTATGTCTGTTAGCGTAGAGCAATGGGTCTGGCACAGAAGACTAGGCCATGCTAGTTTGAGAAAGATTTCTCAGATTAACAAACTAAATCTGGTCAGAGGACTCCCAAATCTGAAATATAAATCAGATGCTTTTTGTGAAGCATGTCAGAAGGGAAAGTTCTCCAAACCTGCATTCAAGTCTAAGAATGTTGTTTCTTCCTCTATGCCGCTAGAACTTCTGCACATTGATCTGTTTGGCCCAGTCAAAATAGCTTCTGTCAGAGGGAAGAAATATGGATTAGTCATCGTAGATGATTATAGTCGCTGGACATGTGTAAAGTTATTGAAACACAAGGATGAGTCTCATTCAGTGTTCTTCGAATTCTACACTCAGATTCAATCTGAGAAAGAGTGTAAAATCATAAAGGTTAGAAGTGATCATGGTGACGAATTTGAGAACAGATTCTTTGAGGAGTACTTCAAAGAAAATGGTATTGCCCATGATTTCTCTTGCCCTAGAATTCCACAGCAAAATGGAGTTGTAGAGCGAAAGAATAGGACTCCACAAGAAATGGCCAGAACCATGATCAATGAAACCAATATGGCTAAGCATTTCTGGGCAGAAGCAATAAACACTGCATGTTATATTCAGAATAGGATCTCTATTAGACCTATTCTTAATAAGACTCCTTATGAATTGTGGAAGAACAGAAAGCCCAACATTTCATATTTTCATCCTTTTTGATGTGTTTGTTTTATTCTGAATACTAAAGATCATCTATGTAAGTTTAATTCTAAGGCACAGAAGTGTTTCCTTCTTGGATATTCTGAACGCTCTAAAGGATACAGAGTATACAATACTTAAACATTGATTGTTGAAGAATCAATCAATATCAGATTTGATGATAAGCTTGGTCTTGAAAAACCAAAGCAGTCTGAGAATTTTGCAGATATAGATATCTCAATTTCAGAAGCTGAAGAACCAAGAAGCAAAGTTTCAGAAGCTGGAGAACCCAGAAGCAAAGGATCAGAAGATCAAGTTGCTGCTTCTTTAGAGAATTTCATAATTTCTGAAGAGCCAACTGTCAGAAGATCTTCTAGACTCACCTCTGCTCACTCAGAAGATGTCATTCTTGGAAAGAAGGATGATCCTATCAAAACAAGATTTTTTCTTAAGAATATTAGTACGGATCCTTGATCAGAATGAGAAGATGAGAAGTTCTAACTCTTTCAGAATCAAAAGTAAAGCAATACAATTGTCACCAACTTTTCCAGAAGGTGAACACGTCTTCACTCTATTTGGACAAGCATGCGTGCAACTGATGAGATGCCGCCCTAGGTAACTGTGCAAATCATTTCAAATTTCACGTTATCCAACCTAACGTCATTCATCATTAAATGCATTTGATTTTTCTTGATTCTGTAACTGTTCATTCTCATAATTTCATTGCATTCTTTTTCAAATCCGTCTCTATATATACTCCCCTCATCATATCATTTTCTCTTTTACGCATTCTTTCTCTCTCCTATTTATGCACTTCTGCAACCTTTTTACCCTATTTTCTTACCCTAAAAGAAAGAAATCTAGAAATCTCTGAAAAGTGCAAATGGCTGCTTCTTCATCCCATATTGCTGAGTCTTCATCTCCTTCTCAACAACATCAACAAGAAGAAGAAGAACTATTCTATCCACCCCTCACTTGCACAATTCCTCGGGAAGATTTAGAGGTTATCTGTGAGCTGTTAGTTGATTTTGATAATCTGGAAGAACATCAGTTTCGTCTCAGAGATAATGTGATCTTTCAAGGATGGTCATCATTATTTCGTGAGTTTTGTGGACCGGTCTATCCTGACTTGGTAAAAGAATTCTGGGTTAACGCTTTCGTCATTCCTAAAGCAATAGTCTCTTTTGTTCATGGAAGATTCTTCTCAATCACTGAAGACACATTGCGTATGCTGTTTAATTTGAAAGAGCCTGTTGGTGATTTTGAACTCTCTCGAAGGGCAAATTGGAATCATGTTCTTGCTAAACTATATCCAGATGTGACGAAAACAAAAGATGTCAAGGATCTGAAGGACATCTACAAAGTGTGGACAAAGATTCTTCTTGGTTGTTTCTATCACAGGAAAGCAACCCATTCTCCAAACTTTGTCAACAGAGACCAACAATACATCTTGTACTGCATTGGTACTCAGAAGAAGGTTGATGTTGTATATATCATTTTCAATCATATGTGGACTGCTGTAAGAGATACTCGAGATGAGAATAGAACCAAGAAAGGTAATATTATTCCTTTTGGAAGAATCATTACAAATCTTCTGGTTCAAACCAAGATGGTTGAAAGACTGGAAACTGCTGGAGTTGTCAAGGACCTTGTTACTGTCACTGGAAGTATCTTAAATGCCAATACCTTGAGAAAGATGAATTTTATTAAGGTTATTGAACATGTTCCCCAACCTATTCCAGGCGTCAAAAACAGAAGAGGACCTGTGCTAGCTGAGTTTGAAACGTTCTTTTCAAATGAACAACCTGATATTAAAGTTCATTATCTGAACGTTGTCAAGAAAGGTAGTACTATAGATGCTCCGGCTGGGATCAGTCGTCAGAAAGCCTCAACTTCCAAGCCTGTAGCTTCAGAAGGTGTTTCAAAAGCTGCTCCAGAATTTGTTGCCAACAAAGAAAGAAGGACAAAGCGAAAGCATGATCTTCCTTCTGTCAATAAGGAAAAAGACAATCAAGAAGAAGCTGCTGCAGAAGTTGACGAAAACGTTGTTGTTGAAATTGAGAATATACAACAAGAAGATGCTGAGAAAAAGAAGAAAAAGAAGAAGTCAAAGAAAGAGAAGAAAGAAGATGTTGAGAATAATGCTGAGAAGGAAGTAGAGAAGAAGAAGAAAGATAAGAAGAAGAAAAAGAAAACTGTTGAAGTTGAAAAGAGGTCAGAAGAAGAAATGATTCAAGAAAAAGTGAATAAGGAAGAAGAAGAGAAGGAAGCTGCCAGAAAGAGAGAACTTGCTCTAGAAAAGATAAAGGCTGTTTATGAGAAGAAGAAGCGAAAGGCTATGGAAGATGTCTCTGAGAGGCCTCAGAAGAAGAGCTCTTCAGGTATTCATGTTTCTGAACCTAACTCTGTTTTTGTTTTAAATTCAGAATCTGTACCAATAGAAGTTCCTCAACCTTCTCAACCAGAAAATCAACCACAAACAGCCCCTGTTGAACCACCTCATATTACCAAAGTTCTCACCCCTCCTTCTTCACCCATAACCAATACTACTTCTGACCATCCCATTGATACACTCGTTCTAGATATTCAACCCCTTCAAACTCTCTTTCCCCCTCAAACAAATATCTCCATTTCTCAACCTCCTCCTCATGCAAACCATTCCCCTATTGATAACCCAGTTACAAACAATTCTCCTGAATCAGAATCTAAAAGTACTGGTTCTTTGGCTCAATTGTTTCGTGACTGCAATTTCACTCCTAAACCCCGTCCTGAACCTGAGCTTGTGGTGTTAGACGCTGAGTCAGAAGAAGTAGAATCACATCTCTCTCTTGATAGAGAACCTCAACCCTACTTCTTTCTGAACCCAGATTCTGCTGTCACCAAACTCAAATCCCGCCGGGAATTTTATGTTGGTGTACGTTTTGAAACGTTAAAACTAAAAATGGAGACAGGTTTAGAGACATTGAAGGCAGCACATCATGCTAGGATGGATGATGTTGAATTGATAAATCTCTGGAGGATTTTCAGAAGAAAGATGCACTCTGAGTTTCTGAAGCTTTAGAAGGCGTGTGAAGCAGAAGCTCCATGTCATCTTGGATTTCTAAGATCCTATGAAGAATTCTGAGTCAGTCATCTCAAGGGCAGGTATTGTCTTGAAGAAAAAGATTTTCTTGATGAGCTTGCAGAAGATGTGTCTGACCAAGCGCCTTGTCTTGCCATGGTCGTGTGGAAGCCCCCATATTCTGTTCTGACTGGAGATTTTCAGTCGTTATTCAACTGGCTAAGGGAGAATCCCTCTAAGAAAGCACCAGATATGGTATATCCAACTGTTGAATATCCATCAGAAGTTGCTGCTCCTGCACCTCCAAGGAATCTGGCTGAGATTCTTCAGGCTCTTGAGAATGAAGATTCTGATCTTCCTGTTCTAGATTATGCTGAAGATGCTTCTATGTCAGAAGCTGATGCTGAGAAGCAAAGTGCTGAGAATCATCCTACTGAGAAACTTCCTGTTCAGGAAAATCAAGATGATGTTCTCATGTTAGATGCTGTTGTTGAGCATGCTATTCCTCTGAATGATGGCTGTGAAGCTTCTTCTGTTGAACCTTCTCTTCTGGTGAACACCATGAAGGATCTTCAAAAGAATCAAGATGCTCTAGCTTCTCGTTTGGATAAGCATGAAGATACTCACAATGAGTTCCGCTCATTCATGAAGATGCAGACTGAAAGCACTTATGAGATTCAAAACCTTCTGGCCAAGATAGTTTCTAAGCTAGGCTAGTCGTAGTCCTTTGGTCTTAGTTGTTTCTTGTTTCTTGCATCTGTTTCTTGCATCTGCTTCTCTCCTTCTGTATCTTCTGATATGTTTTGATGAATCAATGAAACATTATCTTCTCTCATATTGGGTGTTTTTCATCTGAATCTTTTAAATGCTTTTTGATGTTATGACAAAAAGGGGGAGAAAACGTGATAATTGATTTGATTTATTATATTAGTTGCTGGGAGTAAGTCTCAACATTCCTAACAATATTTGCAAGTTCTATGTCTTTGAGATTTTTGCAGGATTGAAGATATTCTGAAAAAGCTCAACATGAGAAGCAAATACATGGGAAAAGCAATTCTAAAGAAACATGTTCTTGGAATTGAAGCAAGCTTAGTGTTGTGATGCTTCAAGATCAGAAGCAAGAAGGAAGAATGTCTGAAACATGTTCTTGGAATTGAAGCAAGCTTAGTGATGTGACGCTTCAAGATCAGAAGCAAGAAGGAAGAATGTCTGATATTCTCGTGGCAGAATATGCTTTAACACATTCTTATCCCTTATATGTTCTGATACATATTTCTTTTAAGAACTTATCAAAGTGTGCTCTGATATTGTTTAGCACTGCTCTGATATATGTTCTTTCGTAAAAGAATGTTCTGTTTCATTCATGCTCTGACTTTTGTCGTCTAGTTTGTTCTGAAACATTTCAGGATGTAAAGATGCTCTGATGATGCTCTAGTACATTCAATAATGTTCTGATACAATCAAGCATGCAATGATTCAAGTAGAAATTCAAAGCTCTGAAGCTGTCCTATGGAAGCAAGAAGCAGAAGCTCTGAATGTTCTGAAGTTCTAGGCAAATGTGAACGTCTCGACTGAAATGGAAAATACTTAGGGAAGTATTTTAGTTATAAATTCTTCCAGTATTTATTTCAGGAGGAGATTGTTAATCTCAGGGGGAGACATATTCACACACTATGTTTATATGCTGATGCTATAACTGTGTAATTGTCTTTGGTCATCTGATATTGTGATTGCAAATTCATATCAATTATATATGTTTTTGTCATCATAAAAAAGGGGGAGATTGTTAGAACAAGAATTGTTCTGATCAATATTCTTAGTTTTGATGATAACAATGTATATGAATATTGTATAAGACAATATGGTACTCTAATCCTATGCATTTTCCATTTCAGGAAATATATAAAGAGTATGCACAATTCAGCGCTAAGAAGCACTGACTCAGAAGGTTCAGTATGCAACGTCAGAACATGCTCTCGCAAGACATCGGAAGATGGTCAAGCAGAATCAGAACATGGTCTATTGAAGCATCAGAAGAACTTGAGATCAGAAGCAGAAGCACTGAAGTTCTTAAGGTATCACGCTAGAAGCACTTCAAAGTCAGAAGACAAGAAGATGCTCTGCACCAAGCTGTTTGACTCTGATTATTTCAAACGTTGTATCTACAAAGATCAGATCAGAAGCAAGTACAAGATGGCAGGCTACGCTGACTGACAAAAGGAACGTTAGAAGCTATTAAAGGCAAAGTCAGTTAAAGCAGGAAAAGCAAGGCTTGAGGTAGTTGACAAAAGAGTGAAACATTAAATGCAATGCTATACGGATCACGCAACGCATTAAATGTTCCCAACGGTCATCTTCTCAAAACGCCTATAAATAGAAGTTCTGATGAAAAGCTGAATACAACATTCTTGCGCAAAAATACAGATACGCTGTCAAATTCAAAAGCTCTCAAACTTCATCTTCAACCTCACTTCATTACTGTTGTAATATCTTAGTGATATTTAAGCTTAGAACTTAAGAGAAATATCACAGTTGTGATTATAGCTTATTAAGAAGAATTGTAATACTCTTGTAAGAATTTGTTTACATTAATTTGTAAAAGGTTCCTAGAGTAATCAAGGTGTGATCAGAATACTCTAGAAGACTTAGAAGGTATCTAAGTGTAAAACCATGGTAATCAAGGTTGATTAGTGGATTAAATCCTCAGATGAGGTAAATCACTCCAAGGGGTGGACTGGAGTAGTTTAGTTAACAACGAACCAGGATAAAAATCATTGTGCAAATTGTTTTTATCTTAAGAGTTTTTAAAGATACATTTATTCAAACCCCCCATTTCTAAGTGTTTTTCTATCCTTCAGAAAGAAGGCAAAGCAAGCATAAAAACAGAAAAAAAAAACATTCTGCCTCAGTGGAAATCGATTTACCTCTGTAGGAAATCGATTTCCTGAGTGCAGATTTCAAATCTGGCGCAAAACATAGTGTGGAAATCGATTTCCCTCTGTAGGAAATCGATCTCCTACGCACAGTTTTCAAAAAAACAGCATTATGAAGCATGAAACCTTGTTCAAGCAAATCAACAAATACCTTATGATCTCATATATCAATGTGCACGAATTTTCCATTAAATCTTCACCAAATGTCACCAATATAGCATCAAAGATGCATCACACACAAGCACAAAAGAATCACATTGTAAGAGATGAAAAAGAATGGAGAAATTTACCAATTCTTGAACAAAACTTAGATCCACTTCAAGAACAACCAACACAAATCTTGATCTCTCAACAATTGAAGAAAAAAGTGAGATGGATGATGGTTTATCTCAAAGTTAGTGAGGTTCAAGATGTAACTCACTAACTTTATGAAAGAAGAGAGAGCTTTAGGTGAATTTGGTAGGGATGAGGAGAGAAATTGCAAGAGTTTATTTGGCTCTTCAAGCTTGTAAAATGAAGAGGTGGAGGCCTCTATTTATAGAATTGGAGAGAGAGGTGTGGGCAATTTGGTAATTATGCAATTGGTAATTAATTTGTGTTTAATTTGGTAAAGTGGGGTTAAAGTGAGATTAATGAAGGAAATTAATTTGTGGTGAGGTGGAATATTGGTAAATGGTAAAGAATAATCAATAAAAATGTGTTTGGTGCCAAAATAATGTCATGCTTCCCTCTTTTTTTTTTTTAAATTTCGTTTCAGGAAATCGATTTCCCATATGGGTAAATCGATTTCCACAACCAAATTTTCAAAAATTTGTTTTCTTGCACTGTTTTGATTTTTGCCCGATATTTTACCTGTAAAATATAAACAAAAGAGACAAAATACATATTTTTGGATTTTGGTTAGTATAAAACAAATAAAAACTAGAAGTGCTTGAAGATTCCCCTCAGAGACAATCATAGTATCAAGAATAGAACTTCACAATGGTGCTCTTGATTGATGCAATTGATGTATGATCTTAGGGTCAAAAATTGGGGTATGACAGGGTGTTATACTAATAAAGCCTTTTTACAAATTAGAATCTTTTTTCACAAAAGTAAGGAAATTGGGAGAAAGGAAAAAGGAACGTGAAAAGCAGAGCAGAAGAGACGAGAGATTGGGAAGCTGATACGTGAAGAGGAATTGTAGAGGGAGAGACCTATCAAGAATTTCGACTAAGGTAAGGGGGACTTTCCGGTTAGCATCTATTATCGCTGTCATACCCCAAAATTTGCCCATTATATTTCAATATAGTTGGACTCAGATAGTTTCCACAGGCTCATGCAATCTCTGACTGAAAGCATGATCATTCTCCTCATAAGCAATAAAGACCAAAACTAGGGTTTGGATTCTCTCAAGGTTAAATCAAATTCTAAGATTGCAAATGGGCTCCATGGCCTCTCATATGCCTCAAAGGACCCTCATGCCAAATTTCAAGCCTTGATTCACAAGATTGCTCATTCAATTGCTCAAATGATCAACAATCGACTAGTTTGACCTAAAAGTCAACTATGGTCAAAACACAGTCAAAACTCCTGATTTTTGGGCAAAATCAACATTTTTATGTTATATTCATCATTTGATCAAGGTTTGATCATGATTCATCAGGAAAAGGTCCAAAATCATCAAAAGAGAAAGTTTCTAAATTAGGTTTTTAAAGAAGAAAGTCAACCCAACTTTGACCAGCCATAACTCTCACATGGTTCATCAGAAATTGCCCAACCAAAGCCTGTTCTCAAGGAAATTTCATTATCTACAACTTTGATGTTGGGTCCAAAGTCAAGAAATGCACCAGTTGAAAGATACAAGCTAATACATTATAGGTCCTTTTGAAAGTCAACAAAAAGACACTTTTTCTCAAAGGATGGTAAACGAACATGGTAAACTCAATGAAGGTGAAACCAAAAGGATCTTTTAGAGGACATTTTGAGCTTTCCAAAAAGTATAATAACACCTTCATATGATTAAAAATGAGGGAGATATGCTTGGTACAAGTTGGTCGATTTTCAAGAAAAACATGAAAACCTAAATGGCAAAAATCAAACTTTTAAGTAATGGGCCATATGTTTTGGATTAGCCACGTGATTTTAAGACCATTCAAGGCCCAAGGATCATTTGATAAGTATTTTTTGATTTTTATTATATTTATTTTGATTTTATTTATTTAAAATCAATATAAATCAAATAAAATCAAAATAAATCAAAATCAAATCACACAAAAAACTTCCATTTATAAAATCATGTCCAAATGCATCCAACCAAGGCAAATTACACGTGAAAAAAAGTTGTTGAAAAAAGAAAGTTTTCATACATATTCAAAACAAAATATTCTCTCAATCAAATCTCAAGCTCTCTCTCTAATTTCTTGACCTAATCTACCTCATATATATACTTCATGATGCAGCCTCCAAGAGACACGAAACCCTAGCCACCACAAGTGTTCCAAGTTTGCAAAAATCTCAAGAAACTCAAAAAATCTCGTATCCATAGTTGCAGCAGCTTTCAAGAGAAAACAACCATCCAATTATCTTCCTGAGGTAAATGAGAGTGAGTGTTGGTTAATGCATGACTCCATGATACGTACATACTCTTATCTCACATGTCATATTTTTACATGATTTTTGTTTTTTTGTTTATCTCACATCACGCTCTTTTAATGTAATATGATGGTTTTTATGATATCATGGCATGGTTGAGAGAATAACTGAACCCTTAGATCGAAGTTTCCATGCGCGTATGAACATTCACCGCTAGGGCTCAAACGAATGAGCTTTTCGTTTTCACACTTGCAGGGGTTTTCTATAAAAAACGGACATCATATTCTAGCTCAAGAGGGATTTTTAAGTAGATCTGGGCACTCAGGTTATTTTGCTAACATCGTTTTGTTGAGTTTTGAAATTTTGTAGAACAGGAAGGAAAATCCGCAGGTAATTCCATGGCTGATGTCGCAGGAAAATCTGCAGGGCTAGAGGAAGGAGATGATGACGTGGGAGAGTGGATTGTTTGACTACACGTGCGAGCGGCTGGTTCGCCGGTCAACATGTCAAAGCAGCCCCTCTTCTCTCATTGGTCCAGCTGCGCCATTGGGTCCCACGCGTGCAAAAATATAAATGGACTCAGGGCTTATATTACTCTTTGACTTGCGTGCACGATGCACCTCACGCCCAGACCGTCAGATATCTCTAGTAGTTGATCCAACCGCCCTGATGACGCGATACCATCGTAGACTCTCAGAAACATGTCGCACTGGATCGAACCCGGTTTTTTTTCAATTTTTTTTTGCTTTTCTTTATATGAGCATTTCTTTTCTTCTTTTTTTAGTTTTTCTCTTTCTTTTTTATTAAAACAAAAAACAATAATAAAATAATTAGTTAGGACTTAATTTTAGTTATTAGAATTAATATTTATTAATTTAGTTAATTAATTTGGACAATTAATTTTTTATTAATCCTTATTTTTATTAATAATTAAAATTAGTTTATTTAATCTGGTTATTTATCTAGGGTAATTAATTTAAATAAACAATAAAAATTAGGTTATTTAGTTAACTTGTTTTTTTTTTTATAAAAAAAAAAACTGATTTTCAAACTTTCTTCTCCTCATCTCCGATTCTCGACTTTCCGGTCATGTTTTTATTTATTATTTGCTGAAGGGGTGCAATGATTTTTATTAGCTTTATTTTCCGCATTAGTTTTTTTTTTATTATGTATCTGCTAAGGGATGTAATAGTTTAATTTAGGTTTTTATTCTTTTCGCACGTCCCCGATTTTATTGTAATCCCCCTCCCCGAAGCCCTGTAATAGCTAGGACTCTCTTATTTTTTCTGCTTTTTATTTTCTGTACTATATACCTGCATGAGTTAGTAAACTAGGGCGTGGAAAGAAATTTAATCTCAATCGTAGATCACTAACTAAAAGATAAAAATACTCGAATTCAACACACATGCTTGGTGCACACACTCACCCTTAAGGTACGTCTCTCTTGGTTGCCTTCGAATATAAGGTCGCGTCCCTCGAATGTGGAGGTATCTACTAGCAAAAGTCCCAACGGTTAAGAAATCATCGTAAAGATCATAAGTCCCTCGATGACCCTCAAAGTTGCCTACGAAAATATATGATCTAGTCCCTCAAATGGTTGCCTACGAAACGATGACTGTCCCTTCGAATATTGCTAAAGGTACCTCTACTTGCTTCATTCAAACGACCTCGATGACCCTTCGATGACCCACACGTCCAATATAAACAAGGACTACCTACTTCTATATAGTATGGATAGTCCTAGGAATTTTAAAAAGCATAGAAAAAGACCAACTATTTAGGGTAGTGCTCTTAATATACCTAGCTCAATTAAAAAAAACATCTTTTCAATATTCTTTCAAAAAACTAAGGCTACGCATTTACGCTAAAGTCCTTATGTCCCTTTTCAATTCAAAACAAACATGAGCTAAGCAAATTAAGAGCCCGTAGATAACTACGGATGAAAAGGGTGCTTGCACCTTCCCTTTTCATAACTTACCCCCCGAGCCCGTTTTCTTTTTAAAAGGTCTTTTTTTGTACTTTTTACCTTTCCAAAAATTGGACAAAATAAAAGTCGGTGGCGACTCATGCTTACCGCAACATTGTTGCTTATAAAAATAAAAGTCAGTTCACCGAGTTACAGAACTGGAGACTCTGCTAGGGACTATTATAAAAAAAGAGGGGTTTACCTTAGGGTTTAGTTCATCACAAATGTTTTTAATTGTTTGTTTGTGTGTTTTATTTTTAAGGTTTTTGTTTGGGATTGTTTCTGAGTGAAAGATTCTAACCCGAATCTCGAGATACCTTAGGTATGTGGCAATAGACCAAGGAGACTATATGACATGTATCGTTATGGTTGATCTGGTGGCCACCGTTAGTGCGACACTTTGGTTTGTCCTGATGGCCCTTGAAAGTGATCGAGGAGACATTTGGCTACCGCGTGGTGTCATTAAGCACTAATTCGCCCTTAGAACCTTAGTGAACTTGACTTTGGCCTATAGGAAGTAGCGAGATGGATGGCTTTGGATTCTTGACTGAAGCCGGTTGATACTCGATGCTACACTCATTGAGATTGGACTCTAGGGATGTTTTTGGCTGGCCGATTGAGTGCCATGTTGAGATAATGCCCGCGAGAAAGATCAGGGATATGAGCACCATAGAACCCGGTTACTCTTTTAGGACAGGTTGAACCAACTAAACTCAAGAAGGGAGGGTATGCACCTATGGACTTCATGCTGGCCCTTAAACCTAAGGACTTTGTGTGACTTGTTTGTGTTTGTTATCTACTTGACATCATAACATCATTACATCATAACATCATGGCATATCATCTCCACTAATGATTTCAAGGACCAATAAATTTATCTTTGTTCTGTTTTGTAGGACATGGCTTTCGCTACTAGGGATTATATACGGATCAATTTCATGGGGATACCTTCCGAGCTTAAGGATTTGGTTTCAAAGATTCCTGGAGATTCTCAATTCACGGAAAGACACGGGTATCTACTTCAGCTGGTCACCTCTAAGTTTGAAGAAGACATGATGAGAGTCTTGGTCCAGTTCTTCGATCCTGAACATCATTGCTTCACCTTCCCAGATTATCAGTTGGTACCTACCATAGAAGAGTTCTCAGATCTACTTGGTATACATGTCCCTGATCAGCTGCCCTTCACCGGTTTGGAAGACACCCCAAAACCCGAGACGATTGCTGCTGCTTTACACTTGAAGAGATCGGACATTACTTCCAATTGGGAAACAAAGAATGGAGTCAAAGGTCTCTCGGCCAAATTCTTATTTGGGAAAGCTCAATCATTCTGGGAGGCCATGAGTTACCATGCCTTTGAAGATATACTAGCTTTATTAATTTACAGTTTGGTGTTGTTTTCTAATCCCGATCAATTCATTGATGTGCACGCCATTAAGATCTTTCTGACTCACAATCCGGTACCTACTTTACTCGGAGATATCCCACACTCTCTTCACACCCGTACTAGCAAAAAGCGAGGAACCCTCATGTGTTGCACACCTCTACTAGCCAGGTGGTTTATTTCGCACCTTCCCCGTTCAGTGTTAAGGAATGATCAAAAGATGCAATGGTCGCGAAGGATTATGTCACTCTCTCATTCAGATATCCGCTGGCACATCATATCTCAGGAGTACGTCACTATTATTGACCATTGTGGGAAATTCCCTAATGTGCCACTCCTTGGCATTAGAGGGGGAATAACTTACAATCCTTCATTAGCTCTACGTCAATTTGGTTATGCTCGCAGGGATGGTCCTCATAACATGATTAATAAAGGGGTTGTCTTCAACTACGAAGAAGATGTTAAAAACCAACGTCAGGAGTTCATACGCGCTTGGAATAAAGTATACAAGGTTGATAGCAAAAGCTGGGCTCAAAAGAACTCCATTCCTTTAGAGTCTTATCTCAGATAGGTGCGTACTCGTGCTCAGCGCTTCGTCAAGCCATATCCATATGTCAGACCTGTGATTGTGGAACCGGAGTACGAAGAAAGGGTCCCTCAGGTTATTCCTCATCCAGACGTGCCTACCGATCTTGAGGAGCTGAATAGATCTTGGATCCAGTTGAAGGAAGAAAGGGACACCTTTGAAGCTCAATTTCGCGCTAAAGAGAAGAAAGTATTAGAGCTCACAAAGCAACTTCTGGACGAGCAAAGCATCAACACATTCCTTGGTGCAAAGCGAAAGCGTCCATGGGAGACTTGAAGACCTTCTTTTTTATGCTTTTATTTTTGCTATTCCAATTTCTTTCTTTGTAAAGCCAAAAAATGGCAAATAGTTTTATGTTTTTTTAACGTTATTAATGAAAGTTTCTTTCTTGTTTGGTTTAAACAAATTTAAATTTCAAGGTCCTTGAAAACATTGCATAAACATGACCATATCATTTCATAACATTGCATAACAGGTTTCTATGAACAGGATACTCATCTTCTCGCTATTTATTTCAGCTAAGAAAATGAATCCTCTCGAGCAATCAGTCAAGGATCTGCAAGCACAAAACGCTGAATTCCAAGCCCTAATCTTGAATTTGTCCAAAGGGCAAGAAGAGCTGAAGACCCTTCTTACTAAGAAGGAGAAGAAGACCAAGAAACCCGTGGGTGTTTTCAACATGGGAAGGAGTTTCCGAGGCCCTCTCAAAAAGGCCAAAGAAGTCGAGATCCCAGAAGAGACTGAGCAAGATGACGGTGATAGTGGCAAGACCGATCAAAAGAGCAATAATGGTTCTGTGAAGCAAGACGAAGAAGAGGAAGAGTACTACTATGAGGAAGAGTATCCGGAGGATAAGTACATACAATTGGAGGAACGAATGAAGGCTGTGGAAATCCAAAAGGTACCAGGGCTGGACTTTGAGGAACTAGGGCTCATCTCAGGAGTCGTGATCCCTCCAAAGTTCAAGACTCCGACCTTTGCAAAATATGACGGAGTCTCTTGTCCCAAAATGCACCTAAAATCATATGTGAGGAAGATCCAACCTCACACCGGTGACAAGAAGCTGTGGATTCACTTGTTCCAAGAGAGTTTGTCTGGAACTCAACTTGAATGGTACTATCAGCTGGAGGGTATCAATATCCTTACATGGGAAGACTTGGCTGTTGCTTTCTATAAGCAATACCAATATAATGCTGATCTCGCACCGACTCGTACACAACTGCAGAGCATGTCCATGGGTCCGAGAGAAAGTTTTAAGGAGTATGCGCAGAAGTGAAGGGATTTGGCTGGCAGAGTTCAACCTCCTCTGGCTGACAAAGAGCTAGTAGATATATTCATGGGTACATTGACTGGTCCATTTTATAGTTATTTGCTGGGAAGCTCATCCGCTGGTTTTACTGATTTAATATTGACTGGAGAACGTGTCGAAAGTGGCATTCGAAGCGGGAAAATTCAGATGGCAACTTCTTCTGGTGTTACAAAGAAGCCCTATAGTGGAATAACTGAAGCTAATGCTGTGCACGGCCAGAAGTTTCGCAATAAAAACGATAATAGCCAATATGTTGGAGCCGTCCTAATCTCTACACCAACACCTCGACCAAATCAACAGTAGGGATACCAGTATAGACAAGATGCGCCCAAAAGGAATTTCACTAAAATCAACATGCCACTATCCCAAGCATTACAATACCTATTAAAGGCGCGTTTGATCACTGTGAGGGACCCTCCAAGACCACTAATACTACTGCTCCTGGTTATAACCCCAAATGCGAAGTGTGCGTACCATTCTGATAGTCCGGGACATGACACAAGTATTTGCTGGACTCTGAAAAATAAGATTCAAGACATGATAGATGCTGGAGAAATTGAGTTAGATCCTCCAGAAACTCCCAATGTTATCACTGCTCCTATGCCGAAGCATGACAAAGCAGTCAATGCTGTTGACCAGGATTCTTATGTTACTAATGTGATGAGCCTGACTACTCCTCTCCCTGTTATCAAGAAGAAGTTGTTGCAATCCGGTTTATTTTCGGGTTGTGTTGAAGACTGTTACTACTGCTCGTCTCAGTCAAATGGTTGTGTAAGGTTGAAGACTGGCGTTCAACGCTTGATGGATAATCAAACGATCTTGTTTGAAAGAATGCCTTATGCGGAAAACTTGTGTGAAGATCTAGCTCAAAAATTGAAATTCGAAGACGTGTCCGTGATCTCTAAGACTCATGTGAGAATTCCTACCAAGGGCCCCGTAAGGATCACCGCTGAGCCCAAGGTAGCTCCCTTGATCATTACCAAGCCTGGTCCAATCCCGTACTCCTCTGACAAGGCTGTCCAATAGAGCTATGGCAATGATGTGTACATCCATGGTGTGAGACAAGAAGCTTTGAATAATGAGCCTGTCAAAGTTCCCAGTCCCGACGTTGACAATATTGTAGGGACTAGTAGGGTTACAAGAAGCGGAAGGATTTTCTCCTTGGAAATCTCTCCAGATGCCAATACCTCGACCCAAATTCCTGTTTCTGATTCAACTGCTGATGTGCGAGGAAAGGGACCATTGCTGAAATCAGTTCAGACACCAATTGAAGCTACTAGTGAAGAAGTCTCCCAGAAAGAAATGGATGAAATTCTGAAGATCATCCGGAAAAGTGATTATGATGTGATTGAACAGTTGGGGCACACTTACTCCAAGATATCCAAGCTATCATTGTTAACTTGTTCTGAGGCTCATGCCAAGGCTCTGATGAAATTTCTGAAAGCAGCGCACGTGCCACAAGAGATTTCTGTTAATCAATTCGAGAACTATGTTGCAAGCTTGACAACCGACAACTACCTGGGGTTTTCTGATGCTGATTTGACTCCCGCTGGAAAAAATCATAACAAGGCCTTGCACATCTCCATTGAGTGTAGGGGCACTACTCTGTCTCATGTGCTAGTGGATAACGGTTCCTCGTTGAATGTGTTGCCTAAAATTGTGTTGGATAGACTTGATTATGAAGGGATGGTACTAAAACCCATTGATGTGGTGGTGAAGGCTTTCGATGGGTCGAAGAGTACGGTCTATGGAGAGGTTGAGCTCCCGATCAGAGTGGGTTCTCAGACTTTCAATTCCTTGTTCTATGTGATGGATATTCATCCCGCTTATTCCTGCTTGCTTGGGCGCCCGTGGATACATGGGGAAAGTGCTGTGATATCTACTTTGCATCAGAAGCTAAAATACCCTGCAAATGGCAAGATCGTCACTGTGCATGGGGAAGAAGAGTATGTGGTTAGCTATGTGAATGAGTACAAATATGTCGAAGTGAACGGCGAATTCATTGAGACTCCTTGCCAGACGTTTGAATTGGTTCCTCAGGTTGTATCTGCTGCCAAACACACTCCCACTGTTCCTAAAGTTACCCGGATCCCTCCGACAATGGCTTCTCTGAAGGATGCTAAGGCTGTGGTTGAAGAAGGTGGTTGTACTGTTTGGGGCCAACTCATTGATGTCCCCTATAAATTTGACAAGCTTGGTCTAGGTTGTACTACTGGAACTCAAAAAAGTAATCATCACACCCGTTCTGGAGGATTGATGTCTCACTTCATCAGCAAGGGAGTCAATGCTTTAGAAGATGGTGAGAGTAACTAATCTGGAAAAGTGGGTCTTTCCTACACCTGACCATGGGCTGAACAACTGGAAGACCGAAGATGTTATCTCTATCTCCTTCAACCAGGAGTAATTGCAATTTTCCTGTTTTTATTGTTTTTCTTTTCCAAGTTTTGGTTATGTAATTCAAACAATAAACTTTAAAACCATGTGCCTTGCCCGGGGCACAGCGGTCCATTTGTTAGGGCTTGTCATTTCATAATCATATTTTCATTCAAATAAATCATTGGATGTTTCACATTCAAATATTATGCTCTATGTTTTTGCCTTTTATATTATTAAATAGCTATGTGTTCTTACGCACACCCACATAATACACTGCAAATTCACATCCACTCTGGATCCCATTGATAACGACTCTGCTACTGCCAATTATGACTTTGATAATCCGATCTACCAAGCTGAGGATGAAGGCGAGGAAGATTTTGAAATGCCTAGAGAACTTGCCAGACTGTTAGAGCAAGAAGAAAAGACTATACAGCCACACGAAGAGCCGATTGAAATTGTGAATCTTGGTACTAACGAAGGAAAGAAAGAAGTCAGGGTAGGCGCTGGGTTGGAAGACAGTGTCAAACGGAGACTGATTCAGATGCTACGCGATTATGTTGAGATTTTTGCTTGGTCTTACGAAGATATGCCCGGTCTTGATACTGATATTGTGGTGCACCGCCTACCAATCAAGGAAGATAGTCCTCCGATCAAGCAGAAACTATGAAGAAGTAGACCTGATATGGCCAAGAAGATTAAAGATGAAGTTGAGAAATAGTTTAATGCTGGATTTCTGAAGGTAGTGAGTTATCCACCATGGATCGCCAACATTGTGCCGGTACCTAGGAAAGATGGGAAAGTCAAAATGTGTGTTGACTATAGAGATCTGAATCGAGCAAGCCCAAAAGATGATTTTCCGCTGCCTCACATTGATACACTGGTGGATAATACTGCACAATGCAAAGTGTTTTCCTTCATGGACGGCTTCTCTGGTTACAATCAGATCAAGATGGCACCAGAAGACATGGGGAAGACAACATTCACAACACCTTGGGGGACTTTTTGTTTTTAAGTGATGCCTTTCGGTTTGAAGAACGCAGGGGCAACATATCAGCGTGCAATGGTAGCCTTATTCCATGATATGATTCACCAAGAAATAGAAGTTTATGTGGATGATATGATTGCAAAATCTGACACAGAAGAAGAACACCTCGTCCATTTGCAAAAACTCTTTGACAGGTTAAAGAAGTACAAATTGATATTGAATCCGAACAAGTGCACTTTTGGGGCAAGATCCGGTAAACTCCTAGGGTTCGTCGTCAGTAGTAAACGTATTGAAGTTGACCCGGCCAAGGTTAAAGCTATTCAAGAGATGCCTGTACCACGTACTGAGAAGGAAGTCAGAGGTTTCTTGGGACGTTTGAATTATATTGCCAGATTTATTTCTCACCTGACAACCACTTGTGTGCCAATCTTCAAACTGTTGAGGAAAGATCAAGTGGTAAGATGGAACGACGAGTGTCAGTTAGCTTTTGACAAAATCAAGGAGTACCTCCAAGAGCCTCCAATTATGATGCCGCCGGTTGATGGAAGACCTCTGATAATGTACCTAACAGTGTTAGAGAATTCAATGGGGTGTGTACTGGGGCAACATGACGAGTCTCGTCGAAAAGAGCATGCAATATACTACCTTAGCAAAAAGTTTACCGACTGTGAAACAAGATACTCACTGCTCGAGAAAACTTGCTGCGCTTTGGCATGGGCTGCTCGCCGACTGAGACAGTATATGTTGAACCATACTACTTTATTGATTTCTAAAGTGGATCCTATCAAGTATGTATTTGAGAAGCCCGCCCTCTCCGGACGAATAGTAAGATGGCAAATGATATTGACAGAGTACGACATCCAGTATACCACACAAAAGGCAATCAAGGGAAGTGTACTAGCTGATCATTTGGCTCATCAAGCGGTAAACGACTATTAGTCCATGAATTTTGAGTTTCCAGATGAAGATATTATACTTGTTAATGATTATGAAGAGCCCGGTCCGGATGAAGGACCTTAACCAGGATCCCGATGGACCATGGTTTTTGACGGAGCTTCGAACGCACTTGGAAATGGTATTGGTGCTGTGATTATCTCTCCCGAAGGTGGTCATACGCCGTTCACTGCGAGACTATGTTTTGACTGCACCAACAATATGGCCGAATATGAAACGTGCATCATGGGTCTCAAAGCCACAATCGACTTGAGAATCAAATTTCTAGAAGTATATGGGGACTTAGTCTTAGTAATCAGTCAGATCAAAGGAGAATGGGACACGAAACATCCCAATCTCATCCCTTACAAGGAACATGTGTTGACTTTGATCCCTTATTTTGAAGAGATTACTTTTGAGCATATCCCGCGAGAAGAGAACTAGTTGGCAGACGCGCTGGCTACCATGTCATCTATGTTCAAAGTCAGGTGGGACAATGAGGCACCCATGATCACTATTGAAAGATTGGATGAGCCGGCACATTGTTGTGAGATTGTTACAGAGGAAGTATACGAGAAGCCTTGGTTCTACGAAGTAAAAAGATACCTCGAAGCTCAGGAATATCCTGAAGGGGCATCCATCAATAATAGGAAGTTTCTAAGAAGGTTCTCTGCCAAGTTCTTCCTGAGTAATGGAATCTTATACAAGCGTAATCACGACTCGACCCTGCTTCATTGTGTGAGCAAGAAGGAAGCAGAAGAAATAATGGAAGACATGCATGACGGTATTTTTGAAACTCATTCTATCATACCCAAAAATTTGCCCTCCTCTATGCATCTTCAATGGCTCAAGGTTCAAAGGTTTATTCAAGTCACTCTCTCCTAATCGAGGGTCTCAAAACTAGGGTTTGCAGTTTATCAAAGGAATTTGAATTTCTAAGGTCTCAAATGGATCCCAAGGTGTCTCACATATATCAAGGCACCTCCATGTCAAAAGTCAAGCTTCTATTCCAAGGATTGCTCACTCAATGGCTCAGACGACCAATAATCGACTATGTTGACCTAAAAGTCAACTATAGTCAAAATGCAGTCAAACTTCAAGATTTTTGGTCAACATCAAGTATGTGAAGTTATATCCATCATTTGATCAAAGACTGATCATGATCCATTAATAAAAACTCAGAAATGAACAAGTTTCAAAAGTTCAAATTAGGGTTTTCTAGGAAAAGTCAACTCAACTTTGATTGACCATAACTTTCACATGGAGCATCAAAATTTCCTAATCAAAGCCTATATTGAAGGAAATTTGATTCTTTACAACTTTGGCTCTCACATGCCAAGGCCAGAAATGCATCATTCAAGAGATATGGTCAAAAAGATTATAGGTCCTCCAAAAAGTCAACAAAAACACCGTTTTGGGTCAAAGTTCATAACTTGAGCATGGAAGCTTCAAATGAGATGAAACCAAAGGCATAATTTATAGGACTCTTTTAGCTTTCCAAAAAGTCTTATAACACTTCCATATTATAAAAATTGAAGGAGTTATGATAGTTGCAAGTTGGGCAAAATTAAGGAAATGCATGAAGTACAAAAGTGAAGAAACTTGATCTTTCAAACCAATGGGCCAAATTTTTGGATCTAAAACATATCCATGGATAATAGTAAGACTTAAAAATCTATTATCTCATTTTTATGACATTTATTTTATTTATTTGAATATTTATTCATTTAAATATTAAATAAGTTAAATAAAACCTAAGATAATTAGATTAAATCAAAAAATTGTTTTTTAATTAGTTTCAATGATATAATATATCAAATATATAGTCTAATTTCGTTCATGAGAGGATGGGGGAGATCTGATACTAATTTAGCAAGTTTTCAATCAAAATTAAATAGAAAATATATCAATCTCAATCATTAAAAATACATGAGCTCTCTCCAAATTTTGTCAACCCTAATTGAGCCCATATATATACTAAAAACATTCACTAAGGAGGGGGGCGAAATTTGGTGTCAAGAGGCAAGGGTTCAAAAGGTGAAAATATGAAAGAAAGAGTAGAATTTCGTGTTCCTCATTAGAAGCATTTTCAAGACCAAATAACGATCCTATTCCATTCTGGAGGTAAGACAAGGTGAGTATACGTTATCCTTAAGGTCTCATGACGTGAGAATATGCGTTTGGGTGTTGTTCAATATTCATCCGTACTTTTGAAATTCGTAACTCATGGTTTATCATATTTAAATCGAATCTAACTATGTATTAGAGTTCAAGTTGAAGTTTAGGGTTGTTTAGCACTGTTTGCAGGAGGTTATATCGCATATCCAAGGGGTTGCCATGGTTAGGGCTCAAGAAAGATGATCTTCGAAGACCCTCCTTCGAGCCCTTCTCCGATCAAAAAAATGCCACTATTAGGACCGTGGCATGTCATATGAAGGATCTGGGCGGTGGTGTTACGTGTCTAACGTTCGTTTGTAAGGTTTTGATGTGTTGCAGAATTTGAAGGATTACTCGCAGCTAAAATCGCAGGAGATTACGCGGATAAATCCGCAGGTAATCGGACACCAGCAAAATGAAGAAGATGAAGAGGGAGGGGACGTGGCGTACGACTGTTGGCCGGTCAAAGCCTTTAATTCTTCATCCACGCGTGCAAGCCTATGAGTGGACGGTCAAAAGGTACACAGTCTCTCTCCAAATTGCATTGGATGCCAAGCGCTACGTGGGACCCGGTTCTTGATTCTTTGACTTTTCCCATTCATATGCTTTTATTCTATATATTTATTTCAGCCCATTCTTTTTTCAAATGAATAAACCAGCGCAGGTGGCAAGGCAAAGTGATATTTAACCAAAAGGAGGGGGGTTCGATCCCTGGCTCCTTTGGGTGATTTTGGCCATTTTATTTGAATTGAGTTACTTGAAGATCTAGTGCGCTGCTGCCCCATATACTTACCATACATCCTCAACTACGCACCACAAGATCTCCTATGATTCAAATCTAACGCCCAGAAAGATGCATGCACATCATACACCCTCAGAGGCTTCCCACATAGGATAACACGACCAGGTTCTTTTGTTTTATTTGTTTTTTTTAGAATTATTTTCCCGACTTTTTCTTCAAATTATTCGATTTAATTTATTCTAATTCTAATTACAAAAATCACAACAAACCCTAGAAAAGTTGATAATGGTTAGGGTTCGCCCAATCCCACTGTCCAGTGGCCAAAGTATTAGGATTAGGGTTTTCTAACCGACTTAGGTTTTAGCCAAACAATTTTAGAATTTTATTCGCTCCGATTAAGTTAATTGATCGCGGTGGGTAATAATCAATTTTTTAATTAATCAAATTCGAATCACTTATGTAAAATAACATTTATTTTGCTAAAGGGTTTTAACCAAATCTATTGGTTACGATGATTAGCATATTTCCCTTTATCAAATTCGTTATTATTCGTAATCAAATCTATTGATTATAAAGGGTAACGATCAAATTAATTATTTAAAATACACATATTTGCTATTCGTGATAATCGAATCTATCGATTATAGTGGTTAGCAATCCTCCCTTCAATCCGTTAGCCATGGTAATCAAACCTATTGATTATCGCAACTAATGGTAACAAATTAAAATCAGGGTTGTACGCCCAAAATTTCAAAACACACTAAACCACGCAACTACAGATTTCCATCTCTGCGATTTTCAAAACTATGATAAGGTAATTCGAAATACCTTGCGAACTTCGCATTTCAAAACTACGATAAGGTAACTCAAAATACCTTCAAACCACTTCATATCAAATTCTAAGGCGTACAACCCTGCCCCAAACTACGTTGACTCTGATTCTCCATAAGGAGATACGTAGGCACTTGGCAACAAGGCGAGTCCCCTCCCCCATAAATCTCATTTTGTCCCGATTATGTTTTCTTTAATCATAAACCTTTGATTTTAATAATTTTTGCCATTTACCCTATAACTTTCTGTCACCTTTCTTTACATCAACCTTATAATGCAAACCATAGGAAAGGGTTGAGGGTGCCTAACACCTTCCCTCGACCTGAATATAGTATCTTACCCCGATCTCTCAACTGCGCGAGGTTTCCTATTCGCCTTGGTAGAATAGGTGGCGACTCTAAACATTAATTTTTAGGGCAGGTTGCTACACATTCCAGTGGACATACCATGGCTAAAAAGATCTTGAGAGCAGACTATTATTGGTCCACCATGGAGACTGACTGCCACCATCATTCTAGGACTTGCCATAAGTGTCAGATCTACGCTGATAAAGTGCACGTGCCTCCAATTCCACTAAATGTCTTGACTGCTCCTTGGCCTTTTGCAATGTGGGGCATTGATATGATCGGAGAAATCAAACCCACTGCCTCCAATGGGCATCGCTTTATCCTTGTGGCTATTGATTACTTTACCAAATGGGTGGAAGCGGCCTCATTTGCCTCAGTTACCAAGAATGTTGTGGCTCGATTCATCAAACATAATCTCATCTGTCGGTATGGCATCCCCGAAAGGATTATCACAGATAATGGTACCAATCTGAATAACAAGATGATCACTGAGCTCTGCACGTAGTTCAAGATCAAACACCAAAATTCTTCCCCGTATCGACCAAAGATGAATGGTGCAGTGGAAGCCGCTAACAAAAACATAAAGAAGATTGTACAAAAGATGACAGTGACGTACAAAGACTGGCACGAGATGTTACCATTTGCTCTTCATGGTTATCGCACTTCTGCACGTACCTCAACTGGGGAAACCCCTTTCTCACTGGTTTACGGTATGGAGGCCGTCTTACCTATCGAAGTTCAGATTCCTTCCCCGAGAATTATGAAAGATGCAGACTTGAGCGAAGACGAGTGGATCCAGACTCGACTGGACCAGATAAACTTGATTGATGATAAAAAGCTTGCGGCTGTTTGTCATGGGCAATTATATCAGAAGCGTATGATCAAAGCGTTCAGCAAGAAGGTTAAGCACCAAGCGTACCATACCGGTGACTTAGTAATAAAGCGTATCATCCTTCCGTAAAGTGATCCCAGGGGAAAATGGACTCCTACATACGAAGGACCATTTGTAATTAAGAAGATATTTTCCGGCGGAGCCATGATGCTTACCACAATGGATGGCGAAGATTTCCCGCACCCCGTGAATGCGGACATAGTAAAAAAATACTACGCATAAAATAGACCCGCTAGGTTGACATACCTAGGCAAAAATAAGGGCATCCCGACGAACCAAAAGGGTTCGGGCAAAAATTAGGAATATAAATACAAAAAATGTACACCAGGCAAGTCGAAAACCCAAAAAGGCGGCTTGGGCAAAAAAGGGTATCCCGGTAGGCTGAAAACCTGAAAAGGCGGTCTAGGCAAAAGTTAGGGATTAAAGCGTACGACTATGTCCCATTAGATCATCACTCATCAATCCCCAGTTAGCTTTGTTACCAAGGTCAAGTTCAAAAGGCACTAATTAATGCAATCGTTTCTTCCAACAAGCAAGGGATGAGATACTCGAAGGCATAATGGCGATAGCTAGGTCGAAACCCAATGAGATCATTTCCACATAGTTGTTTTCCTTATTGTTCACTTTGTACTTCTTTTCAAAAAAATTGCACGACGACTTCCTTTTACTAGGAATTTTGTCTCCTTGTAGTAATTCCCCTGTTTGCGGCCTTTTCCCAAATCAATACAAATTGTTTCAAACTTACTTTTTCACTTTCTCTGTTTTGAATACGCAAGCGTCCAATGATAATTTTGAATGAACATATGCATTTTGAATATGACCAGTGTTTGCCAAAAGATTCTTATATTCACATGAAACAGAAAAAGCAATTGAATAACATCCAAGTCATCTAGATGTCCTCCCAGAGCTAACAATATGGAAATATCACCACAAAGCATTCCCCAAGGAATAAATTTTTCTCCTACAAGGATGTATGCCCCAAGCAGAGGTCAGAAAACCCCGGCTGGTTATTTTCACGCAAAATAGCAAGGGTCGCCAGCGTAATTACAACATCATCTCTTAACAAATTATAGAGATTTATGTCTCAAGACAGAAACTACCATATGGAGCTGCTGACATGCTCCAACTACATACATCATGCATTCTACATCGCACATAACACCTGCATGACAGACGCAGGACTCATTTATTTTGAGAATCCCACTACATAATACATTACATGCATCATGACATCGCATAAGAAACTAACTTTAACTTTTCAGGTCACTTCCCAGTCGAATATTATTTATAGTACAGGGACAGTCAAGACAAAGACTTAATCCTGGCACTCATTCATGGCAATGGAGCCTCTGACAATGGAGTCATAATCGATCATGACAATGGAGTCAAAATGATCACGGCAATAGAGCCACCGACAATGGAGTCATAATCGATCATGACAATGAAGTCAAAATGATCACGGCAATAGAGCCACCGACAATGGAGTCATCAATTGATCATGACAATGGAGTCAAAATGATCACGGCAATAGAGCCACTGACAATGGAGTCACAAATTGATCATGACAATGGAGTCAAAATGATCCCGGCAATAGAGCCACCGACAATGGAGTCACAAATTGATCATGACAATGGAGTCAAAATAATCACGGTAATAGAGCCACCGACAATGGAGTCATCAATCGATAATGACAATGGAGTCAAAATGATCACGGCAATAGAGCCACCGACAATGGAGTCATCAATCGATTAGGACAATGGAGTCAAAATGATCACTGGCAATGGTGTAACGCCCGGAAAAATAAGTATATGCTTAATTTGGACGTTTGTGACGTTTATTGGAATTTTACCGTTTTTGGAGTCGTTTCAGTCGGTATTAGTTCGGGATGGCGGACTAATATTTAATTGAAGGTTTTCATAGTTTTGGTACTAGAAATATTATTAAGGTAATATTCGGCGTTTTGGGGTTTTTCTGAGCGATTGAGTTTAGACCGTAAAGTAGATATTTTATTGACATATTTTGGAGAAGTAGTGGGGGGAGATAGAAAAGAGATAAGTAAAGAAAAGAAGAAAGAAAAAGAGAAAGGAAAGAAAGAAGAGAGAAAAAAAGGAAGAGAGAAGAAGAAGAGGAAAAGGGATTTTTGTGGAGATCAAAACAAACCTTGATCCAAGAACAAATACAAGGTAAGGGGCTGAATATAATTTATCTTGGATGTATGATTCTTATAGTTTTGTTTTGTTTTTGTTCTTGTTCTTGTTCATTTCTATGCTTGACCAACAATGGAAGATTGTGAGTTTTGAAGTTATAAACATGATTTTGTGGTGTGTATGTGTAGTATGATGATAGATATCTTCATTGATCATGTTTGTTTTCCATTTCCATGGCTTGTTTGAGTTTGGAGATAATGTTAGGGTTTGAGAAAGATTGATGAATCAACCATGAAAAGTTTGACGTTAGGTTATTTCTATGGTATGTATATTGATGTTATAATGATGTTATAATGATGTTTTGGAGTGGTTTTGGTGGGTATAAGGGGCTTGAGACAGTTCTGTTAGTGCTGGGTTTTTTCTGGTTTTTCTCAGGTCCGCTAAGCAGCCTCAGGTTCGCTGAGCGGAGTTTTCGTTGGTCCGTTTCTGGAATTTCCGCTGAGCGGCCCGCTGAGCGACCAACAACATATTTTATTTTTCCAAAACTTTGAAACTTCGTATCTCTTGAACCGTAACTCCGATTTTGTCGCCGTTTGAAGCGTTAGAAAGCTAACGCAATGAACTATACTATGATCTAATAAAATGATTCATAGGATATAGTATCATATTATTTTTATTAGGATTTAGTGATAGAACTATGTAGGGTTAACTTATGAAGTATGTTTATGTTTTCCAAACTTTGAAAAGTCGTATCTTTTAACTCGGGTGTTCGTTTTATGTGTCGTTTGAAATGTTGGGAAGCTATTTCCATGCTCTATATGATGATGTAGGGTGTAGTAGTGGTTGGTTGATTTTCATAAATGGTTTTGTGAACTAGTGCATGATAAATCATGATGATGTGTTGTGTGAACGTTATCATATTGATACGAGGTATGTGATTAATTGTCGATAACATGAGATCATGTTCGTATGTGTTATGTATTAATGAATGTTCATTCTTGATATGTGACGATGTTTGGTTGTTTGTTGTTAACATGATGTGTGGCCTTATGGCAAGTAATTGTTGTTATGAGAATGATGTATTATCATTGTTGAATTGTTGTTATTACAACTTGTTAATGATGTATTGATGAAGTTGTGGGCCGATGGCCAATATTAATTTAATGTGATGCAAATATGCGTTCATCTATGCCGATGTGGCCAGTATGTTTTGACGGTGAATGTGTGCTGTGTGCTTATTAATGCCTATTTGGTAATTATGGTGTGATGTAATTAATAACGATGTTATTAATTGGTGATGTATCCTTTTGGATAGAATATAAACGGTGTAACGTGAGTATGTGACCGTGTTATATTGTTGATGATGTTGTTGTCATGTAATAGAGTCATATATTTGCACAGCATAACATTTCATTACGTTAATGGCGGAATGCTATTAACAGGTGGCCTTAATTGGCAATTATTACCAGTGGGAGCTTAATGCTCGGTAAAAAGGTGTATTTGCCCGAGTGGCAAGAGGTCATCAGTGGGGGCTAAATGCTCGATGACGGTTAGTCGTAGCTTACTGCTCGACAAAGGTGTATTTGTCATAATGACAAGGAGGAGTTTACACCAAATTTGGTACCACATGCATATGCATAGTCGAGTCTCATTCATCATTGTCTGTATTTATAATTTATGTTATCATTCATGTGTCGTATTACTTATATATTGATTGTGGATGACTTAGTGGATTACGTTGTTGTATGAATCTTGATGATACTTGTTGGCATTACTATATTTATCATGCTTTTCATTATAAATTATATTCTCACCCTTCTGCTGATTTGATGCTTGAGTGGCATCCTGCAAATTAGCCGCTTTGGGAGTCTTTTGGAAGAGGTAGTTCTCCAGTTGGTCTTGTCGGTCGCTCTGATACGTAACGCCGGGTAGTCGGGAGTCTATTGTTATTTATTTGTATATGACTCTTTTGAACATATATATGTGATGATGTGCTGATGTGCTGATGTGTATTGTAAACACTTTATTTTAGAAAACTCCTCTTTGAGAGTGAGAGCTATACGTATATATATATGTTCATATCTTCCGTGTGTTATGTATCGTTTTATTGGCAGGTGTTGTATGCTTTTGGCATCGCTGATGTCCGTTTGTTTTCTAGGTGTTTGTTTGGTTACTTAGTGTAACATCCTAATTGTGTTGTATGAAATTTTAATACTCTGATATTTTCTTGCCTAAATGCTTTGGTAGAATTGGGGTGTTACAAATGGAGCCACCAATATAGTCCCAATTCTCAACAACAAAAGGTGGTCAAGACGATGGAGTCAATGATCTAATCTTAATACTTTGGCAATAGAGCCGACAATTCAATCCAGGAACAACTCAGATACAGCCCAACGAACGGCTCATTCTGGTACCCTCATCATCTCCAGATGCAGTCTAACTTTCAAAAGACCGGTGGCATCTTTAAGCCCATCTCCAAAAACTTCCTGTCAACATCCTGATGGCATCCGTAAGGCCATCCCCGTTAAAGGTCCCTACATCCGCAAGGGCAAATTTCTTGGTATTCTAGTGTTCAATCCTCTTCCATCTTCAGATTCCGATTGGCATACAAACCACTCTACATCCTCAGATTTAAGAAGATTGAACAGGGGCAGCTGTCATACCCCAAAATTTTCCCATTATATTTCAAGATAGTTGGGCTCAGATAGTTTCCACAGGCCCATGCAATCTCTGACTGAAAGCATGATCATTCTCCTCATAAGCAATAAAGACCAAAACTAGGGTTTGGATTCTCTCAAGGTTAAATCAAATTCTAAGATTGCAAATGGGCTCCATGGCCTCTCATATGCCTCAGAGGACCCTCATGCCAAATTTCAAGCCTTGATTCACATGATTGCTCATTCAATTGCTCAAATGATCAACAATTGACTAGTTTGACCTAAAAGTCAATTATGGTCAAAACACAGTCAAAGGTCCTGATTTTTGGGCAACATCAACATTTTTATGTTATATTCATCATTTGATCAAGGTTTGATCATGATTCATCAGGAAAAGGTCCAAAATCATCAAAAGAGAAAGTTTCTAAATTAGGTTTTTAAAGAAGAAAGTCAACCCAACTTTGACTAGCCATAACTCTCACATGGTTCATCAGAAATTGCCCAACCAAAGTCTGTTCTCAAGGAAATTTCATTATCTACAACTTTGATGTTGGGTCCAAAGTCAAGAAATGCACCAGTTGAAAGATACAAGCTAATACATTATAGGTCCTTTTGAAAGTCAACAAAAAGACACTTTTTCTCAAAGGATGGTAAATGAACATGGTAAACTCAATGAAGCTGAAACCAAAGGATCTTTTAGAGGACTCTTTGAGATTTCTAAAAAGTATAAGAACACCTTCAAATGATTAAAAATGAGGGAGATATGCTTGGTACAAGTTGGTCGATTTTCAAGTAAAACATGAAAACCTAAATGGCAAAAATCAAACTTTTAAGTAATGGGCCATATGTTTTGGATTAGCCACGTGATTTTAAGACCATTCAAGGCCCAAGGATCATTTGATAAGTATTTTTTGATTTTTATTATATTTATTTTGATTTTATTTATTTAATATCAATATAAATCAAATAAAATCAAAATAAATCAAAATCAAATCACACAAAAAACTTCCATTTATAAAATCATGTCCAAATGCATCCAACCAATGCAAATTACACGTGAAAAAAAGTTGTGGAAAATAGAATGGAGATTGAAAAAAGAAAGTTTTCATACATATTCAAAACAAAATATTCTCTCAATCAAATCTCACGCTCTCTCTCTCTCTCTCTCTCTCTCTAATTTCTAGACCTAATCTACCTCATATATATACTTCATGATGCAGCCTCCAAGAGACACGAAACCCTAGCCACAACAAGTGTTCCAAGTTTGCAAAAATCTCAAGAAACTAAAAAAATCTCGTATCTGTAATACGGTGAACTGACTTTTTATCGAAATTGTGGTGTCGTTTTTTTACCTCCCCGTTTCACTTGGGAGGACGGCACGCTAGACCCTTCACGCGAAATTTGGAAGGAGAATGCGCCCGGGATGGGATGAATTTTGTTTCAGTTCTTCCTACGATATCACACGAACTTTCTTATTGTCCTACGAGTAGGAAAGGGAAAAAAAGATCTCAACTAAACCCTAGGAGTTTGCTAAGTGTGGGGATTTCACCTAGACTAGAAATTCTGGAGTTCGGGGGGTCGGTTATACATAGGGAAGAGTTTAAGCACCCTACATATCCGTAGTACTCTACGGGAACCTTCTCTGTGTCATTGTGATTGTGTTTATTGCTAATGATTGGGAAAGTTTCTCCTTTGTGTTAGGAGAAGGAATTGAATTGATTAAAAAAAGACAGACAGACAGACAAACTGACTATTTTTGGTATTTTATTAGCTCGCTGAGATTCCTTGTGAACCTCATGCCTACATATCCCTAGTGGAAGTCAGAGCTTAATGTAGTTCGGGGAATTAACTAAGGAAATTAATTATTTTTGGTGCCTTGCTTGAAGCTCAAGGTTGAAGCTTTGAATAAAATCTCTGTTTACAGTAAAGAGACATGAAGTCATCTTTATAGAGAGGTATTTCTACTATTCCACCACAAACATTAAAAGAGTGACAGAATAACTTAATTCATTTCATTCAAGAGAGGGAGCCTACTTGGTTGATCAAGTATGACAACCAACATGCTTCTTGAATGAAAGAAAGATGCTCGTCCAAATTAGGGAAAGTTAATCACATGTCTGGTTACACTGCCAGCTCATGCCTTTCAAAATCCTAAATGGGAGACTTGGTTAAAAATTAAAATGAAATGTAATGTTTGTTTGTTTGAATGTGGTGAGATAGAAGAAAGATCTCTCTATAGAGATAAGCTATGTCTATCTACTGTATAAAAGATTTGACTTTTTAGCTGGCTTGAATGAGGCCCAAGCTTGAGGCTTTTGATTGATTTATTTGACTATGGGAGATAACCTTACTGGGGAGAATTTAAACTAAGGAGATTTTGTGTTCTGTACAAAGCCCAGAATTGAGGATGACTCTAGTTAGGGAGACTCTATTTGTGTGCCTTGTATGAAGCCCAAGGTTGTGGCTAACTGTTGAGGATAACTGAGTTTTTAAGACTATGAATGACTCTGTTTTGTGTGCCTTGTACAAAGCCCAAGGTTGTGGCTGACTCTTACTGAGGATGGTTATTAATTTGTGCCTTGTATGAAGCCCAAGGTTGTGGCTACTCTAGCTAGGGGGAATATTATTTTTTGCCTTGTACAAAGCCCAAGGTTGTGGAGGACTTTTAAAGAAACTGAGTATGGAAGACTCGATGGGAAAAAGATCCTAGAGATTAGGAATCTTTGACACAGGGAAATATGGTTTATCTGCCTTGTACAAAGCCCAAGGTTGTGGCTAAAAAAATGAAAGACTCACTGGGGAAGTTTTATTCTGCTAGAGGTTTTAACAAACTAATTTATTATTTTTATGTTTTTGGAAGCTAACCCTTTCCAGGGATTTTGACTCAGTTGGAGAAATTGACTATTAAAAGACTGAATTTTTATCATGTTTTTTGGAGGCTGACCCTTTCTAGGGGTTTTGACTCTTTTGGGGAAAATATCTCTTAAGAGAATGAATCTTTGGTTTTGAAGGAGTGATTTTGGAGGCTGACCCTTTCCAGGGGTTTTTGTAAAAATGGAAGAATGATTGGAGGCTAACCCTTTCCAGGGATTTTTATTAAAATGAAGGAATGATTGGAGGCTAACCCTTTCCAGGGATTTTTGTTAAAATGGATGGCAGAAAGATTATCTAGTGGAGACTTCTTGTTTTAAAGCCCAAGATTAAGGCTGACTCTTGCTGGTGATAAGCAAATATGGATCCTAGACTCTGCTAAGGAAGATTGATGAAGATAAGGGTGACAGAGACTGTCCATGTCTCTCATTCCAAAAAGTGTACTCAATATGAAATTGAGACAATCTTAGCTTATTTAAAGTCTGGTTTAAAGAATAGAAGAAACTCACCAGGATAGGCTAAAAGGTAACTAAAGACCAGTTCCTATGTTTATAAGAAACCTGATGGGTCCTTGTATACAAGCTCAAGAGGAAGCTGGAAATGCTTGGAAGAAGCCCGTGGGTCCTTGTACAAAGCCCAAGAGGAGGCTAATCGAGGGTCATCGAGGGTCCTTGTTATAGCACAAGAGAAAGCTATGTGGTTTTGAACTTATTTTGGCTTTAAGCAAATGGGTAAGAGGTTTCACCAGGAATAATTCCTCTTTGGGTGGATGTGTCCTGTCATACCCCAAAATTTGCCCATCTCATTTCACCTTTCAAATGCTCAAAGATCTCCAGTTGCTCAAAAGCTACATACCTCCTAAACGAATGCCTTTGAACTAGGGTTTTGATCTTCTCAAAGAGAACTCAACTTCTAATGCCTCAAATGGAACACATGGTCTCTCATATGCCTCAAAGGATCCTCGTGCCAAGTTTCAAGCTCTGATTCAAAAGATTGCTCACTCAATGGCCCAAACGATTAATAATCGACTGGTTGACCTAAAAGTCAAACTATGGTCAAACTACAGTCAAAACTTCTGATTTTTGGTCAACATCCTCATATTGAAGTATCATTCACCATTTGATCAAGAATTGATCATGGTTCATCAAGGAAAGATCAAAAATCAACAAATCCAAAAAGTTTCTAAATTAGGATTTGTATAGGAAACTTAACTTTGACCAGCCATAACTTTCACATGGAACATCATAAATTTCCCATCCAAAGCTCAATTTCAAGGAAATTAAATTCTCTACAACTTTGTCTCTCACATGCCAAGTCTAAAAATGCTTCATTTGAGAGATATGGATCAAAAGATTATAGGTCCTTCTTAAAAGTCAACCGAAAGCAGTTTTTTGTCAAAGCCCATATCATCAAGATAAAATCCTCAAATGGGAAAAAGCTTTCAAAGTGGCTTGTAGAAGACATCTTGAGGTTTCCAAAAAGTCCTAGAACATGTTCATACCATAAAAATTGAAGGATATATGCCTTGTCAAAGTTGGACAATTTTTGAGGAAAAAGTGTGAAGTAAAGGGCTCCAAAATGAATCTTTTTGCAAAAGAACCCAATCTTTTTGATTCAATATTGTTCCCCAAGTCATCAAAGATGCTCAATCTCAAAGCCACGAATTTATGGCAATTATTTGGTTTTTTATTGATTTTTTTCATTAAAAATTGATTTAAATCAAATAAAAGGATTAATTATCAAAATATTTGTTTGGTTTTATTTTTAAGATAAATTCCAATCATTATCATATAATTAGTCCAAATTGGTGTTTAAAGAAGATTGGAAAGAGAAGGGTGAGATTGAACATAATTGGAAAGCTTGGATAATTGATTTTGAATCAAATTTCAATCTCCATAATTCGCCAAAATTGGATCCAATTTCTTAAACCTAAATCCCTCTCATATATATGGGATATTACTGAGATCAGAAAGAAAGAAAAGAGGGTTTTTTTGGCTGCCAAGAGACCATACCCGAGTGCACACAAGCTCAAGGAAAAGGCCAAAAACGTTCTTGGATTTGCAGATCGATTCAGGGTGTTTTGGAGATTCAAATACGCTCTTAAGGTATCACTGATCATTCCCCAATCATCATCGAGCTCTGAAGCCTCAAAATCACGCTAGCACAGTCACGGTTTGTATCAAAATTTTTTCAAAATCGATTATGCCTGTACGGTTGTTATAAATAGCATATGAATGTATATTCTTGATCGTGATGATGTTTGGAAGCCTTCTGTGTCGTTTAATTTGTGTTTAGTAACAGGAATAAAGATTTGCCATGGCTAGGGTTTCGGCATCATGATTTGGGGAATCCTATTTAGAAGCCGTATTAGTTTGAATTAAGGCCTCCAATGGATTCGTGAGGGGATCTGGAGTTAATCTGGGTTGCTTTTATCTTTGTTTCGTGTTTGTTCTTTGATGTTCATATATGCAGGTATTAGCTATTAGCCAGGTCGCAGCAAGTTCCTGGCTAGTTTGTAGCAAAATACTGAGAAGTCAAATGAAGAAGACGATGGACCTTGGCGCGCTGGTTTGGTTCAAAATTTGGGTGAAGCAAGATTTCATATATTAATTTGGACGTTGGTATTGTTGTCAACAAACGAAAAACGGTTTAGTGGCAAAGTGTTTGGTCCTAAGGTGTTAGTGTGCAGGGGCGCGGGTTCAACCCCTGTCTCCTGCATTTACTTTATTTACTTTCTTGTTTTATCTTGTTTTCAGATCCCATACTACTCACCTATGCACGACCACTATGCACCATCAATGATCAACCATCAGATCTTCAGAGATTCAGATCCAACATCCAGGATGCGCATCCCTATCATGCACCTCAAAGGCCTACCACACACAATCACAAGCTAAGATTTTAATTGTTATTTTTATTTTTAATTGCAGAAATTGCTTTTATTTATATATATATATATATATATATATATATATATATATATATATATATATATATATATATATATTTGCTTTCTTTTACAAATATTTTTGCCAAAACCCTTTATTAAATTTCTTTCCTTATTTTTCATAAATAACAAAAATGATTTATTTTATTTATTTTTATTTTTAGTATTAAAATTAGTTTTTATTTATTTAAATTCTTTATAAAATCATATTTATTTTGTTTTAATTAACAAAATTAGGAGAATGCTTTTCTTGTCCGATTAAAATTTTCTTTTCTTCGATTTAATTAATTAGGTTGTGAAACCAATAATTAATTAAATCGATCGTTATGCCCGAATTCGGGTTTGCAAGAATTAACCCTACACTAAAAATGTTGTTCTGTGTATTCTCTTCAGGGTTATTTTCAGATACCTCCCGACTACGCGCCGCGCCAAATGCAAAGCTAAGTTCTAACCTCTCTTATTTAAATATTTATTTACCTTTTATTTTATTTTATTAGGGTTTAATTCCCTTGTCAATGGAACTCCTCCTACACTTATTTTTTCCTTTTATTCTTTTACCAATTCTCTAATGGTCAGGGTCAATGCTTAAGGCTCAAGGCAAATCTTTGCCCATCAACCTTCATCAATCGAAGCTAAGTGCCAATTTGTTTATTTATTTTATTTTAAATTTCTTTATCTTTTTATTTTTAGGGTTAGCAATGTTTGCCTCCGAATCAATAATGCACTCACCCTACTATTGTTTCTTATTTTTCCCGCCTTTCAGGGTTTGCCAAGTGCCAAAGCTTCGCATAGTCGGTAACCCTACACCCTAATTATTACTTATGTTAGACCTATTTGTTTGTTATTCTCCGCTGGTTTCAATTCCCCTTTCCTCCACTGGTTTCATTTTCCCCTTCCCCGTATTTGCTTTAATTATATTTGTTTATCAATTGTCGTGGTTAGTAATTTAGGGAGTGCAACTATGAACCGAATTAGAGTCACTTAATTACAAGATAATATATTCTGAACTGATCACGTGATTGGTGCACACACGCACACTTTTGGGGTAACCTCTCTGTTGCATGTTGCCTGTTGCCTTGTTGCCTGTTGCCTTGTGTTTTTTTGCAGAATAGCCAGTCCCTCGAATACGAGGATACCTCAGTCATGTTGCCTCGATTAAAGATCATGGTCCCTAATGATGCTGCCTTCGATACACATGATCTCGACCCTCGGAAGTTGCCTACGAAAAGGCTGAGGTATCCTCTGGTTGCCTAAACGAAAGGCTATTCTGATCCTTCCTTTAGACTACCTGCCTCTCTATGGCATGGGACAGTTTTAAGGCGAATGATAACTCGACGACCCTTCAACATCCAAACGAAAGGCTTCCTGCCCTCTCATGGCATGGATAGACCCTTTCATCCTGAAAGGCTAAAAGAAACCTATCATCTAAGTTTAAGGTAATTGCTCCTAATTGCCTTGCTCTGGCTAAAACTGTTTTCTCATATTCTTTCTCATAAATCTTCAAAATGGCTACGCTCATTTACGAGCTAAAGTCCATATTCTTCTTCTACTTTTCTTTTCAAAAACGAGCAAAGCAATTAAGAGCCCATGGAAAACCATGGATGCAAAGGGTGCCTTACACCTTCCCTTTGCATAATTACCCCCCGAACCCTGTTTTATTTAAAAGGTTTTTCCTGTTTCTTTTAGCCTTTCTAACTTGTTTGGATAAAATAAAAGTCGGTGGCGACTCTTGCTTAACCGCGACATTCCGATAAAGTCAGTTCACCATATTACAGAACTGGCGACTCAGCTGGGGAGAATTTTCTTATTAAAGAGGGGTTACCTTAAAAGTTTAGGATCACTTAATTGTATTCTACTGTTTGCTTTGCTTGCTTTATTTTCAGGGCTGTTTTGGGAATTAACTGAAGGACGAATCCTACACCCGGATTCAAGTACATCTAAGATAGGAAGTGGCATAGTCATGGCGACCTCCTCCATGTATGTGGAGGATTGGTCAATATGAGAGTTCACGCTTAAGTTAGGCCTCTATGGGTGTTTACATGCTTCTCTTGTATGAGGGAGGTTCGTGTGGATACCTGTGGGTGAGTTGGAGCTTAAGGACCTTTAGTAACCTTTAACCCATCCTGAATATTAGGAACGTAGTGGGGGGACTACTCTTGATGTATGTTGAGAGCATAGTCGCTACCCGATACTACAGCTCAGATAGGTTCTTTCTCAAAGTATCATTGCATGGTATGTATGTATCATGTTCGAGGGTGCTTTAGAAGGGCTGACAATTCTGGGTCACTTGGTAGAACCCGTTGCTGATATCATCCTTATCCTTAGAAATACCTTTGGGGGAAGGGTATCTCACATGATCTAAACTCCATGCAAGCCGAGCCTAAGGAAATTGTGTGACTTGTGTGACTTGTGCGACTTGCTTGTGTTTGCTACTAACCTTCGTTTCCTCGCA
Source organism: Vicia villosa (assembly GCF_029867415.1). NCBI lineage: Eukaryota > Viridiplantae > Streptophyta > Magnoliopsida > Fabales > Fabaceae > Vicia > Vicia villosa. The sequence continues at coordinate 36,542,580 of NC_081181.1, read as the reverse complement.
GGTTTTGTTGAAAGGACTTATTTGTCCTTACAAACTCACACTATGTCTAATGAACTGCATTCGCATAACATCATGACATCATGACATCATAAGCATAACATAATTAACTAATCCTTTCAAGGATCTTAGGGATTTAGGGCGCGCAATTTCAGGTGCTCTTATCAAGGACTGATTTCCTAATCAAGGGGCAAGAGGATTTATTTTCCTCTGGCCACACACCTTCCAATTCAACGACTAATACCTAGCAAGGGGCAAGAGGATTTATTTTCCTCTAGCCACGTACCTTCCAATTCAGAAGTATCCCGAATCAGAGGCGATGACCCACTCGATATGGTGAGCTTGGTTCTCAAAGAAAGACGTTCAAAGACAAAATTCAGAATTCTTCAGGCAAAGACGCGATCAAACCATTTTCTAATGTTGCTAACTAAAATCCTAAAGATCCTTGAAAAACATTGCATTTGCATTCACAAACATCGCATAGCAGGTTTCTTACAATAGGTCACTCATCCTTCCTCGCTGTTTATTTCAGCATCATGAATCTCGAACAATCAGTTAAGGATCTCCAAGCTCAAAACACTGAGTTCCAAGCCTTGATTCTGAATTTGTCCAAGGGGCAAGAAGAGCTGAAAGCCATGCTGACTAAAAAGAAGAAGAAGAAGGGCAAGAAGACTCAGGTGAAAAAGTCGGTGGCGACTCTTGCTTAACCGCGACATTCCGATAAAGTCAGTTCAACGTATTACATGTCCTATTTTGAGTTCTAAGGCTTTTACCAAGATGTTTCACCGGGAATAATTCATCTTGGGGATTTGAACTACAGATCTCTAATTAGGAAAGAGCCTTCACCGGGAAGACATTCTCAATCCTAGGCCATATTCCTATACTATATATATATATATATATATATATATATATATATATATATATAGTTTAACTGTCCTAGGGTTTACACTCAAACGTAGTTCTAAACAATATATAAACAATTCTATATTTGACAGTAATTTAAATAAATACTGTAAATTGAAAGCTTGTAAAGCCTAACCTGGATGGAGTGGAGGCCTTTGAAGATGTATGTATAAAGCCTCAACAACAATTTTTGTTGTTTTATTGATAACAGTTGAATATTTATGATAAACAGTTAAGGGTTTTAAAAACAGAAGAAGTGAAGATGGACAAAGGTCACATAGGTATCTGAAGAGTTTCACCGGGAATAATGCCCTTCAAATACCAGAAGAATGTTTTGAAAACAGAAAGGAGATTTTGTAAATACAGTTTTTGAAAACAAACTATGAAAAGAAAAAGGTGCTGGGACTTACACTCTAATAGAGGCCCAATGAAAATGATTTACTGTTTATGAAAACAGTTGAAAAAAGATTGAAATGATATAAGGTTTTGTTGTTTGAAAACCTTAATCATCTGTTTAATCGGAGACTGAAAACAGTTTTGAACATTGACAAAAGTCAACTTAATTAAGGCAAAGATGAAATCTATACCTAATTAATACCTAAATAATTAGGGTTTTATCATAAAATTATTCACAAAATGATTAGGTTAAAACAAAATGAAAATATATATTTTCAAAGTATTTAAGAAAACACTTAAAACATACTATTTTAAACCTAATAAAAATATATGAAATAAATAATATTTTTTATGATTTTTTGATTATTCACAAAATAGATATATTAAATAACAAGTGTGTGAAAAATGAGGTGGAAATGGATTTATTTGATAGGTTAAATAATTGTGTGAAGTTTGTGAATAAAACAAAGAAAAATAGTGGCAAAAAATTGGGTTTGTCTCCTCCAAGGTTTGAACACACGCCCTCTAAGTCACCAGCTCAAAATAACACCACTGAGCCAACGCGCGCCTGGTGATTATAACACACACCCATTTGGTTATGTTTCAAAACAAGTGACAAATCATTGAAAAATAAAAGAATCAAAAAGTCTGGGGCGAGGGGGATTCGAACCCCAGACTTGAGGCATGAGGAGACTAAGGGCGTATGTGAGGCCACTAGGGCAAACGATGAATTCGTTTATAAAACACATACCATTCAAAATAAAATAAACCTAGCCCATGGATTTGAATTTCGCGCGCCACCATAGTCATCTTCTTCCTCGAGCTCAAAGATTTTCAATTTTTTAACTCTCTGGTTTCTCAACTAAATGGCATGATGTAAACATCAATCTTGCTCTAAATTTCCTCACGAATCCAGATATGTAACTAACATTTATTTATATTAACTATAGCTACCTAATTTCTCAGAAAATATGAAGAATATATGAACCCTAAATTTAAAATTAAATGACAAACAAGATGAATAAATGAATGATGATAGAGGGTTTTCAATCCTCTGATGATGCTGAACAAGATAGTATCGAGCTTTATCACAAAGAGTACTAAAATTAAAGAGGTGGAGTTCAAAAACTTACCTCTGCAAATGGAGGTCGTGAGGATGATGAGGAGCACCTGGGCTTGTATGAGTGATCCTAAAAGCTTCCTTGGGACTCAGTGATGCTAACTGAATGCTTATTGTGACTTCAATCCTTCTGAATTGCTCTACCCGACACCTTCGATTTGCGCTTCAAGTGGACATGGAGGGTGATGAATCTTGAGTTACAGATGAGCTGCGGCCATCTGAACAGCTTCACTATGTCCTAAGGAATGTGTCTGGATGCATGGCTTCGTTGGAATCCTTCTGAACTGCTCTATGGACCTCCAACTGCAACAGCTCCAAAGTGAGAGCAACAATGGTGTTCTTCCACCTATAGAAGTGATCCAGGTGCTTGGATCACCTCAAATGAGCCCCCTTGAGATGTTAGAATGCTTACTTTCAATAGAGAAGCTCTGGTTTGAAGAAAACGATTCTTCTTGCCAAAGAACTTTGAAAAACCATAAGCATGAGAAGAGAAAGAGAAAGCAAGGAATATGGTTGCTTTGGTGTGTTTTCTGAATGAGAAAGAGCCCTCTATTTATAGGCAAATGGTTCAGTACTGATTGAGAGAGTGAGCTTGCTTAATGAGGTTGATTTGGTTTCTTGGCTATGAAGGAATTTCAAAAATATCCAAAATGCAATGATGAGAATTTTGATTCCATTTGATCAATCCCCTAGCCCTCGATTTTTCTTGATCTTAGGGGACAATTCTGAGACAGAAATGAGCTCTAATTGGTTGGTGAGAAGATTCCTTGGGTGATTCATCAATTTGCCATAAATTCCCAAATGTAATCATTACATAATCACATGTTCTTGTTTTGGGAATCTTCCTCAATTCTTATGCTATGGTGAAAATGAATGCATGGCATGTTTTCAGATGTGTTATGGGTCGTGTAGCATCCATAAGTGAGGTCATGTGCACAAAATTTCAAAGTTAAAAAATGAGGCATGACCTATAATTTCACTTCATGAGGCCAACTTTGAACAAGCATAACTCTTAGCTCAAAATGAATTTGGAGAAGGTTGAACACAATTTGGAAAGCCCTAAACATCTACTTCAAATCATTAGTTTATGGTTTCTTCAGAATCCTTTGGCAAATTTGTGAAAAATGAGGCCAAAGTTGGAAGAAAACTAGGTTAAAACACTTAGAAAATTTTCTAAGTCTTTATGACCTAAAACTTCAAAATTTCCAAATCTCTTAAATGGTTGATCTTTTGAAAAAAGTTGCTATGTAAGATGTTGTTTTATTTTGCAAGATCTAAAACTTTCATGTTGGATGTTTTTTGAGTTGTGTAGGTGAAATTTTGAGTTCCCACAATGCCCTCAAAAACCCTAATTCCCGACTTTTTGCTCCTTGGTGAATCTCTTTGAATTTCTTTGGTCAAATGACTTTAATAACCATATATTGATGATATTGATCTTTAAAAGTCATGGTTTGACCAAAAACCTTAAAAGTCAAGGGTGATCCTATACAGTTGACTTTTTTCTAATAAAGTGAGATTTTGGACTTTTGTGTGGGATCAAGCTCTTCTCCTCAAATGGGTGATGTAAATGGATTATATTGAGGTAGTAGAAGCCCTTGAACCATGTCTTGAGTTTTGGATCCATGTCCTGGTTAAAAGTCAACCATCCAGGTGAATTAGGTCAAAAACCCTAATTGTCGAACAGATGAAATTGATGACTGTGGATCTTGGATTGGAGTGTAATGCCCAATGGATGTTGTCATATGAGCTATTTGAAGATGATTGATGCCTTTGAGTGATGCCCTGGAGTTTTCTAGGGTTTCCCAAATGTGATCCCTGATTTTAGTCCTTGATAGGGGCTCAAAACCCTAGGCTGGGTGTCAGATGAATAAGTGACTGCTCTGAGTATCTATTTTGTCTTTGATGAAAAGTCTAAAAGATATGACATCTCAGGGGGTCAAAAATTAGGGTATGACAGATGCCCCTATTTAAGTTTCTTTCATCTGGAGGGAGAGAGAGTAATATCTCGATTGCTTCAGAGTGAAAGAGGCTTAAATACCAAAGAATGCCCGAATTTTTGGGCGTTCCTGAGATGTTGCAATGATGAAAATCTTTGTATGACTTGATCCCGTTGTCGCACTTGGCGGGGGATAGGGAGACAAACTCCTGTAGAAACATGTTATGTGGATTCGGGTGAATGGATGACAAAGTAACATGCGCAATCCATCTTCTTTAACTAAGTGTTGATACTTAGAAAAAGGTAAACAACCTCCCCTCGTTTCGGATGTCCATATCTCGAAACTGGTCTAAGTTGTGATTTTGGACAATATCTCAGATAAAGAGAAATTCTCCAAAGATTTGTTTCCTCATCAAACTTCTCATCAGCACTCGGAGATGAGATGCCATTTGATGGAAATAAAGAAACTTCATCATCTTTTTTTGGAAGCTATCTCTGATGAAGAGAAAATCTCCAAGGGTTGTTTCCTCATCAAACTTCTCATCAGCACTTGGAGATGAGACGCCATTTGATGGTAATAAAGAAACTTCAAAGGTTTGTTTCCTCATCAAACTTCTCATCAGCACTTGGAGATGAGACGCCATTTGATGGTAATAAAGAAACTTCAAAGGTTTGTTTCCTCATCAAACTTCTCATCAGCACTTGGAGATGAGACGCCATTTGATGGTAATAAAGAAACTTCAAAGGTTTGTTTCCTCATCAAACTTCTCATCAGCACTTGGAGATGAGACGCCATTTGATGGTAATAAAGAAACTTCAAAGGTTTGTTTCCTCATCAAACTTCTCATCAGCACTTGGAGATGAGACGCCATTTGATGGTAATAAAGAAACTTCAAAGGTTTGTTTCCTCATCAAACTTCTCATCAGCACTTGGAGATGAGACGCCATTTGATGGTAATAAAGAAACTTCAAAGGTTTGTTTCCTCATCAAACATCTCATCAGCACTTGGAGATGAGACGCCATTTGATGGTAATAAAGAAACTTCAAAGGTTTGTTTCCTCATCAAACTTCTCATCAGCACTTGGAGATGAGACGCCATTTGATGGAAATAAAGAAACTTCACCATCTTTCCTTTCGACTTGACGTCTTTGAAAGGATGTCATATGGCCTCATGACCTTTTGAGGGGCTAATGACTTTGCTTGAAAGCGGAGGAACTGTTTTCGGGATGAAAACCACCATTCGTCGACTTATGCCGGGGAACCAACAAACTGTTTTCCTAAGAGGAAAACTGCCATTTGTCGACTCTGAAGGGGATGAAACATCTCAGAAACAGACAAACTGTCTAAAGAAACTGCCATTTGTCGATTTCTTGAATATTTAACAGACAAACTGTCTTTCCTTGGGGAAAGACTGCCATTTGCCAATTGCTAGGGGAACAAACTGTCTTCTACTGGGAGAGACTGCCATTTGTTGACACTGCCGTGAAAAGAAACGAGTGAACTGTCTTCTGCTGAAAGAGACTGCCATTCACTAACTCCGCTGGGGATCATTTGTCGATCCGCTGGGGTGGAAACAAATCATTTTCCGAGGTAAACTGTCATTCATCGACTCGTGCCGAGGAATCTGAACCATCTTCTTGAAGAAGATTATCATTTACTGACTCCGCTGGGGATTTGTTGAAACATCCTCCTGGGAGAAAACTTGTCGCTTGTCAACTTTGCCGGGAAATCAGAGTTATTTTCCTGATGAAAACTGTCATCCATTGACTCCGCTGGGGATTTATCCAACGACTTTGTGAGGAAGGCAAAATGCGAAACAAACTATCTTATCGAGTGTCGCTTTGCGGGAGAATCTCGGCTGGGAAACTCCAAAAGTGAACAAACTATCTCCTTAAAGGAGATTGCCATTTGTTGACTTGCTCGGGGAGATCCTTGTGTACGAACTGTCGTCTTAAAGAAGAAAGTTCCTCCATAACTCGCAGGGGAAACTTGAGTTCACGCCTTAATGACTCGGGCATTATCATGATCAAAGCCCGACTAGACTATGCAATTATGATGTAATGTATGCATGAATATTATGACAATTATAAAATGTAAAGTGAATGTGAATAGAATTGTCGTGGATGTGAAATCCTGGGATACGACTTTGAATTTTGTGTTGATCAGAAGATGTCTTCTTCTTGAAATGCACTCCATTGGGGATATCTGGTTATCAGTTGCCCGCTGTTTGGAAGTGAGTGAAATAATTTAAAGTGAAGATCCGTCATCGGGAGATGTTCGCAAAGCGACCTCATGGGGAAATCTGGGTTCCCGGAGTCTCAACCGTTCTTGGAGCAACTGTTTGCATTCTCCCTATTGTTTGTAAACCTTAGAAAGAAATTTCACCTTTATATTTGCAAGTAAATTCATTTTATTTTATGAAAACATTTGTTTCAAGAGAATGACTGTTTAAACTTAAAATGCATTTCAAGAAACTGAATAAGACTCGATTGCAAAGAAAAGCACAAGGCTCCAATTATTATATATGGAATGGTAACCAGCCAAATGCTTGATTCCATGGAGTATTTACAAAGTTGGAAATTGGTAATTTTTGGGAAAAGGGCTACGATGAAACGTGACGACCGTTATCTTTCCCTTCCACTCTGAATTGCGCTGCATGCGTGCTTCGTAGAAGATGACCTACTGATGATGAATACTCCGCTATGGATCTCGAATGATCAAGTTTGTCCTGAACACAGTTACTTGCCATTTATCCCTAACTTTTGCGTAAACTACCCCTTTCGGGTTTTAAGTCTACCGGGATTGATTATATATTTTTTTTATGTCTCTAACTTTTTCCTGAATCGCCCTTTCGGGTTTTCGATTCACCGAGACGCTCTTTTTTGCCTAAGCTGCTCTTTGCGAGTTTTCAACTTAGCGAGCTGTTCTTTTGTTTATTTAGGCGAAGTATTTCTTGACTGCGTTGACGTTCACAGGACGGGTGAATTCTTCTCCATCCATAGTCGTGAGTATTAAGGCTCCTCCTGAGAAAGCTCTCTTGACCACGTATGGGCCGTCATAACTGGGAGTCCATTTCCCTCTCGAATCTGTAAGAAAAGATTGAATCTTTTTTAGTACAAGGTCGTCTTCTTTGATTGTGCAAGGTCGAACCTTTTTGTCGAAAGCTTTCTTCATTCTTTGTTGATATAGCTGTCCGTGGCATAAAGCTGTCATGCGCTTTTCTTCGATTAAGTTCAATTCATCGAATCTGCTTTGACACCACTCGGCTTCTGTTAATTTTGCTTCCATCAAGACTCTTATTGATGGTATCTCAACCTCTATAGGTAGGACTGCCTCCATGCCATATACAAGGGAGAAAGGAGTTGCTCCAGTCGAAGTACGTACAGATGTACGGTAACCATGAAGAGCAAATGGGAGCATTTCATGCCAATCTTTGTAAGTGATGACCATCTTTTGAATGATTTTCTTGATGTTCTTGTTAGCTGCTTCTACAGCCCCATTCATCTTTGGTCTGTAAGGAGATGAGTTGTGATGCTCGATCTTGAATTCTTCACAAAGCTCCTTCATCATTTTGTTATTCAAATTTGACCCATTGTCAGTGATTATCCTGCTAGGAATTTCGTAGCGACATATGATGTGATTCTTGATAAACCTGACAACAACTTGTCTTGTGACGTTTGCATACGAAGCTGCTTCGACCCATTTGGTGAAATAGTCTATGGCTACCAAGATGAAGCGATGTCCGTTGGACGCTTTCGGCTCGATCATTCCAATCATGTCGATTCCCCACATGGAGAAAGGCCAAGGGGAAGAGAGTATGTTGAGAAGAGATGGTGGCACGTGAATTCTATCGGCGTAGATCTGACATTTGTGACACCTCTTTGCATACTGGTAGCAATCTGACTCCATCGTCAACCAATAATATCCTGCTCTCAGTATTTTCCTTGTCATGGTGTGTCCACTAGTGTGAGTACCAAAGGAACCTTAATGTATTTCTCTCATGAGTGTTTCTGCTTCTTTCTTGTCAACTCATCTAAGCAGAACCATGTCGAAATTTCTCTTGTACAGAACATCTTCATTCAGGAAGAATCTGCCGGCTAACTTTCTCAAAGTTTTTCTATCTTTCTTTGATGCCCCAAGAGGGTACTCTTGTCTTTGAAGAAAGTTCTTGATGTCGTGATACCACGGTTTGTCGTCGATGGTCGCTTCTACTGTGAAAACATGAGCGGGCCTATCCAGGCGCATAACATAGATCTGAGGAATGTCATTCCAATGATTTATCCTAATCATGGAAGAGAGTGTGGCTAATGCATCAGCCAAATTATTTTCTTCACGAGGAATGTGATGAAAATCTACCCTGTCGAAGAATGGTAACAATCTTCTCGCGTAGTCTTTGTAAGGAATTAGCCCTGGTTGGCGTGTTTCCCATTTTCCTTTGATTTGATTGATGACCAAAGCAGAATCTCCATATACATCCAAGTGTTTGATTCTTAGATCCATGGCTTCTCCGAGACCCATGATGCAAGCTTCATATTCGGCCTCATTGTTTGTGCATTTGAAAGTTAATCTGGCGGTAAATGGAATATGGGTACCCTGAGGTGTAACAATGATTGCCCCAATTCCTCGTCCATAAGCATTGACAGCTCCGTCAAAGATTAAGTGTAACACCCCGAATTTAATTAAATTGGTTAATTAAATTATTGAAGGATTTAAATATTTGATTTAGTCGAATTTGGATTGTCAGTATTATTTAAGAGCGTATTTGGAATTATATAAATTGAAGTCGGATAGTCGGAAAATAATATTAAGAATAATATTATTTATAAGTCGGAATTATTATATTGAAGAAATTATTATTATAAGTGATATAATTGATTATTTGAGTTATATCTCTTATTGGGCCTAAATTGATTTTGGAGGATATTAAATAAAGAGAGGATTTAAACACTAAGCCCAATTGGTTTTATATTAGGGTTTTAGAGATTTTGGAAAGGGGGAGTTGTCATAATGAAGAAACAAGAATAGAAGAGAAAGGCAACTTTTGGAGGAGAAGAACAAGCTTAGAGATTTCATCCATGGTGTCAAAGCAATTGGAGACCCACTAAGTTGCTTCCATTGATAAGGTAAGGGTGGGGTTCTCTTCCTATAATGGGGCTTATGAAATCTTGTATGTTGGAAATTAGGGGTTTAGGTCATTACTTTTGCTGTGTTAAAATGGTGCTGGAAATTAGGGAATTGATATGTTCATGTTGCTGTTCATATGTTGTTGTTCTTTTAAATGGGAAACATTACAATGCCATGCATTTCGTATGCCAAAGAAATATATTATATAAACCGAAAATAGGCTAGAATATGAAATGAAGTCTGCAAAATACTGAAGTTTCATGCCGTAGGACGACCGGCAAGCCTTAGTGACGACAGACAAGCATGGTGGTGGTCGTGTAACTCTCCAATTTTTCCAATTTCTTTGCTTAAGCCTGTGTCTTGTTAACTAATGCAGCATAATTGATGTTCCTTTAATTTTCTTCTTTATTAACTTGGTGTGTCATTATGATTAGGATAGTATAATGTTAAGAAATAACCAATATAACTTATAGTAAATAAATTGAGACAGTAGGCTGGAATAACATGGTTAGTAAAAGAAGCAAATTATAAATGGAAATGAATGATAAATGCAAAACAGTCTCGTTCGGTCAAAATAGCCGAATTAAGCGGTATAATTAGTTGTCAGGAATTTGATGAAAATTTACGTGGTAGCTAAGTTTAATTAGTAGATTAACATGGTGGTGTTATTTTGTTGAAATTGTGATATTTTACGAATAGACTAAAATTGTGTTTGGTTTAAATATTCTTTATAAATAAACTATAATAATTTAATAGAATTGTCAATAAAGTTGTTAGAGTTGTCAATAGAGTTGTTAGAGTTGACAATAAGTTTTTAGAGTTGTTTTGAATTATTAAAAGTCATACTTTTATTTGTTTTGAGTAATTCTGACATGTTTAGAGTTGTCAGTGTATAATGTCGGTGTTTGTTTTTTTTCATTGGAACTTTAACAATTCATATCTTTTGAACCGTAACTCCGTTTGAGTCTCCGTTCGAGGCGTTAGAAAGCTAGCGCGATATTCTTTTTAATAAAAATGGTCTTGAGCAATAGAATGCTAGAAAATTGGAAATGGAGTAGAAATAGAAGTGAATTAAATTAATATAGTGTGATTATTAATTGGTTGATTAAATTAATAGTTGAATTAATTTCAATGTGTTTAATTGATTAGAATATAATTTGGAATTAGATTAACTATTTGGTTTGTCGGTAAATTACGATATTTTGTGAATTTATCCGTAATTGTGTTTTGACTTGAATATGTATGTTGAGAAATATATATTATTATGTCAATGATGTTGTTTTGATATTGATTCTCTGTGGGTAGTTGGATAGCATTAATTTTAATGATTAATTGCTTGATTTTAAATGTGTATGTTCATATATAATTGGCAAAATGAGAATTAACATGAGATAGTATGGTTACTAGTGTTAATTGGATTTTGTGAATCGTAATTGATTAATTGACCTTTTATATGTGAATGATATGTATGTGTTGTGAATGTTGTGTACAATTGGTGGATAATTCATCGAGTTGAATTATTGTGATATGCTAAATATTAAGATGGTAGAGATGATCTTAATTGCATATGTTTGTCAACATTGTACATGCATTCATGTCATGGTGTGCCTTGAAACAAAGGTGGTTTGCTTTGAAACAAAAGCGGGGCTTGGATTCTAGAGTGAATTCGGAAAGCGGTAAACTATATGTTTACATTTGGTGGCTTTGATCTTGTCCGGATCTGAAGCGTGGCTAGATTCTATATGAATCGGAAGCGGTGGAACTTTGGGTCCACATTGGGTACCACATGCATAGAGTCACATGTCTTGCATTGAGTCACATTGAGGTTAAGTGATGTTTGAATATATGCATTTATGTGATTGTCATGTGTACATGAGATGTGATAATTGAAATTGGTGATGTTTTGATATATAATTGGTTAAACGTGTGAATATGTGATAATGATGGATTGTGTATATATTTGGGATAATAGTATTGAATCTTTTGAGTATTATACTATTGAATTTTGTGCTTACTTGAATATGTGAAATTTATTAGATGATACTATTTACATGATTATGACTTGTTGTGTGATGAAAAGTATGTGAGATTAATGAACTGTAGAAGTATGATGTGTATAGTAGCTATTGATACTTGTGATGTGATGATTTTATATGTCTGAATCCTAGCATGCAATTTATCATATGCCCACTTATATGATTTGATATCTCACCTTTTTTTCTTGTTTCGCCGTTGCCTTTATATTGGCAACGTGCAGGTATTCAAGTATGAAGATTTAGTTGCCGTTACTCGAGTCGGTTGTCGCTCTGATACGTAGCACTCTGGGGGGAACGATTTATACTATTATTGATGTTGCTATTTAATTGTTTCATTTTGGTTGGACAAAATGTTAAGTTAACTGAAGATATTTTATTGAATACATTCTTAAGTGATTCCGCTGTGTTTTAATAAAATAAGTTATTCTATTTCAAAGGTGCTATGTATCCGCTTTATGCGACGAGGTGATTTGTTTTGTTTTGATTATGTGACGCCTCATTTTTTTATTGAGAAATTTTGAAAAACTCTGATTTATATATATTTGCCGGGTAGAAATGGGGTGTTACATTAAGCCCCATTGGGATCTTATCTCAGGTCCTTCGTCTGGTAGTGGCTCGTCGTAATCTTTCATCTTGAGGTACATAACGTCCTCGTCTGGAAAGTCAAAACTGGTTGATTCATGACCATTGAGTGGGTGGTGAGCCAGGTACTCAGCTAGAATGCTTCCTTTCACGGCTTTCTGTGCGTGATACTCAATGTCATATTCTGATAACAACATCTGCCAACGGGCAATTCTCCCAGTTAAGGCAGGCTTCTCAAAGATGTACTTGATTGGATCCATATGGGAGATCAAACAAGTAGTATGTCGAATCATGTACTGGCGGAGACGCTTGGCAGCCCAGGCCAACGCACAACACGTCTTTTCGATCATGGAGTAGCAGGATTCACAGTCTGTGAATTTCTTGCTCAGGTAGTAGATGGCATGCTCTTTTCTTGTCTCTTCTTGCTGTCCAAGGACACAACCCATGTAATCTTCTAAGACGGTTAAATACATTATCAAAGGTCTTCCTTCCACTGGAGGAGACAAGATGGGTGGTTCGAGCAGATATTCCTTAATGCTGTCGAACGCTTTCTGACAATCGTCTGTCCAGATGCAACTTTGATTTTTCCGTAGAAGTTTGAAAATTGGAGCACAAGTTGCAGTCATGAGATATATGAATCTCAAGATGTAATTCAGACGTCCAAGAAATCCTCTAACTTGTTTCTCGGTTCTGGGTGAAGGCATTTCTTGAATTGCCTTGACTTTATCTGGATCCACTTCAATTCCTCGTTTGCTGACGATGAAACCAAGGAGTTTTCCTGAGTAGACACCAAAGGTACACTTGTTGGGATTCAGGCAAAGCTGAAATTTCCGTAAGCGTTGAAATAACTTTGTCAGATTCTGTATATGATCTTCCTCATTCTCTGATTTAGCAATCATGTCATCCACATAGACTTCCACTTCCTTATGCATCATGTCGTGGAAAAGTGTAGTCATGGCTCTTTGATATGTTGCCCCTGCGTTCTTTAGTCCAAAAGGCATAACACGATAGCAGAATGTGCCCCAGGGGGTGATGAAAGCTGTTTTCTCCATATCTTCAGGTGCCATCTTGATCTGGTTGTATCCCGAAAATCCAACCATGAATGAGAAAACTTTGGATTTTGCTGTACTATCCACCAACATATCAATATGTGGTAACGGAAAGTCATCCTTAGGGCTAGCTTTGTTCAAATCTCTATAGTCGACGCACATGCGGACTTTTCCGTCTTTCTTAGGAACGGGAACAATGTTAGCTAACCACTGAGGGTATTCTGAAGTGACGAGGAAACCAGCGTTGATTTGCTTTTGAACTTCCTTTTTGATTTTCATGGCCATCTCCGGATGAGTTCTTCTCAATTTTTGCTTGACCGGAGGGCATTCTGCTTTTAATGGTAAGTGATGCTCCACTATACTGGTATCCAACCCTGGCATATCCTGATAAGACCAAGCGAAGACATCTGAAAATTCTCTGAGCAGCTGTATCAAACTTTCTCTGATCTCTGAACTGAGCGAAGCTCCAATCTTAACCTCTTTTCTGTTTCCATCGGAACCAAGGTTGATGATCTCTAGAGGCTCATTGTATGGGTGAATGGCCCCTTCCTTTTGTTGAAGTAACCGTGAAATTTCCTTTGATATTTCTTCGTCTTCTTCTTTCTCTGCCTCGAATACAGGAAACCCAAAGCTTGGAGAAGTCATACGGTCGCACGTTTCAACGGGGTATTTTATGATTAATCTGCATATGTGTGATAAGTTTTATTTAGACAACGAGGGAAGACTCGGTGTATGCAGTTAATGGAATTTTTTGATGTTTTTTAAGGGTGTTTTTTAGGATTACCAATTTCCGAAAAAAGAAAAGGAAAAACTAACGAAGGAACAAAATGACATTTTTATTTATTGACAGTCATTTCTTGAAACAAAGACCCTATAAAACAAAACTCTATTGCTTTGGGCGAAGCAAAGAGGGATATTTTCCTAAGAAATAGTAAAATGCAAAGCCCTATGAAACATCTCTTCACCCTGGGCTATGGTGAGAGGACAAAATAACGGTGAAAGTTCCTACTTAGGAGTGCGAACAACAGTTGAAACTTCAACAGCTGTCCAATAGCGGCGAACCCCATTGTGCACTAAGTAATCTGGAACCTTAGGCTTAAGCTGGCCTGTGGTAGGTCTTGATTTACCAACCACTGTCTTTGCAACACTCAGACGATCTTCTTCTACTTCGGCAGACTGAGCGGTGTGAGCATACCCATTTCCAAGTGGAGTATGTCGGTTTTTCTTTTGAGGAAACTTCCAATCTTCTGAATGGAGAGACTCGTTGTCGGAGACACTTTCTAGGTCATCCTCTTCTGTATTTTGGTCTTGCTCTTCTCCCAAGATGGCATTGACTAGATATGTGAACTCTAAATCAGTAGCCTCGGAAGGTGATTTGGGGATATAATCCTCAATGATGACTTCACCAGATGCTGATGATGAATAGCAAGGGTTATATATCTCTTTTGGCTGAGAGAGATACTCGTAATCAATGTTCCATCCAGTTGGAACAATGTCTTCAAGAGAGATTCTTGAACTTTCAGGAGCGGAGTATTTCACCATGTAGTCGAATTTTCCGCTTGGTTCTCCTAATGTGTCCCAAGTCTCTTCGGGGATAGGAGGAACTTCTTCTGATGAACCATGACTTCTGGTGGTGAAGCTGTTAGTAACTTCATCACTGCTTGGTTGAGTCTTACTTTCAAGTCCTTTAGTTGGATAACAGCAAGGTGAATCAGACTCTGATAGGGCTATGTATCCTGCCTCGAGAAGGTAGGACATACATTCCTCTTCATCAGTGTTTTCCGTACCGATGGTATTGACTGTTTGTTGAACAGGTTGAAGAAAACCTCCGCTGCGGAAAGTTTCTTGAATTGGGAGAACTACCTCAATTCCTGGAATAGCCTTTGATGATGTTGGAAAGAATCCAACTCCTGTTCTGTTCTTGTTGTTGGTAGGAATATTAATGTGCCCCCAACCACTGGTAGTGCCATCCTTTACAACTTGGATTGCATCTTTGTAGGAAGAAATAGACGCTGCTTTCTCTTTTCCTTTTTCCTTGTCCAACGAAAGTGCTTGGAATTTAGTCCCAACAACTTCTTTTGGTTCTATGTCGGAGAATGACGACAGGTTGCTGACAATCAAAGCTCGTTCTCCACATACGGTTACCAATTTGTCATCTCTTATGAACTTCAGTTTCTGATGAAGTGTTGAAGTAATTGCCCCAGCCTCATGAATCCATGGGCGACCTAGCAAACAACTGTATTGTGCCGGGATATCCATAACTTGGAAAGTGATTTGGAACGTCTGAGGTCCAATAGTTATGGGAAGATCCACTTCTCCAAAAACTGACTTTCTTGATCCATCAAATGCTTTGACGATGACGTGACTGTCCCATAACGGGTGATCTTTGAAAGATAATCTTGACAATGTTGATTTAGGAATGACGTTGAGAGAGGATCCATTGTCTATTAGGACTCCTGTGAGTACATCACCCATGCAGCTAACTGAGATGTGAAGTGGAAGGTTATGGTCCACTCCTTCTTCAGGAAGATCTTCGTCACAGAAACTCAGGCTAGTTCCTGCGGAGATGTTGGCAACGATACTGTTGAATTGTTCCATAGTAAGACTTGGTTCTACGAAAGCTTGTTCCAAAACTTTCTGTAGAGCTTCCCTATGAGCTTCAGAACTCAATAGTAGGGAAAGAACAGATATCCTAGACGGAGTATGTAGCAGCTGGTCTACAATGTTGTATTCACTCCTCTGGATTAACTTCAAGATCTCATCATTTTCTTTCGCTTGAACATCATTGGTCGGATGATTGTCTTGCTTATGTGGTACTTCTTCAGAAGGCTTTTCCACATTTTCTGTTGCTCTGTTGAAGACTCGTCCACTTCTGGTGACTCGACTAATGTCAGCAATGTTGACAACAGACGGTAATGGTATTTCCTTACCATTTTCAATGAATGTAGCATTGTACTTGTAAGGTATAGCCCTGCTGGACTCATACGGTACAGGACCTGGTAAGTAGATGACTAACGGAGTAATTGCTGTCTTCCTGCTGTCATACTTGACTCGCATAGGTTCAACTTGATTAATTTGAGGAGATACGGTAAAGACTTCGTCATCTTCTCTGTTGGCAAGAACTGTGATGGTATTATCATCCATCAGTTTATGAATGTCGTTGCGAACTCGCAAACATCCTCGTGAATTTCTTCGACAAATTCTGCATCTACTGTAAGGATGAAAATCTGTTCCAAAGTAGGCAAGTCCATTTAAAGTCTTATGGAACCTGACTACCGATCCTTCGAGATCTTCAACTTTGTAGATTTTATATTCTCCTGGACATCCTTGAACCATGTTGACGTCGTGCTCAGTTTTGACTCGAATGTGTTGAATCCATCCTAAGTCCATTTGTTCTTGTAATGCAGCTTGAACTACGGTACATCCTTGATTATTCTTTGGACAAATTTCACAGGTGAAGTAGTTGTGAGGTAGTACATGACCATATCCGGCTTGTCTAGCGTGCATTTTGACAAGATTTTCCCCTATCTGACGAATATCGTAGATTTGAATGACATTGGGGTGTTGATCTATCAGATTCACTGAAGCTTCTTTATGCTGCGGCAAAGGATTTGCCTGGACATTAGGATTAGTGTCTTTGAAGGATAGCATTCCACTCTTCACTAATCTTTGGACGTCGGCCTTGAAACTGAAACATCTCTCAATGTTGTGACCTGGTGCCCCCTGATGATAGGGACAAGATTGATCAGCCTTGAACCACTGTGATGATTCATTTACAGGATTTGAAGGGCTCTTTGTCTGAATGAGTCCTTTCGCCAGTAGTGTTGGAAACAATTCCGCATATGGCATTGGTATGGGATCAAAGGCAGGATAACTTGGAATCCGATTGTTGTTGAAATTTGGAGGTCGAACCTGTTGCTGAGGTTGCTGCGGCCTTTGTTGAAATGGTTTTTGCGAAACCTGAGGTTGATAAGCTGGCGCTGAGTTAACAACCGGAGTTACTGTAGCAACCTGAGGTGAAAAATTCTTCTTTGCTTTGTGCAAGACATTGCTGACATCTTAATCCTTTTTCTTCTGGAAAGAACTTCCATACTTCCTTGGACCGATAGAAGATTCTGGTTCTTTGTTCAAGCGTCCTTCTCGAACTGCTTCTTCTAAACGCACACCCATGTTTACCATCTCGGTGAAGTCACTTGGTGCACTTGCAACCATTCGTCCGTAGTAAAATGGACTAAAAGTTTTGAGATAGATTTTTGTCATTTCTTTCTCTTCAAGTGGTGGATAAATTTGAGCAGCAACTTCACGCCATCTCTGAGCGTATTCCTTGAAGCTTTCTCTATCCTTTTGAGTCATGGCCCGGAGTTGATCTCTGTCGGGAGCCATATCCAGATTGTACTTATACTGTTTGACGAAGGCCTCTCCGAGGTCTCGAAAAGTACGAATCTCTGAACTGTCCAAGTTCATGTACCATTTGAGTGCAGCACCAGTCAGGCTGTCTTGAAAATAATGAATGAGCAATTGTTGATTATCAGTCTGAGTTGACATCCTTCGAGCGTACATCACGAGATGACTTTGTGGGCATGAATTCCCTTTGTACTTCTCGAACTCTGGTACTTTGAATTTGTGAGGAATCTTAACATTTGGAACCAGACAGAGGTCTGCAGCATTCTTTCCAAATAGATCTTGTCCTCGGAGAGTCTTGAGTTCCTTCTGCATTTGTAGAAACTGTTCCTGGAACTCGTCCATTCTTTCATACACGCCAGCATCCTCACTTGGAGCGTGATGATATACTTGTCCAACCTGTGGAGGAAAAGTATGCATAATCGGTCGTGGAGAAGCCCTGACAGCAGATCTTGGTATCTCAACATTCTGTTGTGTGAAACCCATTGCCGTTGCTCTTGGAACTTCAATTTCCAGAGGTTTGTAACCCTCCGGTGGACGCATATCCATGGTGACTTTTGGAACTTCAGAAACTGGAGGTATGTACCCTTCTGGAGTAAAGTTATACGGCATGCCCCAAGGTCGATCGGGCGGCATGGTATACTGAGGAATAGGAGTAGAAACAATCTCGGAAACCACAGTCCTTTGCGGTTCTTCTGGCGTTGGTCGATTCTGCGCAACTACCAGGGCTTCTACCATACTATTGAGTCTTTCAACAGTACCCTTGAGAGTATTAATCTCTTCTCTGAGTTCTTCATTCTCTTGTTCAAAGTCTTCCATTCTTTTCTTGCAACTTGAACGAGTGTTGTATGGATGAGACAGCTTGAAAGTCTTGATTCACCTCCTTCTCCTCCTCTCTTTCTGGAGAAAGGAAAGTGACTATTAGATCCACGACAATTCTCGTGTCAGTGCGTATGACTAAAGTGATGCATGATATGTAATTAAGCTATTATTTTTCAAGGAAACACCATAATTACATTATGAAACATCAAACTTTTATTAATTAAGCGAAAAACGCCGTTTTTACACACTTTGAAAAGGGAAATACAAAGAAACTGAGAGAAAGGACTCTAAAACTTTGACGAAGAGCCGACTTCACGTTCTAACATTTTCTTCTGTTTCTTGAGCTGAGCGTTCTCTGACGTGAGCTGATCGATGATCCAGGAAGCAGGAGGGATATGATGAGAAAGTGATGATTGTGTCACTTGTCGATCGAGTACTTCAAGTAACTCATCCTTCCTTCTTAGGATGTTTTGAATCTCAACATTTTTCGTGTTGACAATTCGGTACTTGTTCCTCCAAGCATTCCTTTCTTGGCATACCTTGTTTAATGTCGCTTGCAGTTTTTCAACATCAGTTGAGAAAAGGTAAATTGGTTCCCTTAAGGGAATAGGTTCTTGATGTTGATATGGCATCCTGAGCTTGAATGCTCTGACGCGTACCCATTGAAGGTAAGGATCCAGGGAGATGCAAAGATGTTTTCCTAACAATCTTCTCCCTTTGCTGTGAACAAAACGCCAGGCTTGGACAATTTCCTTCTTTAGCATGTTGCCATGATCGTCGATGTTCTTGAAGAACAGACCCTCCAATTGAATATTACTTGGAATATTTTTCATAGGATAGCCATATTGACGACGGGCTAAAGCTGGATTATAGCTGATTCCTCCCTTAGTTCCAATAAGGGGTACGTTGGGATAACTTCCACAACTGAAGATGATCCTGGTTTCTTCGTTGTCAGGACTACACCAATCAATGTCTGTATGAGTGAGAGACATGATTTTTTGTGACCAGTAAAGGCCATCCCTCATGTTCCAGAAAGTGCTAGACTTTGGCAGGTGCGAAACGAACCATTCGTATAACAACGGTACGCAGCATGTGATTAATCCTCCTCGCTGCAGGTTTCTTGAATGCACAGAGTGATAAGCATCCGCAAGCAAGGTTGGAACTGGATTTCCAATCAAAAAGATCTTAATTGCGTTGATGTCGACGAAATCGTTAATGTTAGGAAACAAAAACAATCCGTAGATAAGCAATGCTAAGATTTCTTCAAATGCGCTCATATCTTGGATGCTGACGAAGTACCGAGCTTGGTCTAACAAGAATTTGGAGGGTAATCCTTGAATTCCTCCTCTACTCACCATATGAGTTCTGATGTCGACTACGTTCAAAGGAGTAGTTGCAGCAATGATAATGTCGTCAAGATTCTTTTCCAAACCAGAGTATGGATCTTGCGCGTACACGGGTATTCCAATCAGACGAGAGTACTCCTCCAACGTGGGCATGAGTTGATAATCTGGAAAGGTAAAGCAGTGATACGTTGGATCGTAAAACTGCAGCAATGTGGGAAGGATCCCATCCACAATGTTAGTGCTGAGAAGAGGCAGAAGTTTTCCATACTTCTCCTTGAAAGCCTGGGGGGGTTAACCACCAGTTTTCCGAGCTTTTCCAATTCCTCGACCTTAGGAATCTTGAAGGTGTATTTCCTAGCTCTCTTTCTTCCGTAATCCATGATATAGATCCTTAAGTCCTTTCTCCGTTTCTCTCTTTCTATGAAGTTCAAAACGTTTGTTATTTAGTTTCCTTGAAAAACGACTCGATAAAGACTTTTTTTTTTGGTTTTAATTATTATGAATGAATGATGCATGAATGCACACACAAGAGTTTTAAACAAACATGGCGTAGAAGGGTATAGTGGTCATGAAGTCACAACGCAAACCTCGCCCCAATGGTAAACTAAGGATAAGGATTTTTGTACCTGTAGAACGGGTTCTAAGGGTCTCAGAGTTTTTGCTCAACCTTAAAGATACGTTGACTGGTATCTATAAGAGATTTTTCTCTGAGTGTAGTATCTGCGTGACAATTACTTCCGTAATCACCGCTCTACGTCCTAAAAAAGGCTTTAAGTGGGGTTAATGTGTTTCTAGGTCCTCCTGGTACAAATCAGTCTCGGAATGCATTGGCGCAGTTAATCACAACCAGCCAGGCAAATCCCAAGAGTAGACTTGGAAACCAAGATTACAGGGCCTTCACCGGGAAGACATCCTCCATCCTATCTTATGTTGCACTCAAATCCGGGTATAGGATTTCTCACCACAAGGGGGAATCAAGCCCTTTCGCGATACAGAATAAACAAAATAAACAAATATATATATGCAACAAACACATGAAATGACACAGAGGTTAGGCAAGACCTCTCTTGTTTGAGGGGGAATTTGGCATCCCTAATTCCTCAATGGGGCTGGACCAGCAACAGGTCAACCATTGGTTTGGATGAAAGACCAAGGTTTTTAACACTCAAGATTCCCCAGCAGAGTCGCCATTTTTCTGTGGTGTCGTTTTTTTACCTCCCCGTTTCACTTGGGAGGACGGCACGCTAGACCCTTCACGCGAAATTTGGAAGGAGAATGCGCCCGGGATGGGATGAATTTTGTTTCAGTTCTTCCTACGATATCACACGAACTTTCTTATTGTCCTACGAGTAGGAAAGGGAAAAAAAGATCTCAACTAAACCCTAGGAGTTTGCTAAGTGTGGGGATTTCACCTAGACTAGAAATTCTGGAGTTCGGGGGGTCGGTTATACATAGGGAAGAGTTTAAGCACCCTACATATCCGTAGTACTCTACAGGAACCTTCTCTGTGTCATTGTGATTGTGTTTATTGCTAATGATTGGGAAAGTTTCTCCTTTGTGTTAGGAGAAGGAATTGAATTGATTAAAAAAAGACAGACAGACAGACAAACTGACTATTTTTGGTATTTTATTAGATCGCTGAGATTCCTTGTGAACCTCATGCCTACATATCCCTAGTGGAAGTCAGAGCTTAATGTAGTTCGGGGAACTAACTAAGGAAATTAATTATTTTTGGTGCCTTGCGTGAAGCTCAAGGTTGAAGCTTTGAATAAAATCTCTGTTTACAGTAAAGAGACATGAAGTCATCTTTATAGAGAGGTATTTCTACTATTCCACCACAAACATTAAAAGAGTGACAGAATAACTGAATTCATTTCATTCAAGAGAGAGAGCCTACTTGGTTGATCAAGTATGACAACCAACATGCTTCTTGAATGAAAGAAAGATGCTCGTCCAAATTAGGGAAAGTTAATCACATGCCTGGTTACACTGCCAGCTCATGCCTTTCAAAATCCTAAATGGGAGACTTGGTTAAAAATTAAAATGAAATGTAATGTTTGTTTGTTTGAATGTGGTGAGATAGAAGAAATATCTCTCTATAGAGATAAGCTATGTCTATCTACTGTATAAAAGATTTGACTTTTTAGCTGGCTTGAATGAGGCCCAAGCTTGAGGCTTTTGATTGATTTATTTGACTCTGGGAGATAACCTTACTGGGGAGAATTTAAACTAAGGAGTTTTTGTGTTCTGTACAAAGCCCAGAATTGAGGCTGACTCTAGTTAGGGAGACTCTATTTGTGTGCCTTGTATGAAGCCCAAGGTTGTGGCTAACTGCTGAGGATAACTGAGTTTTTAAGACTATGAATGACTCTGTTTTGTGTGCCTTGTACAAAGCCCAAGGTTGTGGCTGACTCTTACTGAGGATGGTTATTAATTTGTGCCTTGTATGAAGCCCAAGGTTGTGGCTACACTAGCTAGGGGGAATATTATTTTCTGCCTTGTACAAAGCCCAAGGTTGTGGCGGACTTTTAAAGAAACTGAGTATGGAAGACTCTATGGGGAAAAGATCCTAGAGATTAGGAATCTTTGACACAGGGAAATATGGTTTATCTGCCTTGTACAAAGCCCAAGGTTGTGGCTAAAAAATGAAAGACTCACTGGGGAAGTTTTATTCTGCTAGAGGTTTTAACAAACTAATTTATTATTTTTATGTTTTGGAAGCTAAACCTTTCCAGGGATTTTCACTCAGCTGGAGAAATTGACTATTAAAAGACTGAATTTTTATCATGTTTTTTGGAGGCTGACCCTTTCTAGGGGTTTTGACTCTTTTGGGGAAAATATCTCTTAAGAGAATGAATCTTTGGTTTTGAAGGAGTGATTTTGGAGGCTGACCCTTTCCAGGGGTTTTTGTTAAAATGGAAGAATGATTGGAGGCTAACCCTTTCCAGGGATTTTTATTAAAATGAAGGAATGATTGGAGGCTAACCCTTTCCAGGGATTTTTGTTAAAATGGATGGCAGAAAGATTATCTAGTGGAGACTTCTTGTTTTAAAGCCCAAGATTAAGGCTGACTCTTGCAGGTGATAAGCAAATATGGATCCTAGACTTTGCTAAGGAAGATTGATGAAGATAAGGGTGACAGAGACTGTCCATGTCTCTCATTCCAAAAAGTGTACTCAATATGAAATTGAGACAATCTTAGCTTATTTAAAGTCTGGTTTAAAGAATAGAAGAAACTCACCAGGATAGGCTAAAAGGTAACTAAAGACCTGTTCCTATATTTATAAGAAACCTGATGGGTCCTTGTATACAAGCTCAAGAGGAAGCTGGAAATGCTTGTAAGAAGCCCGTGGGTCCTTGTACAAAGCCCAAGAGGAGGCTAATCGAGGGTCATTGTTATAGCACAAGAGAAAGCTATGTGGTTTTGAACTTATTTTGGCTTTAAGCAAATGGGTAAGAGGTTTCACTGGGAATAATTCCTCTTTGGGTGGATGTGTCCTTTCATATCCCAAAATTTGCCCATCTCATTTCACCTTTCAAATGCTCAAAGATCTCCAATTGCTCAAAAGCTACATACCTCCTAAACGAATGCCTTTGAACTAGGGTTTTGATCTTCTCAATGAGAAATCAACTTCTAATGCCTCAAATGGAACACATGGTCTCTCATATGCCTCAAAGGATCCTCGTGCCAAGTGTCATACCCCAATTTTTGACCTAAGATACCACCTCATATCATTGCATATGCATCATTTGCATCTCTAACAAATTGCATAGCTTGTGTTTGTTACTGGTGCTCAGCAGGATTTAATCAAGAGATCACTCATCAGTGCAAGTAACAATCAATTAGGGTTTTGTTCTCCCTTCATCTCAAATGAATCATCTTCATCAACAATCAACATTTGGTCCTCAGAGATTCACTTCAACAAGCTCAACAGCTTTGAATCGACTGAATTAGGGTTTTGACTGAAGACAGTGCACTCCTGACTTTTGCTCAGAATTTGACCTAATGGCTTGGGACATGACCTCAAGACCCCAAGTGCATCATTTTGACCTAATCCATTGGCTCATAACATCTCCTACACAAAGATTGATCAGACAAATCCTCAGATCAGGGTTTTGAACTATCAGGGACTAAAACCAGGGATCACATTTGGGAAACCCTAAAAATCCCCAGGAAGTCAATCAAAGGTCTCAATTATCCTCAAATAATCCCTATGACAATATCCAATGGAAATTGCATCTCAATTCAAGACCTACAGTCATCAATCTCATCAGGTCGACAATTAGGGTTTTTGACCTAATTCACTGAACAACTGACTTTTTAATCAGGACATGGTGCCACAACTCAAAACATGGCTCAATATCCTCTAATGCTTCAATGTGATCCATTCATACCATTCATATGGTGAGGATAGCATGTTTCATTTGAAATCTCCAGAAATGCGATTCGTCTGAAAAAGTCAACTGTACAAGATCACCATTGACTTTTGGGGAATTTTGGTCAACCATGACTTTTGAAGTTGAAAATCATCAATATATGAAGTATGAAGTCATTTGATCAAGAAAAATCAAGAAAATCAATCAAGAATCAAAAAGTCAAAAGTTTGACTTTCATACTTAGAAAATTTTTCTAAGTGTTTTTTATGGTTTTTTCCAAACTTTGGAGGGGAATAACTCAAAATTTCACCTACAAACTGAAAAAAACTTCCAACATGAAAGTTGTAGATTTTGATCCAATAAACAACTTTGACACATATAAATTTTTTCCATAAGATCAACCATTTAAGAGATATGGAGCCTCAAAGTTGACATCTTTTGAAAATTTCACTTAAAACTTCATTTTCTTCAAAGTTCATGGAACTTTTTCACCCATTTCCTTAAAGGTCTTGAAGAAACTTTCAACTAGGGTTTTGAAGTGTGTAACATGAGCTTTCCAAAATGTCCAAGAGCATGAAAAAATATGGAGTGTAGCTATGGTTTTGAATTATGCATTTAGTGATCATTTTCACTTGAATTTTCACCATTTTTCACTAAGTTTCAAGACTACATTGCCTATAGTCCAAGTAATGATGCAAAGAGGCAATAATTGAAGATATTTTCTCTGATTTGAGATCAGAATGGAAGAGGATAAGAAGCTTGAGTTTTAACCATGGTTTGGTCACTTTAACCATTTTGCATTAAATGTAAAAGATTCCTTTTTATCTCTTAAGCCAAATCATCAAACTTTGATCAAGTTGCAAAGCTCTTCATTCAGAATCCTTGGCCTATAAATAGAGGTCCAAAACTCATTCAAATTCACACCAAAACCTCACAATTATAGGTTTTCTCTCTTCTTTCTTGAATTACAAGTCATGTGTTTCAAAGTGAGGTAGAAAACTCAACCTCCAAACCTTGCAAGTTCTGAACAAAGTGATGCTTCCCACAACTTCTAAATGTCAAATGTGATGTGTTTGAATCACTCATACACCCAAAAACACCTCAAATCTCAGAATCACTACCTCACTTCCATAATTGCATATATTGAACCTTATCATGCCAAAATCCATACCAAGCCATATCTGTCCAAACTAACACTCCTAACACCATCCATATACTTCATATGAATGATCCAAACACTCACCAGCAATCTGAAACACCTCCATCTTCAAATTCGATTCATACTTGAAGCAACTGCAGTTCGGGTGCCATGGCCATGCTCAGATGAATTCAGCTTGTTCCAGACATCCAGACACCTTCCATAATCATCATTGAAGCTATCCAGATTGATACAAAGCATCTGTAACACTTATATTGAAGAATCAAATCTCCAGTTTGGCCGTTTTTGAAGGTAAGTCACTTGAACTTCAAACTCTATCATACATGCATCATAAATGAAAAACTGCCATGCCATCTTGTTTCTGCATATGTATGGATCATTAACCCTCAATCAATTGCAACTTATCATGCACACACACGATTTCAGATTGAAACTCAAAATTAGGGTTCTTCGTGTTCATCAGAAAATTGATAGCCTTAGAGATAAAATAAATGCAATTAAATGATACCATCATGTTCCTGGTGAAAAATCGAGCAAGATAGGCTATTCACTCGATCCAAACAATTCAGTTTTCAGAATTTTCAAATTTGAATTGGGTATGTGTTCTTGGCGCCAGATTTTGAAACTGAAATTAGAAATTGATTCAAAAATATAATTGATTCGTTGCAAATACTAAACAGACCACGCGCGTGGTCCAGTTGGTCATGTTTTTGAGTAGTGAGCGTGAGGTCGTGGGTTCAACACTCATGGGGACCAAAACCAATTTTTTGACACTATTTTTCTTTCATTTTTTACACAACTTCACTTAATTATTTAACCAATCAAATCAATTTATTTTTGCTTCATTTTTTGAACACTTCTTATTTAATATACATATTTTAAGAATATCAAAAAAAATCATCAAAAAATATTTATTTGATACATTTTTTAATAGTTTTAAAATGACTTGTGTTTAAGTAATTTTAATACTTTTAAATATTATTTTTTCATTTGATTTTCAAAATTAATCATTTGTAAATACTTTTTGAAGCAAACCCTAATCATCTAAATGTTAATTGAAGACAATCTTTTTGTTTATCTTGATTAATTTGACTTCTTTCAAAATTCAAATCGTTTTAAAACGAGCGATCGCGATTCTTTTCAAAAACAATAAACCATTTCTTTTTGAAACTATTGATTAAATCTTTTTAATTGATTAATTGATTTTCAAAACGAAGTGGGGCCTCTCGAATATTAGAGAGTGTAAGTCCCATTTCTTTTCTTTTTGTACAGTTTTCAAAACATTCTTCAAAACAATAAAACTTCTTCAAAATAAACAATTTTCAAACAGTTTTCAAATCATTTTCAAAGCAACAAAACTCCAAAGAAACTTCAAACTTTTCAATATACCATGGGCCTCCATGTAGGTATAAGCCCCAAGCCCTTTTGTACATACCCACTCCAGTACATGAAATTAGGTATTTCATTGTACGCCTTTTGTACATATCTCGATCAGTTGTTTTTTAACTTTGAATAACAAACCAAAAATGAAGGTTTCTTTAAATCTTCCCAAAAATACCATGGGCCTCCATGTAGGTATAAGTCCCAAGCCCCTTTGTAAATACCTGTTTACATAGCTTTGAATAAACTCAAGTGGACCTCTCCCCGAGTATGAGTCCCGAGCCCCCGTGTATACAAATGGAGCATGCTTACAGGTATATTTCCTTCATAAACTCCATTATATACACACACTTTGTCATATATAATTGTTCATATAACTGTTCATATTTGTTCATGTACTTGTGCATATTTGTTTGTACTTGTTCATACGTGTGATTGTGTTATATATACTTGTTCAACTTAGTACAACACTAGGTTCCCCATAGCCTCCTATTGGGCTTCGTGCAAAGAATCTCACTAGTTTAGGTTAGGACATAGAGTATGGTTTCCCGGTGAAATCGCTCTAAGAGCTCAGACCAACTATACCATGCCTCCCCTTGGGCTTTGTACAAACGAGTGACCCTCCCATAGCCTCCTCTTGGGCTTACAATGCAAGGACCCTGGATTGTCCCTCCCATAGCCTCCTCTTGGGCTTACAATGCAAGGACCCTCGGATAGCCTCCTCTTGGGCTTCGTACAAGGACCCACGGGCTTCTTATAAGCATCCCCAATATCCAAATCAAATACCCTAGGAGATTAGACATTTTTCATCTCTATGCTAGGAGTATCTCTTATATATCATCACAAACAATCAATCAATCAATCAAACTTTTTTTGCCACAAGGCTGGCTAATCAATCAAACTGTTTTACCACCGTACTGGATGATTAATCAAAGTTTTTGTCACAAGGCTGACTTCATTGAAACTTTTGCCACAAGGCTGGCTGATTAATCAAAGTTTTTGTCACAAGGCTGACTTCATTGAAACTTTTGCCACAAGGCTGGTTAAACAAACAAAAATCAAACAGATGTATGTGATGATATAGATTAGATACATCTAGCATTTAGACGACATTTGTCTATTTTCCTTTGCTTCCACTAGCATAAGTGGGAACTACGATTGCTCTGACTTTCTCAACATCCCTTTGAGAATACGTAGGCACAAGGTCGATCCTTGGCGAGCAAAACAAAACAAAAAAAACCATTCAAACCTTAGCACCCGTAGACCCCGAGCTACAGATGCTCTGATTCCCTCTAAGGGATATGTATGCAGAGGATCGCGATGATCTTTGCGAGCATAATCAAACAAACACCTTAGGTCCCACCTATTTCACAACAGAACCTTCACCGTAGCATAGAATAAAAAACAATAAAGAACCCTGTAGAGTACTACAGATACGTTGGGTGCTAATACCTTCCCTTCGTATAACCAACCCTCTTACCCAAGATCTCCCCCCACTTTTTAGGTTATTGCAGCTTTTTTCCTTTTCCTCCTTTGGAAATAATAAAAAGTTTGGTCGAAATAAAAGAAAAATCATTTTTTTTGAGCACTCGAGCCCAAAGAAGGCATCAGGTGTCTCATCCCAAAAAAAAAAGGGAACAAAACGGTTTTTCGCCCGCGACAGAAAAATGGCGACTTCACTGGGGACCATCTTTTTATTGTTTCCAAAGGAAGGGTTATTTCTAATTATTGTTTTTATTTTAATTTTTGTTACATGTGTGATTCTTT
The DNA here is from genome assembly GCF_029867415.1 of Vicia villosa. Classification (NCBI taxonomy): domain Eukaryota; kingdom Viridiplantae; phylum Streptophyta; class Magnoliopsida; order Fabales; family Fabaceae; genus Vicia; species Vicia villosa. Next base: position 36,514,181 of record NC_081181.1, on the reverse strand, counting down.
GGTTCTGTTACTTGTGTGGTTCTGTTACAAGTGATACATTATGGACAAATCCTAACCCGGATTAAGTACACATAAGAAATTAGGTGGAGGGTATAGTCATGTGCAGGCGCACTTGAGAATCCTTCCGCTCAGTGGAGGTTCCTTGTTGGTAATATATGTTTAGCATGCTTTCGTAGCGAAGACATTATTGCCGCATTGAACTGTAGAAGCTGAGAGACCGTAGAACCCCAACCCATCCTGGCCTTATTAGGACGTGGTGTAGAAACGATCCAGGTGAAGACTTGGATAGTTGTCATGCGGAGAACCACACTCAGACGAGTTTTTCTTGAGAATATTTCTGGCTCATCAGTTTAGTTGTGAAAGCCGGTAATATCCGAAAGAAAAATGTAGACTCTGACGTATCAGTAGAACATGTTGTACAGGTGATTAACTAGATCTATCCCTATTTGGTTCTCTGACCTCATGCTCGTGACGCTGGACCTTTGAACCTGTGTGTACTATGTTTGAATTACCATGTTTGTGTACCATGTTTGCGTTACCATGTTCGTATTATCATGTCTGTTTTACCATGTTTGAATATGTGGCATTCATGCATCCACGCATTCATACATTCAAAAAAAAAACCCATCTTTTCCATAAAAACATGATTTTTCCAAAGATTTAGAGAAATTTTCTTTGCAAACATTTTAGGATTTAGTCATGGAAGAAGTAAAAAGGCATACCAAGAAATACGGTTTCAAAGCGCCTGATGTGGGAAAACTGATAGAGTTAGCATCTTCTGTACAAAATCCTTCCAATTTTAGGAAAAGTTATGGAAAACTTTTGCCTATCCTGAACACTCATGTTGATGAAGGACTTCTCAAAACTCTGGTTCAGTTCTATGATCCCGTTTACCGTTGTTTTACCTTTCCAGACTACCAGTTGGTACCGACCTTGGAAGAATATGCCAATCTTTTGGGTATCCCTGTGTCTGAAAAAATACCCTTCAATGGTTTGGAAGCCATTCCTAAGTCACACGTCATTGCAGCAAGTATCCACATGAAAAAGTCTGAAGTAGAGAGTAATTGGACTACCAAAGGAAACCTCCCGGGTTTAACCTCACACTTCCTGATAAAGAAAGCCTTTGATTTCATTGAAACTGGTAGCATGATAGCTTTTGAAGCTGTACTAGCCTTGCTCATCTATGGGTTGGTTCTGTTTCCCAATGTCGACAACTTTGTTGATATCAATGCCATAAAGATTTTTCTGATTGGAAATCCTGTTCCGACTTTGCTTGGTGACATGTATTTCTCTGTCCATCATAGGAATCGCCAAGGCGGTGGAATCATTGTATGTTGTGCACCTCTATTGTTCAAATGGATTGTTTCACACTTACCTGAGTCTCCTATTTTCACAGAAAACCGAGAAGGTTTGCGTTGGCCTCGAAGACTTATGTCTCTTACTAATAATGATATCCGTTGGTATACCTTGGCTCGCTGTGGTACAGAAACCATTGATAGTTGCGGAGAATTCGCCAACGTACCTCTCATTGGTACACAAGGAGGAATTAACTACAATCCGATCTTAGCCCGACGACAACTCGGGTATGCAAATTCAGTTAAACCTGTTGGTCTCGCAGTAGAAAGCTACTTCTATCAAGAAAAGGAAGATCCTCAAAGGTTGAAGACAAGAATGATGAGAGCTTGGTACGACGTCCGATGGAAAGAAAAAGGTGAGGAAAAGAATTGCATTGCTACGGACGCCTACACCTGCTGGGTAAAGAAAAGAGCAAAGGAGTTTCAAATGCCTTATGATTATGAAAAACCCATGTCTCTTGTGGTACCTCAACTACCCAATATTCCCATTCCCACTATGAAGGAATACCAAGACACTTTAGCCAAGATGAGGTTAGAGAAAAATGCTTGGGAGCACAAGTTTCGTAGGACCGATATGGAAAACAGAAGATTGAAGAAACAAGTGAAAGATCACGAAGAAACTCTCTACTGTCAAGATGGATGGCTCATGAGTAAAGATGAGAAGATTCGTCAGAAAGACGCTGCAATCAAGAGGTACATCAAAGAAAGCAAGAAAAAACCTGAAGGTTCAACAAGCAACGCTCCAACTCCTGACGATTGGAAGAATATTGTTGACAAGCTAAAGACCGAAAAGGCCGAATTGAAAGCTTACTATGGGAAAGAAATCATGAAGCTCAAGCTGCACAATGCATTTGGTTCTTCATCTGATGAAGATGCTTAGGATTGTTTAGCTTTTTATTTATCATTTGCTTTTGTAAGGAGCTACGCTCCAATGTTGTAACATTTCCCATTATTGCAATAAAAAAAAATGAATGAATAAAAGATTAGTTTGTGTTCAAATGTTTGCAAGGAAATAATCTTTAAAATATTTGGAAAAATCATAAATTTCTTTTTTGCATACATCATTCTGCATATCGAGTCTGTTGTATAGAGTCTTAACTTTTGGATCTTTCTCCAATAGATCGTCAAGCTGTCGCGTCTCAAAGTTTCTCGACCGCGCTCGCAATCAGATCACAGATACAATACTCGTTCAAGCAGAAGAAGAGTAATGGAACACTCTGAACAAGAGAATATTGAGCTCCGTGGTACAGTGACCACTCTTCAGGAAAAATTGGAAAGTCTCACTACTCTGGTTGACTCCTTAATGGCCGCACAGAATCAGCCGCCGCCACCTAACAGTCAAGCAACAGTAACATCTGAAGTCACTACTCCAGTTTCTACAGTTGCATTCGGTATTCCATCTTTCTCCATGCCAGAAGGTTGGGGCACGCCTTTCAGCTTTGGTACAGGTTTCCGCCATAATGTTTCTGGGGTTCAAACAGCTACAACTGAAGCGCCTGCTGCACAAAGTTCACAGTTCACTCCAAATCAGGGGGTAACTTTTTCCCAAATCACTATGGCACTTTCTCAACCCACTATGACGGTTCCGACTCCTATGGTTCACACTGTTCCTTACGGAGACAATGAGATTTATCATGATCAGGGTGATAGCACAAATCAGCGAAGCCTTGTAGGAGATCTCCAAGAGCAGTTTAACAAGATTCAGCTGGAAGTCAAAGCTATTCGGGGAAAAGATTTGTTTGGAAAGAATGCCCAGGAGCTATGTTTGGTTCCCAGTGTACAAATACCGGCTAAGTTCAAGGTCCCTGACTTTGAGAAGTACAAAGGTAGTTCTTGTCCACAAAGCCATCTTGTGATGTACGCCAGAAAGATGTCTACTTATGCAGATAATCATCAGTTGCTTATCCATTACTTTCAAGACAGTTTGACTGGTGCCGCACTGAAGTGGTACACAGGCTTGGATAGCACTAATATTCGGACTTTCAACGACCTAGGTGAGGCCTTTGTCCGACAATACAAATACAACTCGGATATGGCTCCAGACAGAGATCAGCTTCGATCCATGGCTCAGAAAGACCATGAAGCTTTCAAAGAGTATGCCCAACGATGGAGAGAAACTGCTGCTCAGATTAATCCACCATTAAAAGAGAAAGAGATGACAAAGATCTTCTTGAATACTCTCAGTCCGTTTTACTATGAACGCATGATTGCTAGTGCTCCAAGTGATTTCACCGAAATGGTAAACATGGGGATGCGTTTAGAAGAAGGAGTCCGAACCGGACGTCTGACTAAAGAAGGTGGATCTTCAAGCGGAACCAAAAAGTTTGGAAGTGGTTTCCCAAAGAAGAAAGAACAAAGTGTTGACATGGTATCCCAAGGGAGGCCAAGAGGAAACGTCAATCGACAACGACAGATAGCTGCTATTACACCAGTCGTTAACACATCACCTAATCCGGGGTTTACTCCGCAGTTTCAACAACAACAGCCTCGACCACAGGCTCAGCAGTTTAACAATAATCAGAATCGTGTACAAAGAGTTCCACAGTTCGATCCGATTCCAATGACCTACACAGAATTGTACCCTGCTTTGATTGAAAGAGGTCTTGTTCAAACTAAAGCACCACCACCAGTACCTGAGAGACTCCCATGGTGGTACAAAGCTGAGGTCTCATGCCCTTATCATCAAGGAGCACCTGGCCATGATCTTGAGCATTGCATAGCTTTGAAATATGAAGTTCAGAGGTTGGTTAGATCTAATCTCCTTTCTTTCAGAAATCTGAATCCTAATGTGCAAGCAAATCCGCTGCCCAATCATGGAGGGCATGTTGTGAACATGGTGTATGGATGTCCTGGCCAATACCGAGTCTATAATATCAACTTCTCAAGAGCAGATTTGGTACAAATGCACGCCACTCTCTGTCGAGGGCCGAATTTTCGCCAACATCAATACGGTTCCTGTAGAATATGTTGTGTGGATCCTCACGGGTGTTCGATTGTGAGAAGAGATCTCCAAGTTTTGCTAGATAATGGTACTATTGAGATCTACAGAAATAGGGATGAAAATGAAGTTAACATGATAGGATGTTATCCGCATGAGCTTTTAGTCTCAGATATCAACTCGGAAATGCCTACAGTTAACGTCATCGTCCCTCATTTCAACATGCCTGAGCGCATGGAAGTTACTTACAACAAGCCGAAGGTTCCTGTTGCTCCTTTAATCATCTGTCTACCTGGACCTGTTCCTTATAACTCTGACAAGGCAGTTCCATACAACTACAACGCCACAATGATAAAGAATGGACAAAAAGTTCCTTTACCTACTCTTTCATCTGTCGTAAATATTGCTGATGTGAGTCGAGTAACAAGAAGTGGACGTGTGTATACTCCGCTACCTCTAAAGCAGCCTGTTGCTCCTGCAACCGGGCAAAATCCTGTTGGTACACCAGTGGGGAATCCTGTGGAAACTCCTGTCAGTAATACAAACACTGATGTTGGTCAATCCAGTGGAACCAATGTCAATCCTGATTTTGATGAAATTTTGAAGCTTATCAAAAGAAGTGAATACAAGATTGTGGATCAGCTTATGCAGACTCCTTCAAAAATCTCAATACTTTCATTACTGTTGAATTCAGAAGCCCACAGGGAAGCCCTGATGAAAGTCTTAGATCAAGCTTTTGTAGATCATGATGTGACTGTTGATCACTTTGATGGGATAATAGCCAACATAACAGCTTGCAACAATTTAAGCTTCTGTGATGAAGAACTCCCCGAGGAGGGTAGAAATCACAATCTTGCTTTGCACATTTCTATGAATTGTCAGTCAGACTCTTTGTCCAATGTGTTGGTAGACACCGGATCTTCCTTGAATGTGATGCCAAAGACGACTCTTGCTCGCTTGTCTTACCAAGGAATGCCTATGAAATTCAGTGGTGTAGTTGTCAAAGCATTTGATGGATCGCGAAAATCTGTTATCGGCGAAGTCAACCTTCCCATGACAATTGGTCCCCATACATTTCAAATCACTTTCCAGGTCATGGACATTCAAGCTGCTTATAGCTGTCTGTTAGGACGACCATGGATCCATGAAGCAGGGGCAGTGACTTCTACGCTCCATCAAAAGTTAAAATTTGTAACAAATGGAAAATTGGTAACAATAAGTGGAGAGCAAGCCTTGATGGTGAGCCATTTATCCAATTTCTCTTTCATCAGTGCTGATGATGTGGAAGGAACTCAGTTCCAAGGTCTCTCTTTAGAAGACGAATTTTCCAAAAAGAAAGCATCGATCTCTTCTTACAAAGAGGCGGTAAAAGTAGTAAAAGATGGAGCTACCACTGGCTGGGGGCAAGTTGTGATCCCGACCAAAAATGAAACCAGAGCAGGACTCGGATGTTCACCAACATTCTTAAACTGCACCAAGAAGGATGAAACCCTTCGTCCGATCAAAGATACATTCATTAGTGGAGGATTCCTTAACCCAATTCCTCAAGAAGTTAATGTCCTTATCGAAGAATGTACCGAAGAAGGTTTACCCGATACTGAAGAAGAATGGAAGTGTTATCTCAATGACTCGGGATACATATCTCAGGAAGAACCATATCCTCCGTCAGAGAAGTCCAAAGGCAAAGAAACTGAGCCTGTTCCTGCAGAAATCTGGGACACCTTGGGACAACCAAGTGGAAAATTTGATTACATGGTGAAGTATACTGCACCTGAAAGTTACAAGATTGCGATTGAGGATATCCAACCAACTGGATGGGGAGATTCCTTTGAATATAATAGTCAACCAGAAGAGGCCTATCAGCCCTGTCAATTTTCTCAGCAGCCTGAAATTACTGAAGATTTCGGATTCAATGCATCTGCCAAGGTTTATAATCCTGAAGGTGGTTATTATCACATAAATGCCATTTTTGAAGATGAAGGGGAAGATGGTCCCGCAACTGACTCGGAAAGTGTCGCTGACAATGAGTCTCTTCATCCTGAAGACTGGGAAATACATCCTGAAAATTCTGAAGATTGTGACTCGTCTTATGCTCTTCAAGAAGTAGAAGAAGACCGTTTCAACTCTACAAAGAACAAGGTTGACAAACCAGGACCTTCAAATCCTGCTCGACCAGCGGTCAATGTCAATACTGGAGATAATTCTGAAGAGAATTTTCCTGAATACATAATGCACAGAGGAGTTCGTTGCTACTGGAAAGCTGTCGACGTTCCGAATGTTGTTCACCGCTCAAAGTAATCACCTCGTTGTTATTTTGACCTCCTGCCTTGCCCAAAGCAGAGAGATGTTTTATAGGGCTTTTCTTTTAAATGTTCCGCCCAAATAACTTTGTGTATAGGGCTTTGTTTTAAAAGTTTCCCTCTTTGTCCTGCCCAAGGCAAATGAGTTTGTGTTTAGGGCTTTGTTTCAAAAATGAATCATAAATAAAGTGTCATTTTGAATTCCCTACATTATATGTTTTATTCTTGCTTTTTTTTGGAAATGGTAATCCTAAAAAACCAAAATAAAATAAAATAAAATAAAAAAAAAAAAACTTTTCAAAAAAAAAATCTGCATACACTCTTGCATTCATAAATTTTCTGAAATAAATATAAATCACATGTGCAGATTTACTATTGATAAACCCATTGAATGCAATAACCCTATGCCCTCTCCCAACTTTGAGTTTCCTGTGTTCGAAGCCGAAGAAGAGGAAGAAGAGGAGATCCCGGACGAGATCTCTCGATTACTTAAGCACGAGGAAAGAGCCATTCTGCCTCACAAAGAGCCTTTAGAAAAGATCAACTTGGGTTCTGAAGAAGACAAAAAAGAAGTAACCATTGGATCGCTGCTTGATGCTGATATCAAGAGTAAGTTAACAGACCTTCTCAAAGAATATGTTGACGTGTTTGCCTGGTCCTACCAAGACATGCCTGGGTTGGATACCAATATTGTTCAGCATTACTTGCCATTGAAGCCAGAATGTCCGCCAGTTAAGCAGAAATTGCGAAGGACTCACCCTGATATGGCTAACAAGATCAAGGTGGAAGTTCAGAAACAGCTCGACGCAGGTTTTCTTGTCACCTCGGAATATCCTCAATGGTTGGCCAACATAGTGCCAGTTCCGAAAAAAGATGGTAAAGTTAGAATGTGTGTTGACTACCGTGACCTGAACAAAGCCAGTCCAAAAGATGACTTTCCATTACCACATATTGACATGCTGGTTGATAACACCGCTAAGTTCAACGTCTTTTCTTTCATGGACGGGTTCTCCGGTTATAATCAGATCAAGATGGCTCCCGAAGACATGGAGAAGACATCTTTCATCACCCCATGGGGTACTTTTTGCTACAAAGTGATGCCATTTGGATTAAAGAATGCAGGCGCAACTTACCAAAGAGCGATGACTACTCTCTTTCATGACATGATGCATAAAGAAATTGAAGTTTATGTGGACGACATGATAGCCAAGTCCAGCACAGAAGAAGAACATATTGAATACCTTTTGAAGTTGTTTCAACGACTAAGGAAATATCAGCTTCGCTTGAATCCTAACAAATGTACTTTTGGGGTTAGATCTGGAAAACTCTTGGGTTTCATTGTCAGCCAAAGAGGTATTGAAGTAGATCCCGACAAAGTCAGAGCTATTCAAGAGATGCCTGCACCAAAAACTGAAAAGCAAGTAAGAGGATTTCTCGGACGATTGAACTATATCTCCAGATTTATCTCTCAAATGACTGCTACTTGTGGACCAATTTTCAAGCTTCTCCGCAAAGATCAAGGGGTTGTATGGACTGAAGATTGCCAGAAAGCGTTCGACAGTATCAAAGAGTACCTGTTAGAACCACCAATATTGATTCCTCCAGTTGAAGGAAGACCATTAATCATGTACCTTACTGTGTTAGAAGAATCCATGGGTTGTATGCTTGGACAACAAGATGAAACCGGTAAGAAGGAGCATGCCATCTATTACTTGAGTAAGAAATTCACAGACTGTGAGTCTCGTTACTCCATGCTCGAAAGAACGTGTTGTGCTTTGGCTTGGGCTTCAAAACGTCTCCGCCAATACATGATCAACAATACTACTTGGTTAATCTCCAAAATGGATCCGATCAAGTATGTCTTTGAAAAGCCCGCCTTAACAGGAAGGATTGCCCGGTGGCAAATGCTGTTGTCTGAATATGACATTGAATACCGTGCTCAAAAAGCGGTCAAAGGAAGCATTCTCGCCGACCATTTGGCACATCAACCAATTAATGAATATCAATCTCTCAAGTTTGACTTTCCTGATGAAGATGTCTTGTACTTGAAGATGAAAGATTGTGACGAACCGTTACCTGAAGAAGGTCCTGAGCCTGGATCAAGATGGGGCCTAATTTTCGATGGAGCAGTAAACACTTTTGGCAATGGAATTGGGGCAATCATCATCACTCCCAAGGGTACTCATATCCCGTTCTCCGCCAGATTGCTATTTGATTGCACCAACAACATCGCAGAATATGAAGCTTGTATCATGGGTCTCGAAGAAGCCATTGATTTAAGGATCAAGATCCTCGACATATATGGAGATTCAGCCCTCGTGATCAACCAAATCAAAGACAAGTGGGAAACTTACCACCCTGGCTTGATTCCTTACAGAGATTATGCAAGACGTCTGTTGACTTTCTTCAACAAAGTTGAATTGCATCATATACCTCGAGATCAGAATCGAATGGCAGACGCCTTGGCTACTCTATCTTCCATGTTCAAAGTCAATCATTGGAATGATATGCCTACAGTCAGAATCACGCGCCTTGAAAGGCCCGCCTATGTGTTTGCAACTGAAGCAGTCGTCGATGATAAACCGTGGTTCCACGACATCAAACGCTTCCTTCAAACTCAAGAGTACCCACTTGGGGCATCAAACAAAGATAAGAAAACTCTAAGGAGGCTTTCTGGCAGTTTCTTCCTGAACGGAGATGTGCTATACAAAAGAAACTTCGACATGGTTTTGCTCAGATGCGTGGATAGACACGAAGCAGACATGTTAATGCATGAAGTGCATGAAGGGTCCTTTGGAACTCATTCAAACGGGCATGCAATGTCCAAGAAAATGTTAAGAGCAGGATACTATTGGTTGACAATGGAATCTGACTGTTACAAACACGTGAAGAGATGTCACAAGTGCCAGATCTACGCAGATAAGATCCATGTGCCACCGACTCTACTCAACGTTCTCTCATCTCCATGGCCTTTCTCCATGTGGGGGATCGACATGATTGGAATGATCGAACCAAAAGCTTCCAACGGTCATCGTTTCATCTTAGTGGCAATTGATTACTTCACCAAATGGGTCGAAGCAGCATCTTACGCCAATGTTACAAGACAAGTGGTTGTGAGGTTTATCAAGAATAACATCATTTGCCGATATGGTATTCCCAGCAAGATCATTACTGACAATGGTTCAAACCTGAATAACAAGATGATGAAAGAATTATGTGAGGAATTCAAGATTGAGCATCATAACTCTTCTCCTTACAGACCAAAAATGAACGGCGCCGTTGAAGCTGCCAACAAGAACATTAAGAAGATCATCCAGAAAATGGTCGTCACTTACAAAGACTGGCATGAAATGCTGCCATTTGCTTTACATGGGTACCGTACTTCAGTGCGTACTTCAACAGGGGCAACTCCCTTTTCTCTAGTATACGGCATGGAAGCTGTGCTCCCCGTAGAAGTTGAAATCCCATCAATGAGAGTCCTCATGGAGACTAAGTTATCAGAGGCTGAATGGTGTCAAAGCAGATACGATGAGTTGAACTTAATCGAAGAAAAACGTATGACTGCTCTATGCCATGGACAGTTATACCAAGCAAGGATGAAACAAGCTTTCAACAAAAAGGTTCGACCTCGTGAATTTCAAGAAGGTGACCTCGTGCTTAAAAAGATCTTGTCTTTTCAACCAGATTCTAGGGGCAAATGGTCTCCTAATTACGAAGGCCCGTATGTTGTCAAAAGAACATTTTCTGGCGGCGCCATGACTCTTGCAACCATGGATGGTGACGAACTCCCATATCCTGTGAATGCTGATGCAGTCAAGAAATACTTTGTCTAAAAAAATACAAAAGAACAGCTCGGTAAGTTGAAAACCCGCAAAGGGCGACTTAGGCAAAAATGAGCGTCTCGGTGGACTGAAAACCTGAAAGGGCGGTCCAGGCAAAAATTAGAGACAATAAACAGAAAAAAAATTCATCCTGGTAGATTGAAAACCTGAAAGGGCAATCTAGGCAAAAATTAGGGATTAATGACAAAGTAACTGCATCAGTCTGTACTTCGTCACCTGAAGAGTCTGTACTTCATCAAAGGATCTTCAATCAAATCATCACCAGTCTGAAGCGACAAGCACAGTTGGAACTCAAAGTTGTTGGGGGGAATAGTGGTTATTGCTTTCAATGTAGCCTTTTCCGCATAATTACCATTTCCAACTTTTGTAAATACTCCGTGGAATCACGCCTTTAGCTGATTACCATCCTATTAAATAAATTTGAGCCTTGTGCCCACTTGTTTGCAATCTCTAATTTCTTTTAGCTTGCAAAATGACGCTTTAATTGTGTTATTCACTTTTGAAACAAAAAAGAAAAAAATAAGTTTTAAATGAATTTACTTCACTTTTCTTTTTCAAAATAAAAGCGAAATTTTCCTTTGAGTTGTGAACAACAGAAGGAACATCAACAGCTATCTCCATAGGACGAAGCTCTTCTATCCCCAGTGAAGAGGATCTTTTATCCCCAGTGAAGAAGATTTTCCATCTCCAGTGAAGAAGGTTCTTCCATCTCAATGAGAAAAGATGCTCATCTTCCCCAGAGAAGTTTAAAGCACACAGCATCATTCATCACCCGTGTTATCTACACCGTGTTGAAGAACATTCGCCAAGTATCTGGTTATGTTGCGACGTCGGTCCTTCTCCAGTATATACTTCTTTGTCTGTCAGTATTATTAGCATGCATGCTACATTCATGACATTCATCATTCATACATATTTGCATCATTCATGCATTCTTGCATTTTTCAATAATCGCTTGTTCAGGATATATCTATCCCAAAAAAGTAAAGAAAAAGGAAAAAAAGTAAAGAAAAAGGAAAAAAAGAAAAAAAAAGGAAAAAAAGAAAAAAAAGGAAAAAAGAAAAAGAAACAGGTATGGGCGTGTCATCTCTCCAAATAGATTGTCACCCATAAGCAGAAAGAATACCATTTGTTTCTCCAGTTCCCCACTGAGATCATTCCTCGTGGAAGAAGGTTGCTTTAGTTTCTTCTCTCAAAACAAAGGAGAAAATCCCCAGTTGAGTTCATTCCTCATGGGTACAAAGTCTTGTTTGACCGTTTCTTTCCAATTCATTCTTGGTTAGAACCTTGTCTTACCAAAGATTCAAATTCCGATTCCTCAAACAGAGTCGTGAAAAAACAGACAATAAACAATCGCCTCGTCATCAGAGCAGCTTATGTCTCTTTCAAAAGCTTTTTCCTCTCAAGGAAATCAATCATGAAGACCATTTGACAATCAGGGCCTTATTACTGTTCACAAGGCTGAATAACCAGTAATTCCCCTAACAAAGTCTCCAGGGTCATTTTATCACTCGGCTGATAATTGATCATGTCTTCAAAACCACTATCACAAGGCTGGTAGTCGGTACCTTTTTGTTCTGGTTATATTATTAAACATGTCTATCACAAGGCTGATAGTCGGTAATATTAACCGAACCTTTGAAACTTTTTTTACCTTGTCAAGTCTATCACCATGCTGGTAGTTGGTAATACAGTTTCATACCTCTCACCTTCGCATTATTAAACAAGTCTATCCCTGTGCTGATAGTCGGTAATGTCGATAGGTAAGCTTTTCTTACAAAGCTATCATTCCCCGGTGAAGCATACACTTGCTTTCCCGAAAAAAACGGATTCTCTTCCTAAAACGGATTGAGACATCCTTCCCAACCTCTTTTCCCCAGTGGAGTCAGTTCTTGATATCCCCTCGGTACAGATATCCTTGCACCATTCGCAATTTTGGTATCTTAGGTCCAAAATTTGCGTCTTCTGATATTTAAGTATCTTCCACCCTATCAAAACGAAGATTTTCAATCTTCATGTCTCAGGTTGAAGAAACTTAAATAGGGGCATCTGTCATACCCCAATTTTTGACCTAAGATACCACCTCATATCATTGCATATGCATCATTTGCATCTCTAACAAATTGCATAGCTTGTGTTTGTTACTTGTGCTCAGCAGGATTTAATCAAGAGATCACTCATCAGTGCAAGTAACAATCAATTAGGGTTTTGTTCTCCCTTCATCTCAAATGAATCATCTTCATCAACAATCAACATTTGGTCCTCAGAGATTCACTTCAACAAGCTCAACAGCTTTGAATCGACTGAATTAGGGTTTTGACTGAAGACAGTGCACTCCTGACTTTTGCTCAGAATTTGACCTAATGGCTTGGGACATGACCTCAAGACCCCAAGTGCATCATTTTGACCTAATCCATTGGCTCATAACATCTCCTACACAAAGATTGATCAGACAAATCCTCAGATCAGGGTTTTGAACTATCAGGGACTAAAACCAGGGATCACATTTGGGAAACCCTAAAAATCCCCAGGAAGTCAATCAAAGGTCTCAATTATCCTCAAATAATCCCTATGACAATATCCAATGGAAATTGCATCTCAATTCAAGACCTACAGTCATCAATCTCATCAGGTCGACAATTAGGGTTTTTGACCTAATTCACTGAACAACTGACTTTTTAATCAGGACATGGTGCCACAACTCAAAACATGGCTCAATATCCTCTAATGCTTCAATGTGATCCATTCATACCATTCATATGGTGAGGATAGCATGTTTCATTTGAAATCTCCAGAAATGCGATTCGTCTGAAAAAGTCAACTGTACAAGATCACCATTGACTTTTGGGGAATTTTGGTCAACCATGACTTTTGAAGTTGAAAATCATCAATATATGAAGTATGAAGTCATTTGATCAAGAAAAATCAAGAAAATCAATCAAGAATCAAAAAGTCAAAAGTTTGACTTTCATACTTAGAAAATTTTTCTAAGTGTTTTTTATGGTTTTTTTCCAAACTTTGGAGGGGAATAACTCAAAATTTCACCTACAAACTGAAAAAAACTTCCAACATGAAAGTTGTAGATTTTGATCCAATAAACAACTTTGACACATATAAATTTTTTCCATAAGATCAACCATTTAAGAGATATGGAGCCTCAAAGTTGACATCTTTTGAAAATTTCACTTAAAACTTCATTTTCTTCAAAGTTCATGGAACTTTTTCACCCATTTCCTTAAAGGTCTTGAAGAAACTTTCAACTAGGGTTTTGAAGTGTGTAACATGAGCTTTCCAAAATGTCCAAGAGCATGAAAAAATATGGAGTGTAGCTATGGTTTTGAATTATGCATTTAGTGATCATTTTCACTTGAATTTTCACCATTTTTCACTAAGTTTCAAGACTACATTGCCTATAGTCCAAGTAATGATGCAAAGAGGCAATAATTGAAGATATTTTCTCTGATTTGAGATCAGAATGGAAGAGGATAAGAAGCTTGAGTTTTAACCATGGTTTGGTCACTTTAACCATTTTGCATTAAATGTAAAAGATTCCTTTTTATCTCTTAAGCCAAATCATCAAACTTTGATCAAGTTGCAAAGCTCTTCATTCAGAATCCTTGGCCTATAAATAGAGGTCCAAAACTCATTCAAATTCACACCAAAACCTCACAATTATAGGTTTTCTCTCTTCTTTCTTGAATTACAAGTCATGTGTTTCAAAGTGAGGTAGAAAACTCAACCTCCAAACCTTGCAAGTTCTGAACAAAGTGATGCTTCCCACAACTTCTAAATGTCAAATGTGATGTGTTTGAATCACTCATACACCCAAAAACACCTCAAATCTCAGAATCACTACCTCACTTCCATAATTGCATATATTGAACCTTATCATGCCAAAATCCATACCAAGCCATATCTGTCCAAACTAACACTCCTAACACCATCCATATACTTCATATGAATGATCCAAACACTCACCAGCAATCTGAAACACCTCCATCTTCAAATTCGATTCATACTTGAAGCAACTGCAGTTCGGGTGCCATGGCCATGCTCAGATGAATTCAGCTTGTTCCAGACATCCAGACACCTTCCATAATCATCATTGAAGCTATCCAGATTGATACAAAGCATCTGTAACACTTATATTGAAGAATCAAATCTCCAGTTTGGCCGTTTTTGAAGGTAAGTCAGTTGAACTTCAAACTCTATCATACATGCATCATAAATGAAAAACTTCCATGCCATCTTGTTTCTGCATATGTATGGATCATTAACCCTCAATCAATTGCAACTTATCATGCACACACACGATTTCAGATTGAAACTCAAAATTAGGGTTCTTCGTGTTCATCAGAAAATTGATAGCCTTAGAGATAAAATAAATGCAATTAAATGATACCATCATGTTCCTGGTGAAAAATCGAGCAAGATAGGCTATTCACTCGATCCAAACAATCCAGTTTTCAGAATTTTCAAATTTGAATTGGGTATGTGTTCTTGGCGCCAGATTTTGAAACTGAAATTAGAAATTGATTCAAAAATATAATTGATTCGTTGCAAATACTAAACAGACCACGCGCGTGGTCCAGTTGGTCATGTTTTTGAGTAGTGAGCGTGAGGTCGTGGGTTCAACACTCATGGGGACCAAAACCAATTTTTTGACACTATTTTTCTTTCATTTTTTACACAACTTCACTTAATTATTTAACCAATCAAATCAATTTATTTTTGCTTCATTTTTTGAACACTTCTTATTTAATATACATATTTTAAGAATATCAAAAAAAATCATCAAAAAATATTTATTTGATACATTTTTTAATAGTTTTAAAATGACTTGTTTTTAAGTAATTTTAATACTTTTAAATATTATTTTTTCATTTGATTTTCAAAATTAATCATTTGTAAATACTTTTTGAAGCAAACCCTAATCATCTAAATGTTAATTGAAGACAATCTTTTTGTTTATCTTGATTAATTTGACTTCTTTCAAAATTCAAATCGTTTTAAAACGAGCGATCGCGATTCTTTTCAAAAACAATAAACCATTTCTTTTTGAAACTATTGATTAAATCTTTTTAATTGATTAATTGATTTTCAAAACGAAGTGGGGCCTCTCGAATATTAGAGAGTGTAAGTCCCATTTCTTTTCTTTTTGAACAGTTTTCAAAACATTCTTCAAAACAATAAAACTTCTTCAAAATAAACAATTTTCAAACAGTTTTCAAATCATTTTCAAAGCAACAAAACTCCAAAGAAACTTCAAACTTTTAAATATACCATGGGCCTCCATGTAGGTATAAGCCCCAAGCCCTTTTGTACATACCCACTCCAGTACATGAAATTAGGTATTTCATTGTACGCCTTTTGTACATATCTCGATCAGTTGTTTTTTAACTTTGAATAACAAACCAAAAATGAAGGTTTCTTTAAATCTTCCCAAAAATACCATGGGCCTCCATGTAGGTATAAGTCCCAAGCCCCTTTGTAAATACCTGTTTACATAGCTTTGAATAAACTCAAGTGGACCTCTCCCCGAGTATGAGTCCCGAGCCCCCGTGTATACAAATGGAGCATGCTTACAGGTATATTTCCTTCATAAACTCCATTATATACACACACTTTGTCATATATAATTGTTCATATAACTGTTCATATTTGTTCATGTACTTGTGCATATTTGTTTGTACTTGTTCATACGTGTGATTGTGTTATATATACTTGTTCAACTTAGTACAACACTAGGTTCCCCATAGCCTCCTATTGGGCTTCGTGCAAAGAATCTCACTAGTTTAGGTTAGGACATAGAGTATGGTTTCCCGGTGAAATCGCTCTAAGAGCTCAGACCAACTATACCATGCCTCCCCTTGGGCTTTGTACAAACGAGTGACCCTCCCATAGCCTCCTCTTGGGCTTACAATGCAAGGACCCTGGATTGTCCCTCCCATAGCCTCCTCTTGGGCTTACAATGCAAGGACCCTCGGATAGCCTCCTCTTGGGCTTCGTACAAGGACCCACGGGCTTCTTATAAGCATCCCCAATATCCAAATCAAATACCCTAGGAGATTAGACATTTTTCATCTCTATGCTAGGAGTATCTCTTATATATCATCACAAACAATCAATCAATCAATCAAACTTTTTTTGCCACAAGGCTGGCTAATCAATCAAACTGTTTTACCACCGTACTGGATGATTAATCAAAGTTTTTGTCACAAGGCTGACTTCATTGAAACTTTTGCCACAAGGCTGGCTGATTAATCAAAGTTTTTGTCACAAGGCTGACTTCATTGAAACTTTTGCCACAAGGCTGGTTAAACAAACAAAAATCAAACAGATGTATGTGATGATATAGATTAGATACATCTAGCATTTAGACGACATTTGTCTATTTTCCTTTGCTTCCACTAGCATAAGTGGGAACTACGATTGCTCTGACTTTCTCAACATCCCTTTGAGAATACGTAGGCACAAGGTCGATCCTTGGCGAGCAAAACAAAACAAAAAAAACCATTCAAACCTTAGCACCCGTAGACCCCGAGCTACAGATGCTCTGATTCCCTCTAAGGGATATGTATGCAGAGGATCGCGATGATCTTTGCGAGCATAATCAAACAAACACCTTAGGTCCCACCTATTTCACAACAGAACCTTCACCGTAGCATAGAATAAAAAACAATAAAGAACCCTGTAGAGTACTACAGATACGTTGGGTGCTAATACCTTCCCTTCGTATAACCAACCCTCTTACCCAAGATCTCCCCCCACTTTTTAGGTTATTGCAGCTTTTTTCCTTTTCCTCCTTTGGAAATAATAAAAAGTTTGGTCGAAATAAAAGAAAAATCATTTTTTTTGAGCACTCGAGCCCAAAGAAGGCATCAGGTGTCTCATCCCAAAAAAAAAAGGGAACAAAACGGTTTTTCGCCCGCGACACCAAGTTTCAAGCTCTGATTCAAAAGATTGCTCACTCAATGGCCCAAACGATCAATAATCGACTGGTTGACCTAAAAGTCAAACTCTGGTCAAACTACAGTCAAAACTTCTGATTTTTGGTCAACATCCTCATATTGAAGTATCATTCACCATTTGATCAAGAATTGATCATGGTTCATCAAGGAAAGATCAAAAATCAACAAATCCAAAAAGTTTCTAAATTAGGATTTGTATAGGAAACTGAACTTTGACCAGCCATAACTTTCACATGGAACATCAGAAATTTCCCATCCAAAGCTCAATTTCAAGGAAATTAAATTCTCTACAACTTTGTCTCTCACATGCCAAGTCTAAAAATGCTTCATTTGAGAGATATGGATCAAAAGATTATAGGTCCTTCTTAAAAGTCAACCGAAAGTAGTTTTTTGTCAAAGCCCATATCATCAAGATAAAATCCTCAAATGGGAAAAAGCTTTCAAAGTGGCTTGTAGAAGACATCTTGAGGTTTCCAAAAAGTCCTAGAACATGTTCATACCACAAAAATTGAAGGATATATGCCTTGTCAAAGTTGGACAATTTTTGAGGAAAAAATGTGAAGTAAAGGGCTCCAAAATGAATCTTTTTGCAAAAGAACCCAATCTTTTTGATTCAATCTTGTTCCCCAAGTCATCAAAGATGCTCAATCTCAAAGCCACAAATTTATGGAAATTATTTGGTTTTTTATTGATTTTTTTCATTAAAAATTGATTTAAATTAAATAAAAGGATTAATTATCAAAATATTTGTTTGGTTTTATTTTTAAGATAAATTCCAATCATTATCATATAATTAGTCCAAATTGGTGTTTAAAGAAGATTGGAAAGAGAAGGGTGAGATTGAACATAATTGGAAAGCTTGGATAATTGATTTTGAATCAAATTTCAATCTCCATAATTCGCCAAAATTGGATCCAATTTCTTAAACCTAAATCCCTCTCATATATATGGGATATTACTGAGATCAGAAAGAAAGAAAAGAGGGTTTTTTTGGCTGCCAAGAGACCATACCCGAGTGCACACAAGCTCAAGGAAAAGGCCAAAAACGTTCTTGGATTTGCAGACCGATTCAGGGTGTTTTGGAGATTCAAATACGCTCTTAAGGTATCACTGATCATTCCCCAATCATCATCGAGCTCTGAAGCCTCAAAATCACGCTAGCAAGTCACGGTTTGTATCAAACTTTTTTCAAAATCGATTATGCCTGTACGGTTGTTATAAATAGCATATGAATGTATATTCTTGATCGTGATGATGTTTGGAAGCCTTCTGTGTCGTTTAATTTGTGTTTAGTAACAGGAATAAAGATTTGCCATGGCTAGGGTTTCGGCATCATGATTTGGGGAATCCTATTTAGAAGCCGTATTAGTTTGAATTAAGGCCTCCAATGGATTCGTGAGGGGATCTGGAGTTAATCTGGGTTGCTTTTATCTATGTTTCGTGTTTGTTCTTTGATGTTCATATATGCAGGTATTAGCTATTAGCCAGGTCGCAGCAAGTTCCTGGCTAGTTCGTAGCAAAATACTGAGAAGTCAAATGAAGAAGACGATGGACCTTGGCGCGCTGGTTTGGTTCAAAATTTGGGTGAAGCAAGATTTCATATATTAATTTGGACGTTGGTATTGGTGTCAACAAACGAAAAACGGTTTAGTGGCAAAGTGTTTGGTCCTAAGGTGTTAGTGTGCAGGGGCGCGGGTTCAACCCCTGCCTCCTGCATTTACTTTATTTACTTTCTTTGTTTTATCTTGTTTTCAGATCCCATACTACTCACCTATGCACGACCACTATGCACCATCAATGATCAACCATCAGATCTTCAAAGATTCAGATCCAACATCCAGGATGCGCATCCCTATCATGCACCTCAAAGGCCTACCACACACAATCACAAGCTAAGATTTTAATTGTTATTTTTATTTTTAATTGCAGAAATTGCTTTTATTTATATATATATATATATATATATATATATATATATATATATATATATATATATATATATATATTTGCTTTCTTTTACAAATATTTTTGCCAAAACCCTTTATTAAATTTCTTTCCTTTTTTTTTCATAAATAACAAAAATGATTTATTTTATTTATTTTTATTTTTAGTATTAAAATTAGTTTTTATTTATTTAAATTCTTTATAAAATCATATTTATTTTGTTTTAATTAACAAAATTAGGAGAATGCTTTTCTTGTCCGATTAAAATTTTCTTTTCTTCGATTTAATTAATTAGGTTGTGAAACCAATAATTAATTAAATCGATCGTTATGCCCGAATTCGGGTTTGCAAGAATTAACCCTACACTAAAAATATTGTTCTGTGTATTCTCTTCAGGGTTATTTTCAGATACCTCCCGACTACGCGCCGCGCCAAATGCAAAGCTAAGTTCTAACCTCTCTTATTTAAATATTTATTTACCTTTTATTTTATTTTATTAGGGTTTAATTCCCTTGTCAATGGAACTCCTCCTACACTTACTTTTTCCTTTTATTCTTTTACCAATTCTCTAATGGTCAGGGTCAATGCTTAAGGCTCAAGGCAAATCTTTGCCCATCAACCTTCATCAATCGAAGCTAAGTGCCAATTTGTTTATTTATTTTATTTTAAATTTCTTTATCTTTTTATTTTTAGGGTTAGCAATGTTTGCCTCCGAATCAATAATGCACTCACCCTACTATTGTTTCTTATTTTTCCCGCCTTTCAGGGTTTGCCAAATGCCAAAGCTTCGCATAGTCGGTAACCCTACACCCTAATTATTACTTATGTTAGACCTATTTGTTTGTTATTCTCCGCTGGTTTCAATTCCCCTTTCCTCCGCTGGTTTCATTTTCCCCTTCCCCGTATTTGCTTTAATTATATTTGTTTATCAATTGTCGTGGTTAGTAATTTAGGGAGTGCAACTATGAACCGAATTAGAGTCACTTAATTACAAGATAATATATTCTGAACTGATCACGTGATTGGTGCACACACGCACACTTTTGGGGTAACCTCTCTGTTGCATGTTGCCTTGTTGCCTGTTGCCTTGTTGCCTGTTGCCTTGTGTTTTTTTGCAGAATAGCCAGTCCCTCGAATACGAGGATACCTCAGTCATGTTGCCTCGATTTAAGATCATGGTCCCTAATGATGCTGCCTTCGATACACATGATCTCGACCCTCGGAAGTTGCCTACGAAAAGGATGAGGTATCCTCTGGTTGCCTAAACGAAAGGCTATTCTGATCCTTCCTTTAGACTACCTGCCTCTCTATGGCATGGGACAATTTTAAGGCGAATGATAACTCGACGACCCTTCAACATCCAAACGAAAGGCTTCCTGCCCTCTCATGGCATGGATAGACCCTTTCATCCTGAAAGGCTAAAAGAAACCTATCATCTAAGTTTAAGGTAATTGCTCCTAATTGCCTTGCTCTGGCTAAAACTGTTTTCTCATATTCTTTCTCATAAATCTTCAAAATGGCTACGCTCATTTACGAGCTAAAGTCCATATTCTTCTTCTACTTTTCTTTTCAAAAACGAGCAAAGCAATTAAGAGCCCATGGAAAACCATGGATGCAAAGGGTGCCTTACACCTTCCCTTTGCATAATTACCCCCCGAACCCTGTTTTATTTAAAAGGTTTTTCCTGTTTCTTTTAGCCTTTCTAACTTGTTTGGATAAAATAAAAGTCGGTGGCGACTCTTGCTTAACCGCGACATTCCGATAAAGTCAGTTCACCGTATTACAGAATCGGCGACTCTGTTGGGGAGAATTTTCTTATAAAAGAGGGGTTACCTTAAAAGTTTAGGATCACTTAATTGTATTCTACTGTTTGCTTTGCTTGCTTTATTTTCAGGGCTGTTTTGGGAATTAACTGAAGGACGAATCCTACACCCGGATTCAAGTACATCTAAGATAGGAAGTGGCATAGTCATGGCGACCTCCTTCATGTATGTGGAGGATTGGTCAATATGAGAGTTCACGCTTAAGTAAGGCCTCTATGGGTGTTTACATGCTTCTCTTGTATGAGGGAGGTTCCTGTGGATACCTGTGGGTGAGTCGGAGCTTAAGGACCTTTAGTAATCTTTAACCCATCCTGACTTTTAGGAACGTAGTGGGGGGACTACTCTTGATGTATGTTGAGAGCATAGTCGCTACCCGATACTACAGCTCAGATAGGTTCTTTCTCAAAGTATCATTGCATGGTATGTATGTATCATGTTCGAGGGTACTTTAGAAGGGCTGACAATTCTGGGTCACTTGGTAGAACCCGTTGCTGATATCATCCTTATCCTTAGAAATACCTTTGGGGGAAGGGTATCTCACATGATCTAAACTCCATGCAAGCCGAGCCTAAGGAAATTGTGTGACTTGTGTGACTTATGTGACTTGTGCGACTTGCTTGTGTTTGCTACTAACCTTCATTTCCTCGCAGGTTTTGTTGAAAGGACTTATTTGTCCTTACAAACTCACACTATGTCTAATGAACTGCATTCGCATAACATCATGACATCATGACATCATAAGCATAACATAATTAACTAATCCTTTCAAGGATCTTAGGGATTTAGGGCGCGCAATTTCAGGTGCTCTTATCAAGGACTGATTTCCTAATCAAGGGGCAAGAGGATTTATTTTCCTCTGGCCACACACCTTCCAATTCAACGACTCATACCTAGCAAGGGGCAAGAGGGTTTATTTTCCTCTAGCCACGTACCTTCCAATTCAGAAGTATCCCGAATCAGAGGCGATGACCCACTCGATATGGTGAGCTTGGTTCTCAAAGAAAGACGTTCAAAGACAAAATTCAGAATTCTTCAGGCAAAGACGCGATCAAACCATTTTCTAATGTTGCTAACTAAAATCCTAAAGATCCTTGAAAAACATTGCATTTGCATTCACAAACATCGCATAGCAGGTTTCTTACAATAGGTCACTCATCCTTCCTCGCTGTTTATTTCAGCATCGTGAATCTCGAACAATCAGTTAAGGATCTCCAAGCTCAAAACACTGAGTTCCAAGCCTTGATTCTGAATTTGTCCAAGGGGCAAGAAGAGCTGAAAGCCATGCTGACTAAAAAGAAGAAGAAGAAGGGCAAGAAGACTCAGGTGAAAAAGCTGAGACCGATCTTGCAACTCAGGGATGCCGAAACCTCTGAAGACAGTGACGAGGATGAGCAAGATGGTGATGCTAGTATCAAAACTGATGCAAGAAGTAACCATGATTCTGCCAAACCCTCTGAAGAAGAAGAGGACTATCACCATGAGGATGAACATCGTGATGACAAATACAAGTTGCTGGAGGAACGTATGAAAGCCATGGAAAGTCAGAAGGTACCTGGATTGGATTTCGAAGAGCTAGGACTCGTCTCTAGAGTTGTTATTCCTCCGAAATTCAAGACTCCCACCTTTGCTAAGTATGATGGAGTCTCCTGTCCTAAACTACACTTGAGGTCTTATGTAAGGAAGATTCAACCTCATACTACCGATAAGAAGCTATGGATCCACTTTTTCCAAGAGAGCTTATCTAGAACTCAACTCGAATGGTACTATCAACTGGAAAGTACTAACATCCGTACCTGGGAAGATTTGGTTGTTGCCTTTTACCAGTAATATAAATACAATGCTGACCTCGCACCAATTCGCATGCAACTACAAAGCATGTCCATGGGACCCAAGGAAAGTTTCAAGGAGTATGCTCAAAAATGGAGAGATCTAGCTGGAAGAGTCAAACCTTCCTTGGCTGACAGAGAGATGGTAGATATGTTCATGAATACACTGGCTGGCCTTTTCTATAGTCATTTGCTGGGAAGTTCATCATCTGGATTCACTGATCTTATACTGACTGGGGAACGTGTTGAAAGCGGTATTCGAAGCGGTAAAATTCAAGTGGCTACCTATTCTAATACCTCAAAGAAAGTGCACAATGAGAGGAATGAATCTAATACTGTGGGAACGGTCCTAGCCTCTAATCAAGTGCTGACACGACAAAGGGGCAACCAACGTAAACAAGGCGCATCTAAAAGACAATTCTCAAAGATCAACATAACGTTGGCCGAAGCGTTACAACAATTGCTGAAAGCAGGGTTGATCACTTTAAAGGATCCTCCTCTGAAGCCCAATACCTTATCTCATCAATATAATCCAAATGCAAGATGCGCTTATCATTTTGACAGCATTGGGCATGACACTAATGATTGTTGGCCGTTGAAGAACAAAATCCAGGATATGATCGATGCTGGAGAAATTGAGTTCGACTCCCCTGCAACCATGCCTAATCACAACAAGAGTGCTAATACTGTGGATGGCTAGAAGGGTGGACTTTAAGATCATTAGTTTTACTTTCAGTTGCAAGTTCTTTTTCTGTTTGTTTAAACATTCGACTTATGATAGACATTATTTGTTTTAATAATCATCATCAGTACATTGCATATGTTTGTCTTGAATATTTATTTCGCTATCACTCATTTTAAATTATGTCTTTACTTTGCATGTGTTTTGTGATATTCAACTCCTGCTAAGTTGTAATCCTTTTAAGGGAGGATGACGAAAACGATACCGCAACCTCATACATTATGCTTTTGAGCGGACTATGCTGACGATGTACATGCATTGTTTCAATTCCTAAACAGTGGAGATATAAGGATGTTAATCCCTCGTCAACCCCTTTGAGCCTAAGAAGTAGAAGTTTCTTTCTTGTACTAATTAAAACCCTTGATCGTAACCTGGGGCAGGGTAGTTCTCAATTAATTTTGGTTGTGCATTCTATTTTAAGAGAATCATTCAGTACACCTTTCAACAAAGATTTCAATCACAAGCGTTCATCCGCACACATCAAAGAAGTGTGGGAGATGTCAATCAAAAGCCAATGATGGTTCATCAATCATTAAGCAAGGCAGTCAATATCTTTCAAAAAAAAGAAAAAAAAATGAAAAAACATATATACAAAGAAAAGCCTGCTAAGTCAAAAATCAAAAAGATGACTTAGGCAAAAATCAAGGTATCCCGCTGACTGTAAGCTCAAAATAGACAGTTCAGGCAAAAGTTAGGGATATCAAAAGATGAATAAAGAGAAGTCAATAAATTCCAGAACAACACAATGTTGTGACTACCAAAAGGAAGAGGTGACTTCCATCTCAAAAAAAGTTCTCTTTGCTTGTGAACCATCATCATTACCAAAAGGTGCAAATCCAAAAGTCTCTTGGAACCTGAATGCATAAGTTGAATTAACTGAGCTTAGGACTGAAGATCATCACGAAGAGGGGTGGGTACAATCAAATTTTGAGCCATTATCCTTTGTTTCTTAAACCGTGAACCAAGCCACGTTACAACCCTTGAAAGTCCTAATTGAAGCATGGTTAGTTCGAAGGCATACTGTCACCAAAAGGTATCCTGACTCCTAAAGGTTTACCACAAATGCTGAGTTGATATCCTGTTTTTATAAAAATCACGTCTTATAAACGTCACGCTTTTACATCTCATGTTTTAATGTTTTTCAAAAAAATCAAGACAAACGTATGCATTGCATCTCATGAATTCATTATTAAGCATATTCTGCTACATAATTTCAAATGTTAGCAACAGGAAGAATTTGCACAGGGTACAACTAATGACTGAAAGTTATCCCGACAGAAAACATTACTCCAAGAAGCAATGTCTCCTACGTATACAAGGGGCATGACACGTTTTTCCCAATCAATCTGGGGCAATCTGAAGGATAGAAAAACACTTAGAAAGGGGGGGTTTGAATAAGTGTAGCTTTAAAAACTTGACAGATAAAAAAAATTGCACAGTTATTTTTATCCTGGTTCGTTGTTAACTAAACTACTCTAGTCCACCCCCGCAGAGATGATTTACCTCAACTGAGGATTTAATCCACTAATCGCACGGATTACAATGGTTCTCCACTTAGTCAGCAACTAAGTCTTCCAGAGTCTTCTGATCACACACTGATCACTCCAGGAACAACTGCTTAGATACCCTCTAAGACTTTCTAGAGTATTCTGATCCACACGATCACTCTAGTTACAACCTGCTTAGATAACCTCTAAGACTTCCTAGAGTATTCTGATCCACACGATCACTCTAGTTCCTTACAACTTAATGTAATCAATTCTAAGAGTATTACAATTGCTTCTTAAAAGCTATAATCACAAACTGTGATATTTCTCTTAACGTTTAAGCTTAATCTCACTAATATATTACAACAGCAATGTAGTGAGCTTTGATGAAGATGAAGATTCTGAGCTTTGAGTAGAACAGAGTTTCAGCAAGTTAATATGAGTTGTTTTGTTCAGGATCGTTAACCTTGCTTCTCATCAGAACTTCATATTTATAGGCGTTGGAGAAGATGACCGTTGAGTGCATTTAATGCTTTGCGTGTTCCGTACAGCATCGCATTTAATGTTATACGCTTTTGTCAACTACCTCGAGCCTTGTTCACGCTGTGTCTACTGACGTTGCCTATAATAGCTTTTAACGTTCCTTTTGTCAGTCAGCGTAGCTTGCCACTTGTACTTCCTTCTGATCTGATGTTTGTTAATACAACGTTTGAATATCATCAGAGTCAAACAGCTTGGTGCAAAGCATCTTCTGATCTTCTGACCTTGAAGTGCTTCTGTGCGTGATACCATCAGAACTTCAGTGCTTCTGATCTCATGTTCTTCTGATGCTTCCATAGACCCATGTTCTGATTCTGCTTCGACCATCTTCTGATGTCTTGCCAGACCATGTTCTGATGTTGCATGCTGAACCCTTTGAGACAAAGCTTCTGAGCGCTGAATTATGCATACTCTTTATATATATTTCCTGAAAAGGAAATTGCATTGGATTAGAGTACCATATTATCTTAAGCAAAATTCATATTATTGTTATCATCAAAACTAAGATAATTGATCAGAACAAATCTTGTTCTAACAATCTCCCCCTTTTTGATGATGACAAAAACATATATAAATGATATGAATTTGCGATCAAAAAGAGCATACGGCAAAAGACAAATTACACAGCTATAGCATAAGCATATGAATATGTCTCCCCCTGAGATTAACAATCTCCCCCTGAGATAAATAATCTCCCCCTGAAATAAATACTCGAAGAACTTTAATAAAAGACTTCCCTGATTATTTCGGTAGAGACGATCACATAAGCTTCTGTCTTCAGAGAATTCATAGCTTCTGACTTCTGCTTCCATTGGACAGCTTCAGAACTAGAATTTCTTTAGATCCCTAGAACACTCACAGCTTCTGATTCCTGCTTCCATCTAGGACAGCTTCAGAACTTGAATTTCTTTGATCTTCAGAACATTCACAGCTTCTGATTTCTGCTTCCATTTAGGACAGCTTCAGAACTTGAATTTCTTTGATCTTCAGAACATTCACAGCTTCTGATTTCTGCTTCCATTTAGGACAGCTTCAAAACTTGAGTTTTCTGGATCTTTAGAACATTCATAGCTTCTGATTTCTGCTTCCCTCGGATAGCTTCAGAGCTTTGAATTTCTACCAACATCACTTCATGCTAGATTTGTATCAGAACATTGTTGAATGTACCAGAGCATCATCAGAGCATCTCTACATCCTGAAATGTTACAGAACAAAAACTAAACAACAAAAGTCAGCATGAACGAGTCAGAACATAAAATGTATATTAGACCACATGATATGTATCAGAGCCATACAGGCTAAAATAATGTATCAGAGCAAATAGAATTTTGTCAAAGCAAATAGACAAATATGGATCAAATTCTATTATCAGTGCTTCTGATTCATTCTTCTTTCTTGCTTCTGATTTCTGAAGCTTGACAGCACTCAGCTTGCTTCAGTTTCCATGAGCTTATTCTTTTTACAGAATAACACTTCTTATGGTTTTGCTTCTTGTGTTTGCTTTGAAGATTCTCTTCACTTCTTTATACCTGCAAAACACTTAAACCATATAGAACTTGCAGTTCTTGTTAGAAAATGTGTGGGAGCTTTACCCAGCAACTGATAGATTAATCAAATCATTTATCATTTATCTTCTCCCCCTTTTTGTCATAACATCAAAAAGAATATTTCAAAAGATTCAGATGACTAAAACGACAAATAAAATCACTGGAATGTAAAAACAAAGAAACTTTTCATTGATAATCAAAGGATATTACATGAGAAGATGTTTAACAAGCAGATGCAACAAGGAAAGAAAACTACTAAGACCAAAGACTAAGACCCTAGCTAAGAAAAAATCTGTGCCAGCATGTCTTGAACCCTGTCATTAGTTGCAGTTTTCCTTGCCATGAAGGAGAGATAATAAAGACAAATGAGGTGACTAGCACAGTTACCTATGGTCGGCGTCCCTTCAACTGCACGCGCGCTTATCCATGAACAGTAACGACAGGTTTACCATCCCGAGATAAAACGTTACAGCTGTTTTGCTTTAAAAGAGGTTCTGAATCAACTTAGACAATGAAACGTTAGTAATAACCGAATCATAATTTCTAAAAGATTTCAATCAGAACTTCTGATTAAAAAAAAAAATCCACATTCATTTCAGAAGATACTCATGCGTAAGAACTTCTCATCTTCTCATTCTGGGCATAAATCCATACTGATGTTCTTCAGAATGAACTTAAACCTATCTTCAGCCAGGGGTTTTGTAAAGATATCAGCCCATTGATGGTCTGTATCCACAAAGTTTAAAGATATAACACCCTTCTGAACATAGTCCCTTATGAAATGATGTTTAATCTCAATATGTTTAGCCTTTGAATGAAGAATAGGATTCTTAGATAAACATATAGCAGAAGTATTATCACAGAATATAGGAATGTTACTCTCATATATCTGATAATCTTCTAACTGACTCTTCATCCAGAGCATCTGTGTACTGCAACCAGCAGCAGCGACATATTCTGCTTCTGTTGTTGATAGAGCAATAGTTGCTTGCTTCTTGCTATACCAGGAGATCAAATGACTTCCAAGAAATTGGCAACTTCCTGAAGTACTCTTTCTTTCAATTCTGTCTCCAGCATAGTCAGCATCGCAGAATCCTACTAAGTTGTATTCTTTAGATTTTCTGTAAACTAAGCCAACATTAGTAGTACCTTTCAGATACCTTAGAATTCTCTTAACAGCAGTTAAATGAGATTCTCTAGGATCTGATTGGAATCTAGCACACAAACAAACACTGAACAGAATGTCAGGTCTAGAAGCAATCAAATATAGAAGAGATCCAATCATGCCTCTGTATAACTTCTGATCTACCTTCTTACTTACCTCATCCTTACCTAGGATGCATGTTGGATGCATAGGAGTTTTGGCTTCTTTGCAGTCTAGAAGATTAAACTTCTTCAGAAGTTCCTTCACATATTTGGTTTGGTGAACATACGTTCCTTCTGATGTTTGATTTATTTGTATTCCAAGGAAATACTTGAGTTCTCCCATCATGCTCATTTCAAACTCAGCCTGCATAGACTCAGCAAACACCTTTCCAAGTGTAGCATTAGATGTTCCAAAAATAATATCATCTACATATATTTGACAAATTAAAATATCCCTTTTAAAGGTTTTACAAAAGAGAGTAGTGTCCACTTTTCCTCTAGTGAAACCATTATCCAGAAGGAAAGAACTTAAGCGTTCATACCAAGCTCTGGGAGCTTGTTTCAATCCATACAACGATTTCTTTAGTTTAAAAACATGATTAGGAGACATAGAGTCTTCAAAACCAGGAGGTTGATGGACATAAACTTCTTCATCTATATAACCATTTAAGAAGGCACTCTTAACATCCATCTGATAGAGAGTGATGTTATGTTGAGTGGCAAATGAAATTAATAGACGAATAGATTCTAACCTGGCCACTGGTGCAAAGGTTTCTGTATAGTCAATCCCTTCTTGCTGACTATAACCCTGAGCCACCAGTCTGGCTTTGTTCCTTACCACTTCACCTTTCTCACTGAGCTTGTTTCTGAAGACCCATTTTGTACCGATTATATTGAATCCATCTGGTTTAGGAACAAGATCCCAAACATCATTCCTTGTAAACTGATTCAGTTCTTCTTGCATAGCAATTATCCAGTCTGGATCTTCTAGAGCATGATCAACAGAAGTTGGCTCGATCAAAGATACAAGACCTAATTGACAGTCTGCATTGTTCTTAAGGAATGCTCTTATTCTGATTGGATCATCCTTCTTTCCAAGAATGACATCTTCTGAATGACCAGAGATGAGTCTGGATGATCTTCTGACAGATGGTTCTTCAGAAATGCTTAGATTCTCCAGAGAAGCTGATACTTGATCTTCAGATTCTTTACTTCTGAGAAGCTCTGCTTCTGATGCGTTGCTTCTTGGCTCAACAACTTCTGATATATCAATATCACAATCTGCAAAATTATCAAACTGCTTTGGTTTTTCAGAACCAAGCTTATCATCAAACCTGATATTGATTGATTCTTCCACAATCAAAGTTTCAGTGTTGTATACTCTGTAGCCTTTTGAGCGTTCAGAATATCCAAGAAGGAAACATTTTTGTGCTTTGGAATCAAACTTACCAAGATGATCTTTAGTGTTCAGAATAAAGCATACACATCCAAAAGGATGGAAATATGAAATGTTGGGCTTTTTATTCTTCCACAATTCATAAGGAGTCTTATTTAGAATAGGTCTGATAGAGATTCTATTCTGAATATAGCATGCAGTGTTTATTGCTTCTGCCCAGAAATGCTTAGCCATATTGGTTTCATTGATCATGGTTCTGGCCATTTCTTGCAGAGTCCTATTCTTTCGTTCTACAACTCCATTTTGCTGTGGAGTTCTAGGACAAGAGAAATCATGGGCAATACCATTTTCTTTGAAGAATTCTTCAAAGGATCTGTTCTCAAATTCACCACCATGATCACTTCTGACCTTTATGATTTTACACTCTTTTTCAGATTGAATCTGAATGCAGAAATCAAAGAACACTGAATGAGACTCATCCTTGTGTTTCAAGAATTTTACCCATGTCCAGCGGCTATAATCATCTACGATGACTAATCCATATTTCTTCCCTCTGACAGATGCTGTTTTGACTGGGCCAAACAGATCAATGTGCAAGAGTTCTAATGGCCTTGAGGTAGAAACAACATTCTTGGACTTGAATGCAGGTTTGGAGAACTTGCCCTTCTGACATGCTTCACAAAGAGCATCTGATTTGAATTTCAGATTAGGGAGTCCTCTGACAAGATCCAGTTTGTTAATCTGAGAAATCTTTCTCAAACTAGCATGACCTAATCTTCTGTGCCAGACCCACTGCTCTTCAGAAACAGACATAAGACAAGTCACCTTCTGACTCATAAGATCTTGCAGATCTGTCTTATAAATGTTGTTCTTCCTCTTGCCTGTAAATAGGATTGAGCCATCCTTCTGATTTACAGCCTTGCAAGACTTTTGATTAAAGATTATATCATAACCATTGTCACTCAATTGACTGATAGATAAGAGGTTATGTGTTAATCCTTCTACAAGAAGTACATTAGAAATGGAAGGAGAGTTACCAGACTTTATAGTTCCATAGCCAATTATCTTGCCCTTCTGATCTCCTCCAAACTTGACTTCTCCTCCAGACTTAAGCACCAGGTCTTGGAACATAGACCTTCTTCCTGTCATGTGTCGTGAGCATCCAGAGTCCAGGTACCACGACATGTTGTGCTTTGTCCTTTTTGCAGCCAAGGATATCTGCAATAGGAATAATCTTATCCTTAGGTACCCACATCTTCTTGGGTCCTTTCTTGTTAGATTTTCTCAAGTTCTGATTGAACTTGGGTTTAACATTGTAAGCAATAGGAGGAACAGCATGATAATTTTTAATGTGAGTTTCATGATATTTCCTAGGTTGTGTCACATGCTTTTTGGTGTGTGTTATGTGAAAACTTTGAGCATGTGAAGTGTGCCTAATATCATGGGAGTGGCCATACTTGAACTGATCATACAATGGCTTGTATGTGAATTTCATTTCATCAATAGGTTCAAGTTTGTATGGGGTTTCACCCTCAAAACCAATGCCGACTCTTTTGTTTCCAGACACAGCATATATCATAGAAGCTAGCTGACTTCTGCCAATACTTCTAGATAAGAACTTCCTGAAACTTAAATCATATTCTTTCAGAATATGGTTTAGACTAGGAGTGGATTTTTCTGAATCAGAAGGAGATCCAACATTATTGGATAATTTTAAAAGTTTTTCTTTTAATTCAGAATTCTCCAACTCAAGCTTCTTTGTTTCAAATTCAAATAGCTTTTTCAGCTCTTTGTATTTGAGACTAATCTGAGACTTGAATTCCAGAAGTTCAGTTAGACCGGAAACTAACTCATCTCTAGTAAGTTCAGAAAATACCTCTTCAGAATCTGATTC
This sequence comes from Vicia villosa, assembly GCF_029867415.1. Lineage (NCBI taxonomy): Eukaryota > Viridiplantae > Streptophyta > Magnoliopsida > Fabales > Fabaceae > Vicia > Vicia villosa. The sequence goes on along the minus strand of NC_081181.1, from coordinate 36,482,430 downwards.
TGATGTAGATTCTGATCCGTCATCTTCTGTCGCCATCAGCGCACAGTTAGCTTGCTCATCTTCAGAGTCTGAATCATTTTCTGACTCATCCCAGGTTGCCATAAGACCTTTCTTCTTATGAAACTTCTTCTTGGGATTTTCCTTCTGAAGTTTTGGACATTCATTCTTGAAGTGTCCAGGCTCATTGCATTCATAGCACATGACCTTCTTCTTGTCAAATCTTCTGTCATCAGAAGATTCTCCACGTTCAAATTTCTTTGAACTTCTGACGCCTCTGAACTTCCTTTGCTTGTTCTTCCAGAGTTGATTTAGCCTTTTGGAGATCAAGGACAGTTCATCTTCTTCTTCAGATTCTGATTCTTCAGGATCTTCTTCTCTAGCCTGAAAAGCGTTAGTGCATTTCATGATATTGGATTTTAATGCAATAGACTTACCTTTCTTTTGAGGCTCATTTGCGTCCAGCTCTATTTCATGGCTTCTCAAGGCACTGATAAGCTCTTCCAGAGATACTTCATTCAGATTCTTTGCAATCTTGAATGCAGTCACCATAGGACCCCATCTTCTGGGTAAGCTTCTGATGATCTTCTTTACGTGATCAGCTTTGGTGTATCCCTTGTCAAGAACTCTCAATCCAACAGTAAGAGTTTGAAATCTTGAAAACATCTTTTCAATGTCTTCATCATCCTCCATCTTGAAGGCTTCATACTTCTGGATTAAAGCGAGAGCTTTAGTCTCCTTGACTTGAGCATTTCCTTCATGAGTCATTTTCAAGGACTCATATATGTCATAGGCCGTTTCCCTGTTAGATATCTTCTCATACTCAGCATGAGAGATAGCATTCAGCAAAACAGTTCTGCATTTATGATGATTCCTGAAAAGCTTCTTCTGATCATCACTCATTTCTTGCCTTGTCAGCTTTACGCCACTGGCATTTACTGGATGTTTGTAACCATCCATCAGAAGATCCCATAGATCATCATCTAGACCAAGAAAGTAACTTTCCAGTTTATCTTTCCAGTATTCAAAGTTTTCACCATCAAATACCGGCGGTCTAGTATAACCATTGTTACCGTTGTGTTGCTCAGCAGAGCCAGATGTAGATGCAGGTGTAGACTTTGCAGTTTCATCAGCCATCTTTTACTGAAGCGTTTTTCTCTTCCTGAATCTTTTCTAAACACGGTTAAGTGCTTGCACCTTAGAACCGGCGCTCTGATGCCAATTGAAGGATAGAAAAACACTTAGAAAGGGGGGGTTTGAATAAGTGTAGCTTTAAAAACTTGACAGATAAAAAAAATTGCACAGTTATTTTTATCCTGGTTCGTTGTTAACTAAACTACTCCAGTCCACCCCCGCAGAGATGATTTACCTCAACTGAGGATTTAATCCACTAATCGCACGGATTACAATGGTTCTCCACTTAGTCAGCAACTAAGTCTTCCAGAGTCTTCTGATCACACACTGATCACTCCAGGAACAACTGCTTAGATACCCTCTAAGACTTTCTAGAGTATTCTGATCCACACGATCACTCTAGTTACAACCTGCTTAGATAACCTCTAAGACTTCCTAGAGTATTCTGATCCACACGATCACTCTAGTTCCTTACAACTTAATGTAATCAATTCTAAGAGTATTACAATTGCTTCTTAAAAGCTATAATCACAAACTGTGATATTTCTCTTAACGTTTAAGCTTAATCTCACTAATATATTACAACAGCAATGTAGTGAGCTTTGATGAAGATGAAGATTCTGAGCTTTGAGTAGAACAGAGTTTCAGCAAGTTAATATGAGTTGTTTTGTTCAGGATCATTAACCTTGCTTCTCATCAGAACTTCATATTTATAGGCGTTGGAGAAGATGACCGTTGAGTGCATTTAATGCTTTGCGTGTTCCGTACAGCATCGCATTTAATGTTATACGCTTTTGTCAACTACCTCGAGCCTTGTTCACGCTGTGTCTACTGACGTTGCCTATAATAGCTTTTAACGTTCCTTTTGTCAGTCAGCGTAGCTTGCCACTTGTACTTCCTTCTGATCTGATGTTTGTTAATACAACGTTTGAATATCATCAGAGTCAAACAGCTTGGTGCAAAGCATCTTCTGATCTTCTGACCTTGAAGTGCTTCTGTGCGTGATACCATCAGAACTTCAGTGCTTCTGATCTCATGTTCTTCTGATGCTTCCATAGACCCATGTTCTGATTCTGCTTCGACCATCTTCTGATGTCTTGCCAGACCATGTTCTGATGTTGCATGCTGAACCCTTTGAGACAAAGCTTCTGAGCGCTGAATTATGCATACTCTTTATATATATTTCCTGAAAAGGAAATTGCATTGGATTAGAGTACCATATTATCTTAAGCAAAATTCATATTATTGTTATCATCAAAACTAAGATAATTGATCAGAACAAATCTTTTTCTAACACAATCAAGTCAAGATTCCAAGAATCTCTCAAAAAGCCAAACAGTCAGGGGCATCATCCTAACTGTACGATTACTAGGGGCATGTCACTTACAATATACACTTTATAAATTCCTCGCGAGGAGAATCTCTTCAAGTTCCTACTAGCAGGGGCAAATCTATGAAAGTCCAGTTTGACATCTTGATCAATACTCAGTGGTGTGTCCTAATCAAATCCAAGAATGGTAGTTACTATAATACTGGGGGCACGTTCCACACATCCACGTCCTCCCACAAAGCCGATTTCACAAGATCTATCCCCACAGAGTAATCCTCAAGAAGATATCTTCAAACATACTCGTCCCACAAAGACATATCTCCCCAACAGAGTTTACATCTTCGACACTGCCGGTTCCCCGACACTTTCCTCTTCTTCAAAACAGGGTTATTCATCTCTCATATCCCCAATCAGGGTACATCAAGATCAATCATTCAAATGGTTCTCATCCCCAAACAGAAATCATAAATCCCCAGCTGAACATCTTCAAGACAAGATCAAATAACAAAATCACAACAATACAGAGATTTATTTTCTCAAAAACACTCCTGACAGCATCAGTCATACATCATATTCATACATTGCATACATTACTATATAATACATGCATCATGACGTTGCATATTTCTAACGTTTTTTTCAGGTTCCGCCTCGACATACATTCTCTATCAGATATGGTCTAATGTATGACCCGTTCCGGTATTCTCAATAAGATATGGTCTAATGTATGACCTATTCCGGTTTCCTTCATCAGATATGGTCTAATGTATGACTCGTTCTGGCATTATCCTTCATATATGGTTTAGTGAATAACTCGTTCTGACATCCTTCATCAGATATGGTCTAATGTATGGCTCGTTCTGGTATTCTCCTTCAGATATGGTTTAATGAATAACTCGTTCTGATGTCCTACTTCTCGATATGGTCTAATGTACGACTCGTTCTGGTATCCTTCCTCAGATATGGTCTAATGTATGACTCGTTCTGACACCCTCCAACAGATATGATCTAATATTCTCCTTCAGATATGGTTTAATGCATGACTCGTTCTGGCGTCCTCTATCATATATGGTCTAATGTATGACCCGTTATGATATTCTATTTACAAGATCTAATTCTATCATCACGAACGGTGTAGACGCGATCATCTCTCCAAGATCTAATTCAGTCACTGCGAACGATGCTGACACGATTAACCTTCCAAGATATAGCTCTATCATCACAAACGAGGTAGACGTAATCAACTGTCAAAGTCTAAATTTTGTTACTACAAACAGAAATGACACGATTAACATTCAACAACTACTTCTCAACACATCAAACTCAGATATAATCTAACATACGATTCATTCTGACTTTCAATACTTATCGAGACAGATGGCATCTTTAAGCCTATCTCCGACAATACTCTGCTTGGATGGAATCTTTAAGCCCATCTCCTACAAAAAGTCCCTACTTCAGCTAGGGCAAATTCCTGGGTATTCTAGTGTTCAATCCTCTTCTACCTTCATATTCCAATAGGAACACATGCCAATCTACATCCTCAGGTATAAGAATATTGAACAGGGGCAGCTGTCATACCCCAAAATTTGCCCATCTCATTTCACCTTTCAAATGCTCAAAGATCTCCAATTGCTCAAAAGCTACCTACCTCCTAAACGAATGCCTTTGAACTAGGGTTTTGATCTTCTCAAAGAGAAATCAACTTCTAATGCCTCAAATGGAACACATGGTCTCTCATATGCCTCAAAGGATCCTCGTGCCAAGTTTCAAGCTCTGATTCAAAAGATTGCTCACTCAATGGCCCAAACGATCAATAATTGACTAGTTGACCTAAAAGTCAAACTATGGTCAAACTACAGTCAAAACTTCTGATTTTTGGTCAACATCCTCATATTGAAGTATCATTCACCATTTGATCAAGAATTGATCATGGTTCATCAAGGAAAGATCAAAAATCAACAAATCCAAAAAGTTTCTAAATTAGGATTTGTATAGGAAACTGAACTTTGACCAGCCATAACTTTCACATGGAACATCAGAAATTTCCCATCCAAAGCTCAATTTCAAGGAAATTAAATTCTCTACAACTTTGTCTCTCACATGCCAAGTCTAAAAATGCTTCATTTGAGAGATATGGATCAAAAGATTATAGGTCCTTCTTAAAAGTCAACCGAAAGTAGTTTTTTGTCAAAGCCCATATCATCAAGATAAAATCCTCAAATGGGAAAAAGCTTTCAAAGTGGCTTGTAGAAGACATCTTGAGGTTTCCAAAAAGTCCTAGAACATGTTCATACCACAAAAATTGAAGGATATATGCCTTGTCAAAGTTGGACAATTTTTGAGGAAAAAATGTGAAGTAAAGGGCTCCAAAATGAATCTTTTTGCAAAAGAACCCAATCTTTTTTATTCAATCTTGTTCCCCAAGTCATCAAAGATGCTCAATCTCAAAGCCAAGAATTTATGGAAATTATTTGGTTTTTTATTGATTTTTTTCATTAAAAATTGATTTAAATCAAATAAAAGGATTAATTATCAAAATATTTGTTTGGTTTTATTTTTAAGATAAATTCCAATCATTATCATATAATTAGTCCAAATTGGTGTTTAAAGAAGATTGGAAAGAGAAGGGTGAGATTGAACATAATTGGAAAGCTTGGATAATTGATTTTGAATCAAATTTCAATCTCCATAATTCGCCAAAATTGGATCCAATTTCTTAAACCTAAATCCCTCTCATATATATGGGATATTACTGAGATCAGAAAGAAAGAAAAGAGGGTTTTTTTGGCTTCCAAGAGACCATACCCGAGTGCACACAAGCTCAAGGAAAAGGCCAAAAACGTTCTTGGATTTGCAGACCGATTCAGGGTGTTTTGGAGATTCAAATACGCTCTTAAGGTATCACTGATCATTCCCCAATCATCATCGAGATCTGAAGCCTCAAAATCACGCTAGCACAGTCACAGTTTGTATCAAACTTTTTTCAAAATCGATTATGCCTGTACGGTTGTTATAAATAGCATATGAATGTATATTCTTGATCGTGATGATGTTTGGAAGCCTTCTGTGTCGTTTAATTTGTGTTTAGTAACAGGAATAAAGATTTGCCATGGCTAGGGTTTCGGCATCATGATTTGGGGAATCCTATTTAGAAGCCGTATTAGTTTGAATTAAGGCCTCCAATGGATTCGTGAGGGGATCTGGAGTTAATCTGGGTTGCTTTTATCTTTGTTTCGTGTTTGTTCTTTGATGTTCATATATGCAGGTATTAGCTATTAGCCAGGTCGCAGCAAGTTCCTGGCTAGTTCGTAGCAAAATACTGAGAAGTCAATTGAAGAAGACGATGGACCTTGGCGCGCTGGTTTGGTTCAAAATTTGGGTGAAGCAAGATTTCATATATTAATTTGGACGTTGGTATTGGTGTCAACAAACGAAAAACGGTTTAGTGGCAAAGTGTTTGGTCCTAAGGTGTTAGTGTGCAGGGGCGCGGGTTCAACCCCTGCCTCCTGCATTTACTTTATTTACTTTCTTTGTTTTATCTTGTTTTCAGATCCCATACTACTCACCTATGCACGACCACTATGCACCATCAATGATCAACCATCAGATCTTCAGAGATTCAGATCCAACATCCAGGATGCGCATCCCTATCATGCACCTCAAAGGCCTACCACACACAATCACAAGCTAAGATTTTAATTGTTATTTTTATTTTTAATTGCAGAAATTGCTTTTATTTATTTATATATATATATATATATATATATTTGCTTTCTTTTACAAATATTTTTGCCAAAACCCTTTATTAAATTTCTTTCCTTTTTTTTCATAAATAACAAAAATGATTTATTTTATTTATTTTTATTTTTAGTATTAAAATTAGTTTTTATTTATTTAAATTCTTTATAAAATCATATTTATTTTGTTTTAATTAACAAAATTAGGAGAATGCTTTTCTTGTCCGATTAAAATTTTCTTTTCTTCGATTTAATTAATTAGGTTGTGAAACCAATAATTAATTAAATCGATCGTTATGCCCGAATTCGGGTTTGCAAGAATTAACCCTACACTAAAAATGTTGTTCTGTGTATTCTCTTCAGGGTTATTTTCAGATACCTCCCGACTACGCGCCGCGCCAAATGCAAAGCTAAGTTCTAACCTCTCTTATTTAAATATTTATTTACCTTTTATTTTATTTTATTAGGGTTTAATTCCCTTGTCAATGGAACTCCTCCTACACTTACTTTTTCCTTTTATTCTTTTACCAATTCTCTAATGGTCAGGGTCAATGCTTAAGGCTCAAGGCAAATCTTTGCCCATCAACCTTCATCAATCGAAGCTAAGTGCCAATTTGTTTATTTATTTTATTTTAAATTTCTTTATCTTTTTATTTTTAGGGTTAGCAATGTTTGCCTCCGAATCAATAATGCACTCACCCTACTATTGTTTCTTATTTTTCCCGCCTTTCAGGGTTTGCCAAATGCCAAAGCTTCGCATAGTCGGTAACCCTACACCCTAATTATTACTTATGTTAGACCTATTTGTTTGTTATTCTCCGCTAGTTTCAATTCCCCTTTCCTCCGCTGGTTTCATTTTCCCCTTCCCCGTATTTGCTTTAATTATATTTGTTTATCAATTGTCGTGGTTAGTAATTTAGGGAGTGCAACTATGAACCGAATTAGAGTCACTTAATTACAAGATAATATATTCTGAACTGATCACGTGATTGGTGCACACACGCACACTTTTGGGGTAACCTCTCTGTTGCCTGTTGCCTTGTTGCCTGTTGCCTTGTGTTTTTTTTTGCAGAATAGCCAGTCCCTCGAATACGAGGATACCTCAGTCATGTTGCCTCGATTTAAGATCATGGTCCCTAATGATGCTGCCTTCGATACACATGATCTCGACCCTCGGAAGTTGCCTACGAAAAGGCTGAGGTATCCTCTGGTTGCCTAAACGAAAGGCTATTCTGATCCTTCCTTTAGACTACCTGCCTCTCTATGGCATGGGACAGTTTTAAGGCGAATGATAACTCGACGACCCTTCAACATCCAAACGAAAGGCTTCCTGCCCTCTCATGGCATGGATAGACCCTTTCATCCTGAAAGGCTAAAAGAAACCTATCATCTAAGTTTAAGGTAATTGCTCCTAATTGCCTTGCTCTGGCTAAAACTGTTTTCTCATATTCTTTCTCATAAATCTTCAAAATGGCTACGCTCATTTACGAGCTAAAGTCCATATTCTTCTTCTACTTTTCTTTTCAAAAACGAGCAAAGCAATTAAGAGCCCATGGAAAACCATGGATGCAGAGGGTGCCTTACACCTTCCCTTTGCATAATTACCCCCCGAACCCTGTTTTTTTTAAAAGGTTTTTCCTGTTTCTTTTAGCCTTTCTAACTTGTTTGGATAAAATAAAATTCTGTGGCGACTCTTGCTTAACCGCGACATTCCGATAAAGTCAGTTCACCGTATTACATGTCCTATTTTGAGTTATAAGGCTTTTACCAAGATGTTTCACCGGGAATAATTCATCTTGGGGGTTTGAAGTACAAATCTCTAATTAGGAAAGAGCCTTCACCGGGAAGACATTCTCAATCCTAGGCCATATTCCTATAATATATATATATATATATATAGTTTAACTGTCCTAGGGTTTACACTCAAACGTAGTCCTAAACAATATATAAACAGTTCTATATTTGACAGTAATTTAAATAAAGACTGTAAATTGAAAGCTTGTAAAGCCTAACCTGGATGGAGTGGAGGCCTTTAAAGATGTATGTACAAAGCCTCAACAACAATTTTTGTTGTTTTATTGATAATAGTTGAATATTTATGATAAACAGTTAAGGGTTTTAAAAACAGAAGAAGTGAAGATGGACAAAGGTCACATAGGTATCTGAAGAGTTTCACCGGGAATAATGCCCTTCAAATACCAGAAGAATGTTTTGAAAACAGAAAGGAGATTTTGTAAATACAGTTTTTGAAAACAAACTATGAAAAGAAAAAGGTGCTGGGACTTACACTCTAATAGAGGCCCAATGAAAATGATTTACTGTTTATGAAAACAGTTGAAAAAAGATTGAAATGATATAAGGTTTTGTTGTTTGAAAACCTTAATCATCTGTTTAATCGGAGACTGAAAACAGTTTTGAACATTGACAAAAGTCAACTTAATTAAGGCAAAGATGAAATCTATACCTAATTAAGACCTAAATAATTAGGGTTTTATCATAAAATTATTCACAAAATAATTAGGTTAAAACAAAATGAAAATATATATTTTCAAAGTATTTAAGAAAACACTTAAAACATACTATTTTAAACCTAATAAAAATATATGAAATAAATAATATTTTTTATGATTTTTTGATTATTCACAAAATAGATATATTAAATAACAAGTGTGTGAAAAATGAGGTGGAAATGGATTTATTTGATAGGTTAAATAATTGTGTGAAGTTTGTGAATAAAACAAAGAAAAATAGTGGCAAAAAATTGGGTTTGTCTCCTCCAAGGTTTGAACACACGCCCTCTAAGTCACCAGCTCAAAATAACACCACTGAGCCAACGCGCGCTTGGTGATTATAACACACACCCATTTGGTTATGTTTCAAAACAAGTGACAAATCATTGAAAAATAAAAGAATCAAAAAGTCTGGGGCGAGGGGGATTCGAACCCCAGACTTGAGGCATGAGGAGACTAAGGGCGTATGTGAGGCCACTAGGGAAAACGATGAATTCGTTTATAAAACGCATACCATTCAAAATAAAATAAACCTAGCCCATGGATTTGAATTTCGCGTGCCACCATAGTCATCTTCTTCCTCGAGCTCAAAGATTTTCAATTTTTTAACTCTCTGGTTTCTCAACTAAATGGCATGATGTAAACATCAATCTTGCTCTAAATTTCCTCACGAATCCAGATATGTAACTAACATTTATTTATATTAACTATAGCTACCTAATTTCTCAGAAAATATGAAGAATATATGAACCCTAAATTTAAAATTAAATGACAAACAAGATGAATAAATGAATGATGATAGAGGGTTTTCAATCCTCTGATGATGCTGAACAAGATAGTATCGAGCTTTATCACAAAGAGTACTTAAATTAAAGAGGTGGAGTTCAAAAACTTACCTCTGAAAATGGAGGTCGTGAGGATGATGAGGAGCACCTGGGCTTGTATGAGTGATCCTAAAAGCTTCCTTGGGACTCAGTGATGCTAACTGAATGCTTATTGTGACTTCAATCCTTCTGAATTGCTCTACCCGACACCTTCGATTTGAGCTTCAAGTGGACATGGATGTAACACCCCAAAATCTACCCAACGTTTATATTAAATCATAGTGCCAAAATTTCGACTTAACTTGAGGTATTACATTTAACTTTAAAACCAACAACGGAGACAACAATTTTTTTTAAAAAGATACATAGCACTATAGTAAAATAAAGAATTTTCAACAAGTATTTAGTCTCAATGATTAAACTTAAATTAAGTAACTGCAGTGGAAAACAAATCAACTTAAACTGCGAGTAATCATGGCCTCTTCCAACAACTTAAATCAACAACAAAAATCCTCAAAATAACAATCGAATTCGACTTGAAATTCAATAACAACATAAATCAAATCAAAACAAGCGTTCGTTTCCCCCCGAGTGCTACGTATCAGAGCAACGACACCCAAAAGCTACTAAATCTTTACTCCTCGTTACCTGCACGTTACCAATATAAAGGCAACGGCGAAAACAAAGAAAGGGCGAGATATCGAAAAGTATAAGCAAGAGTATGATAATTGATATATTAGACATAGAATTATACAATATTCACCCCATTCTGAAACAACTGCAATACAACCATCAACCAAACAACAGAGCAATAACAATGATGTCAACAAAATGCAAACTCAACAGGAAACTCGACTAATGCAAATGCATGTGGATCCATCGGAGTACAACTCCCAACTTAATCATATTCCAGGTTATCGAAGCATTTTAAAAACTTTATCAGGGTGCCATCAAGGCCAACTTAATCAATGAAATGTTATGCGATGTTATGGACAACATCAATTCAACAATATCACAACACAATCAGGACAACAACAACTTAAACAACACGTAAACATGCCACGAATCAGGGCAATTCGACTTATTCAATTGTACCTGCAAAACAACTTATCCCACTTTGTTTTCAACAAACTAAAGCAACCGCAATTACCTATTAATCTATCTTAGTTACTCCGCCAAATTTCATTTAATTCTGGACAACTAATTATACCGCCTAATTCGACTATTCGGCTAAATCGAGACTGTTATTATTCATCTACGCCTCCTGTTAAATTAATCCTATTGATATAATTAATTGATTGCTACTCATTAAAAAAATTATTCTGCTATAGTGAACCAATTTTCTGCTACAGACTGTCATTTTCCTCCTATAACGAATTACCTGCTACTGATAATTTACACTGCTACTGATTCTATGAAAACCAATGCAAATTAATATTTTCTTGTAACCTTATTTTAATTCCAACTAACCAATTTAACACTATCTCATACTGTATCTAACCAATTTATATGTATGTATATGCTTACATTTACTAAGTTTACTAAAGAAACAATATGTTAGAAACATACACGTGCCTGTACCTATGTGACAATATGAGGATGCATAGAGAAAGAGAGTGAGGGCCCCCATCTCTCCATGGGGATGACCGCCCCTTTTGGCTTGTACATGCATCCTTGTTCTTCTTTTATTTTCTTATTCTACTAGGCATATCATGTTTGATACATAGTTAATTTTTCTACACAAAACCACCTGCCAATTAACAAACTCCAAACGAGGCCTAAGAGACACAATTTAAAGGGTGGGGCGCCCAACATTTTCTTCACAAATATGGGACGGTGGTCCCTTAACTCCTTCTTCTTCCTATTTTTATTTTTTTTAGCACTATTCTGTATCATTTGTTCTTATTAATTTAACCCAGTTTGCATCTAATATTTTCCCAGAAACATTTCGATTTTCAGAGAAATTAATTATACCACATACCAATTATGAAATTACAACAGCCAAATACCAACAACAACAAGAACACAAGTAATTTTGTGGTTCATCACAAATTCATCAATGACAGTTCACATAAACTCATGAACTCTACAAATTCAACACAACCACAGAAAATTTACATAATTCAATCTCACATATTAATCCTCATACTCCCGATTATAAAATTAGAACCTCACCCTTACCTTTTGGATTGAACGGAGCTCACAAATTTGATCGTAACCGCGGCTGCTAAATTGAACCCCTAAGCTGCTAGCACCAAAACCCTTGATCCCAAATTCTTTTCTCTCTGTTTCGTACGGTTGGTATATTTTGTTTTTTTTTTTTTTTTGTTTGGTACATACAACTACTTTAACAACTACTCCTTATTAAAATTATTGGGCCACTAAAACTCTTGTTGGGTTTACTAACCAACACTCCTCAAATGCCAACTCACACTTACAATTAGACTAAACTAATTTATGTAATAGACTTTACAAATAATAATAAAAACCCAATATTATTTTATCCCCACTATAATTCGACATTTCGACCGACTATTTACTAAATTCACATATATCACAAAATACTCAAAATATTCGATTAAAAAAAATTGCATTTAATTAACTACGGGTGTTACAACTCTCCCCCACTTAGAGCATTTTCGGCCTCGAAAATTTACCTGATTCAAACAACTCGGGGTAGGAGTCTCGCATCTTGCTCTCCAATTCCCACGTTATGCTTTCCCCAGCTGCTCCCAACCAAACAACTTTCACCAATGAAATCTCTCTTCCTCTCAGAGTCTTCATTTCCCGATCCGCGATCCTTACAGGCTTAGTTTCCACAGTGAGATTATCTCGCACTTGTACGTCATCCATCTGTACTACATGAGACGGATCTGGAATGTACTTTCGGAGTTGTGACACATGAAACACATTGTGCAAATTAGAAAGAGTTGGCGGCAACGCCACTCGGTAAGCAACTTTTCCCACTCTGTCCAGAATCTGATAGGGACCGATAAAACGAGGAGTGAGCTTCTTAGACTTCAAGGCTCGCCCCACACCAGTCACGGGTGTGACTCTCAAAAACACATGGTCACCAGCTTGAAATTCCAAATCCTTCCTTCTCTTGTCATGATAGCTCTTCTGTCTACTCTGAGAAGCCTTCATCTTTTCTCGAATTAACTTCACTTTCTCAGTAGTTTCTCGAACAATCTCCGGTCCAAGTACTACACTTTCTCCAGATTCATGCCAACATAACGGAGTCCTACACCTCCGGCCATACAACGCTTCAAAAGGAGCCATTCCAATACTAGAATGGTGACTATTATTATAAGTAAATTCGATCAATGGAAGATAGGTATCCCACGAACCTCCTTGCTCGAGAACACATGCTCTCAACAAATCCTCCAACGATTGAATAGTCCTCTCTGTCTGACCATCCGTCTGCGGATGATACGCCGAACTCAATCTCAATTTAGAACCCAAACTTTCTTGCAAGCTCTTCCAAAAATCAGAAGTAAATCTCGGATCTCTATCCGACACAATACACAGAGGAACGCCTTGCAACTTCACAATCACTCTGGTGTAGATCTCTGCCAAATTTGCAACTGGATATGTGATGTTAATAGGTATAAAATGAGCTGACTTTGTAAGCCTATCAACAATCACCCATATCGAATCATATCCTCTTGCAGTATTAGGTAACCCCGTCACGAAATCCATCGAAATGCTATCCCATTTCCATTCTGGAATTTCTAACGGCTGCATCAACCCCGCAGGCTTCTGGTGTTCAACTTTCGATTTTTGACAAGTCAAACACGCATACACAAACCGTGCCACATCTTCCTTCATTCCTGGCCACCAAAATATCTTCTTTAAATCCTGATACATTTTAGTAGCTCCAGGATGGATACTCAAGTTACTCCTGTGACCTTCTTCTAGAATCATCCTCCTCATATCATCATCCCCAGGAATACAAATTCGATCTTGCAGTCTTAACACACCATGCATATCTATCTTAAAGTCACTTTTCTCTGATTGGCCACAACCAGCCATGATGTCCACTAGCTTCACATCCAACTTCTGAGCCTCCTTGATATTATCCAGAAAATCATTATTAACCTTAAGCATTCCCAACTTAATACTTTGCGGTGTCACTTCACAAACTAAACTCATATCTCGGAACTGCTCAATCAATTCCAACTCGTTAACCATCATAGTTGACATATGCAAGGTCTTTCGGCTTAAAGCATCAGCCACAACATTAGCTTTACCTGGATGATAATTCAAACTAAAATCATAATCTTTCAGCAATTCTAACCACCTTCGCTGCCTCATATTCAGCTCTCTCTGATCAAATAGATACTTTAGACTCTTATGGTCACTATAAACTTCAAATCTAGAACCATAAAGATGATGTCTCCAAATTTTTAGCACAAAAACAACTGCAGCAAGCTCCAAATCATGCGTAGGGTAGTTCTTTTCATGAATACTCAACTGCCTCGACGCATAAGCAATAACCTTATCATTCTGCATAAGCACACCACCTAAACCCATGAGAGAAGCATCACAATATACTACAAAAGGTTCTCCCGGATTAGGTAACGTCAAAACCGGAGCCGTCGTCAATCTCTTCTTCAATTCTACAAAGCTCTCTTCGCATTGTGTATCCCACACAAAAGCTCTACCTTTACAAGTCAACTTGGTCAACGGAAGTGCCAACTTAGAGAACCCTTTGATAAACCGTCTGTAGTAACCGGCTAAACCCAAGAAACTTCTAATCTCAGTAGCTGACTTTGGAGATTCCCATTGCAACACAGCATCTACCTTAGATGGATCTACAGCAATGCCACTACCAGATATGACATGACCAAGAAAACTGACTTCTTTCTACCAGAATTCGCACTTGGACAGCTTTGCATACAACTTTCTTCCTTTCAGCACTTGCAACACCGTCCTCAAATGATCCACATGCTCTTCTTCAGACTTAGAATATATCAAGATGACATCTATGAACACTACGACAAACTGATCCAAATATTCTCGGAAGATAAGGTTCATATACTCCATGAATACTCCCAGCGCGTTAGTAACACCGAACGGCATCACAGAATATTCATAGTGTCCATACCTCGTTCTGAATGCTGTCTTTTGAATATCTTCATCTCTTACTTTAATCTGATGATAACCCGATCTCAGATCAATCTTGCTAAATACACTGGCACCCACCAATTGGTCCATCAAATCATCTATTCTTGGTAGCGGATACCTGTTCTTAATCGTTACTTTATTCAGCTGTCTGTAATCAACACAGAGCCTCATACTTCCATCTTTCTTCTTTACCAACAGCACTGGAGCTCCCCACGGTGATACACTTGGTCTGACAAACTTCTTCTCAAGTAAGTCCTCCAGTTTCTTCTTTAATTCAGCCAATTCGGATGCAGACATTCTGTATGGTGCCATAGCAACAGGTCTGGTACCAGGTACAAGATCAATTGCAAATTCAACCTCTCTTTCTGGAGGTACATCAGGAATCTCATCAGGGAAAACTTCAGGAAACTCACGCACCACCTGCAACTCATCAATTATAGCTTGATTCTCAATTGACAATGTTGCCATTAATGAGAACATCTCAGCTTCTTCCTTCAACAACTGTCGCAACTGCTTAGGCGACACCAACCCAGCTTCTTCCTCTTCAACAGTTGAAAACCTCACAGTCTTGTTATAACAATTAATATGAACATAGTTATACTCTAACCAGTTCATCCCCAAAATTACATCCAACCCACTTAACGGCAAACAAACTAAATCAACAGCGAAGTTCCTATCGAAAATCGACAAAGGACACTTCAAACATACTAGAGAAGTAGTCACTGATCCTTTAGCTGGAACCTCAACTACCATCTCACCATTCATAGAAGATAACACAAGACCCAATCTTTTAACGCAATCAGCAGCAATAAAACAATGAGTAGCACCAGTATCAATAATAATGATTAAAGGAGTACTATTCATGAAACATGTACCTCTGATAAGTCTGTCCTCATTCGGTGTCTGAGTTCCAGCCAAAGCAAACACTCTTCCACCAGCTTGTGCCTTCTTTGGTTTCGAACACTGACTTCCAATGTGTCCTTCTTCACCGCAGTTAAAACAAACCATTTCCTTATGCTTACAATCTGACATAGCGTGCCCCATCTTACCACAACGAAAACATTTCTTCACCTCAATGTTACACGCAGTACTCTTATGGCCAGGTTTCCCGCAATTGAAACAAATCACATTAGGAGGAGCACCTCCCCCACTAGATCTCTGACCCTGCGTAAATCTCTGTTTACCTTTACCAGCTGGAGCATCATATGGTTTGCCACGGTTCTGTTGATTCTTGCCTCTCCTGTCAGTAACAACCTTGTAATGAGCATTGTTATCTTCTTCAAAGATCCTGCAACTATCAACCAAATTAGGAAAGATACGAATCTTCTGATACCCAACAGCTTTCTTGATCTCAGAGCGCAATCCGTTCTCAAACTTGATGCACTTCGAAAACTCAGCACCTGCTCCATCATAATACGGGTAGAACTTATCCAACTCAGTGAACTTTGCAGCATATTCAGTCACTGACATATTCCCCTGTTTGAGCTCAAGAAACTCAATCTCTTTCTTACCACGAACATCTTCAGGATAATACTTTCTCAGAAATTCCCTGCGGAACACAACCCAAGTGATCTCTTCACCTGCCACCTCCAATCTTTGGCGAGTCTCTAGCCACCAATCATCAGCTTCGACTGCTAGCATGTGAGTACCATAACGAACCTTTTGCGCTGGAGTGCAATCCATCACACGGAAGATCCTCTCAATCTCCTTCAACCATTCCAATGCGCCATCAGGGTCATGCTTTCCTTTGAAGACCGGCGGATTCTCCCTCTGGAAGGTCGCCAAACTACGAGATCCAGTATTCTCATCGGCATTTGGTTGATTTGCCAAAACTTGAGCCACACCCTCCAAAGCAGCAGCAATCGCGGCATCGTTTCTACCAGCCATCTCAACTAAGCACTACACATAAACAACAGTCAGATAAAGTAATTAACAATACTCAATCGTTAACTAACTACGACTCGACAACTGGCCGGACGGACCGACCTGCTCTGATACCACTAATGTAACACCCCAAAATCTACCCAACGTTTATATTAAATCAGAGTGCCAAAATTTCGACTTAACTTGAGGTATTACATTTAACTTTAAAACCAACAACGGAGACAACAATTTTTTTTAAAAAGATACATAGCACTATAATAAAATAAAGAATTTTCAACAAGTATTTAGTCTCAATGATTAAACTTAAATTAAGTAACTGCAGCGGAAAACAAATCAACTTAAACTGCGAGTAATCATGGCCTCTTCCAACAACTTAAATCAACAACAAAAATCCTCAAAATAACAATCGAATTCGACTTGAAATTAAATAACAACATAAATCAAATCAAAACAAGCGTTTGTTTCCCCCCGAGTGCTACGTATCAGAGCAACGACACCCAAAAGCTACTAAATCTTTACTCCTCGTTACCTGCACGTTACCAATATAAAGGCAACGGCGAAAACAAAGAAAGGGTGAGATATCGAAAAGTATAAGCAAGAGTATGATAATTGATATATTAGACATAGAATTATACAATATTCACCCCATTCTGAAACAACTGCAATACAACCATCAACCAAACAACAGAGCAATAACAATGATGTCAACAAAATGCAAACTCAACAGGAAACTCGACTAATGCAAATGCATGTGGATCCATCGGAGTACAACTCCCAACTTAATCATATGCCAGGTTATCGAGGCATTTTAACAACTTTATCAGGGTGCCATCAAGGCCAACTTAATCAATGAAATGTTATGCGATGTTATGGACAACATCAATTCAACTATATCACAACACAATCAGGACAACAACAACTTAAACAACACATAAATATGCCACGAATCAGGGCAATTCGACTTATTCAATTGTACCTGCAAAACAACTTATCCCACTTTGTTTTCAACAAACTAAAGCAACCACAATTACCTATTAATCTATCTTAGTTACTCCGCCAAATTTCATTTAATTCTGGACAACTAATTATACCGCCTAATTCGACTATTCGGCTAAATCGAGACTGTTATTATTCATCTAAGCCTCCTGTTAAATTAATCCTACTGCTATAATTAATTGATTGCTACTCATTAAAAAAATTATTCTGCTATAGTGAACCAATTTTCTGCTACAGACTGTCATTTTCCTCCTATAACGAATTACCTGCTAATGATAATTTACACTGCTACTTGTCGCGGGCGAAAAATCGTTGTCCTTTTTCGGGATGAGACACCTGATGCCTTCTTTGGGCTCGAGTGCTCAAAAAATGATTTTTCTTTTGTACCGACCAAACTTTTTATTGTTTCCAAAAGAGGAAAAGGAAAAAAGCTGCAATAATCTAAAAGTGGGGGGAGAGATCTTGGGTAAGAGGGTTGGTTATACAAAGGGAAGGTATTAGCACCCAACGTATCTATAGTACTCTATAGGTTTCTTTGTTTTGTTTATTCCATTCTTGTTATGGTGGAGGTTCTTGTGAGAAAGAGGTGGGACCTAAGGTGTTTGTTTGATTATGCTCGCAAAGATCATTGCGATCCTCTGCATACATATCCCTTAGAGGGAATCAGAGCATCTGTAGCTCGGGGTCTACGGGTGCTAAGGTTTGAGTGGTTTGAGAGAGAAGTTTTGCTCGCCAAGGATACGACCTTCTGCCTACGTATTCTCAAAGGGATGTTGAGAAAGTCAGAGCAATCGTAGTTCCCACTTATGCTAGTGGAAGCAAAGGAAAAGAGACAAATGTCATCTAAATGCTAGATGTATCTAATCTATATCATCACATACATCTGTTTGTTTTTGTTTGAAAATCTTTTCATTATAAGCCCTGGGCCATGCCACTTATGGTGCTTAGAATGATAAAGATGTTTTTGTTTGTTTAACCAGCCTTGTGGCAAAAACTTTCAATGAAGTCAGCCTTGTGACAAAAAGTTTTGATTAATCAGCCAGCCTTGTGGCAAAAGTTTCAATGAAGTCAGCCTTGTGATAAAAACTTTGATTAATCAGCCAGTATGGTGGCAAAACGGTTTGATTGATTAGCCAGCCTTGTGGCAAAAAGAAATTTGATTGATTAGCCAGTCTTGTGGCAAAAAAGTTTGATTGATTGATTGTTTGTGATGATATAGAAGAGATACTCCTATCATAGAGATGAAAAATGTCTAATCTCCTAGGGTATTTGTTTTGGATATTGGGGATGCTTATAAGAAGCCTGTGGGTCCTTGTACGAAGCCCAAGAGGAGGCTATCCGAGGGTCCTTGCATTGTAAGCCCAAGAGGAGGCTATGGGAGGGACTAGTCGAGGGTCCTTGCATTGTAAGCCCAAGAGGAGGCTATGGGAGGGACACTCGTTTGTACAAAGCCCAAGGGGAGGCATGGTATAGTTGGTTTGAGCTCTTAGTGCGATTTCACCGGGAAACCATACTCTATGTCCTAACCTAAACTAAGGGAGATTCTTTGCACGAAGCCCAATAGGAGGCTATGGGGAACCTAGTGTTGTACTAAGTTGAACAAGCACACATATCACACATATGAACAAACATGAACAAGTATGAACAAACATGAACAGGTATGAACAGTTATATATATATGACAGAGTGTGTGTATATAATGGAGTTTATGAAGGAAATATACCTGTAAGCATGATCCATTTGTATACACAGGGCTCGGGACTCACACTCGGGGAGAGGTCCACTTGAGTTTATTCAAAGCTATGTAAACAGGTATTTACAAAGGGGCTTGGGACTTATACCTACATGGAGGCCCATGATATTTTTGGGAAGATTTAAAGAAACCTTCATTTTTGTTTTTTTGTATTTTTTTGGAGTTTTAATTGATCGAGATATGTACAAAGGTGTGTGTACAATGAAATACCTAATTTCATGTACAGGAATGGGTATGTACAAAAGGGGCTTGGGACTTATACCTACATGGAGGCCCATGGTATTTTTGGAAAGTTTTGTTTCTTTGAAGTTTTATTGTTTTGGAAACTGTACAAAAAGAAAAGAAATGGGACTTACACTCTCTAATATTCGAGAGGCCCCACTTCGTTTTGAAAATTGATTGATTAGTCAAAAGGATTTAATCAAAAAGAAGTGGTTTATCGTTTTGAAAAAGAATCGCGATCGCTCGTCTTAAAACGATTTGAATTTTGACAAAAGTCAACTTAATTAAGTTAAAACAAGTTTTAATGCTTAATTAAGACCTAAATGATTAGGGTTTGATCACAAAAAATATTTACAAGTGATTAGGTTAAAAATTAAATGAAAAACAATATTTAAAGTATTTAAAAACACTTAAAAATGTATCATTTTAAACCTAATTAAAAGCATATTAAATAAATCCTTTTTTATGATTTTTTTTGATATTGTTAAAATATGTATATTAAATAAAAGATGTGTAAAAAATGAAATAAAAATGAGTTAATTTGATTGGTCAATGAATTAATTAAAGTTGTGTAAAAAAATTGAAAGAAAATAGTGATAAAAAAATGTTTTGGCCCCCATGAGTGTTGAACTCGCGCCCTCTCTCTCACAACTCAAAAACTTAACCAACCAGACCACGTGCGTGGTCTGTTAATCTCTTGCAATGAATTAAATATATTTTGAATCAAGTTCCTAAGTTCAGTTTCAAAATTTGGCGCCAAGAACACAACCCCCAAATTGAATTTGAAAATTCTGAAAACTGAATTGTTTGGATCAAGTGAATAGCCTAACTTGCTCGATTTTCCATAAGGAACACAATGGTATCATTTAATTGCATTTATTTTAACTCTAAGGCTATCAATTTTCTGATGAACACGAAGAACCCTAATTCTGAGTTTCAACCTGAAATCGTGTGTGTGCATGATAAGTTGCAATTGATTGAGGGTTAATGATCCATACATATGCAGAAACATGATGGTAAACCAGTTTTTCATTTATGATGCATGTATGATAGAGTTTGAAGTTCAAGAGAGCTTACCTTCTAAAACGGCCACCTGAGAATTGAATTTTGCAATAGGGGTGTTACAGAAGTTGCTTGATGATCTGGATAGCTTCAATGGACCTTATGGAAGGTGTCTGGATGCTTGGAATGAATTGAAAACCCCTGGAGCAGTTGGTGGTACCCGATCTGCAGTAGGAGCAAGTGAGAATCGAGCTTGATGATTCTGATGTTTCAGGTTGATGATGAGTGCTTGGATAGTTCATATGAAGTATATGGATGGTGTTTGAAGTGTTAGTTTGGACAGAAATGACCTGGAATTGATTTTGGCATGATAAGGCTTAGGTTATGCATATTTGAGAAGTGAGATGATGATTCTGAGATTTGAGGTGTTTTTGGGTGTATGAGTGATTCAAACACATCCCATATGATGTTTATGAGATGTTAGAATCATTACTTTGGCCAGAACTTCAAGGGTTTAGAGGTTGGGATTTCTACCTCTTTGAAACTTAAGAAACTTGCAATTCAAGAAAGAAAGAGAAAACCTATAATTTGTGAGGTTTTGGTGTGATTTGCAATGAAGTAAGGACCTCTATTTATAGGCCAAAGAGTCTGAACTCAGAGCTTTGCAACTTGCTTCAAAGTTTGATGATTTGGCTTAAGGGATAGAAAGAAATCTTTCACATTTAATGCATATGGTTAAAAGTAACTAAACCATGGTTATTTCTCTAAGCTTCTTATCTCTTTCCATTCTGATCTCAAATCAGAAATATCTTTCAATTATTGCCTCTATGTGTCATCAATTGGATCATTTGGTAGAATAGTGCATAACTTTGGTAAAAATGGCTTGTAATTTCATGCATAATGGTCACTAATGGCAAAATTCAAAACCATAGCTACACTCCATGTTTTTTCATGCTCTTGGACATTTTGGAAAGCTCATGTTGTGTACTTCAAAACCCTAGTTGGAAGTTTCCTCAAGACCTTTAAGGAAATGGGTGAAAAAGATCCATGAACTTAGAAGAAAATGAAGTTTTAAGTGAAATTTTCCAAAGATGCCAACTTTGAAGCACCATATCTCTTAAATGGTTGATCTTATGGAAAAAAATTATATGTGACAAAGTTGTTCATTGGATCAAAATCTACAACTTTCATGTTGGAAGTTTTTTTCAGTTTGTAGGTGAAATTTTGAGAAATTCCCTTCCAAAGTTTGGAAAAAACCATTGAAAAACACTTAGAAAATTTTCTAAGTATGGAAAGTCAAACTTTTGACTTTTTGATTCTTGATTGATTTTCTTGATTTTTCTTGATCAAATGACTTCATATATCATATATTGATGATTCAAAACTTCAAAAGTCATGGTTGACCAAAATTTCCCAAAAGTCAATGGTGATCTTGTGCAGTTGACTTTTTCAGACGAATCGCGTTTCTGGAGATTTCAAATGAAACAGGTTATCCTCACCAAATGAATGGTATGAATGGATCACATTGAAGCATTAGAGGATATTGACTCATATTTTGAGTTGTGGCACCATGTCCTGATTAAAAAGTCAATTGTTCAGTGAATTAGGTCAAAAACCCTAATTGTCGACCTGATGAAATTGATGACTGTGGTTCTTGAATTGAGACACAATTTTCATTGGATATTGTCATAGGGATTATTTGAAGATGATTGAGACCTTTGATTGACTTCCTGGGGATTTTTAGGGTTTCCCAAATGTGATCCTTGATTTTGGTCCCTGATAGTTCAAAACCCTAATCTGATGATTTGAAATTTCACTGTTGATCAATCCTTGTGTAGGAGATGTCTTGAGCCAATAGATTAGGTCAAAATGATGCACTTGGGGTCTTGAAGTCATGTCCCAAGTCATTAGGTCAAATCCTGAGCAAAAGTCAGGGGTGTGCTAGCTTCAGTCAAAACCCTAATCTGGTTGATTCAGAGCTTTTGAGTTTGTTGAAATGAAACTTTGAGGACCAAATGTTGAGTGTTGGTGAAGATGGTTCTTTTGAGATGAAGGGAAAACAAAACCCTAATTGATTGTTACTTGTACTGATGAGTGATTTCTTGATCAAACCCTGCTAGGTCACAAGTAGCAAACACAAACTATGCAATTTGTTAGAGATGCAAATGATGCATATGCAGATGATATGACGTGGTATCTTAGGTCAAAAATTGGGGTATGACACTACTGATTCTATGAAAACCAATGCAAATTAATATTTTCTTGTAACCTTATTTTAATTCCAACTAACCAATTTAACACTATCTCATACTGTATCTAACCAATTTATATGTATGTATATGCTTACATTTACTAAGTTTACTAAAGAAACAATATGTTAGAAACATACACGTGCCTATACCTATGTGACAATATGGGGATGCATAGAGAAAGAGAGTGAGGGCCCCCATCTCTCCATGGGGATGACCGCCCCTTTTGGCTTGTACATGCATCCTTGTTCTTCTTTTATTTTCTTATTCTACTAGGCATATCATGGTTGATACATAGTTAATTTTTCTACACAAAACCACCTGCCAATTAACAAACTCCAAACGAGGCCTAAGAGACACAATTTAAAGGGTGGGGCGCCCAACATTTTCTTCACAAATATGGGATGGTGGTCCCTTAACTCCTTCTTCTTCCTATTTTTATTTTTTTTAGCACTATTCTGTATCATTTGTTCTTATTAATTTAACCCAGTTTGCATCTAATATTTTCCCAGAAACATTTCGATTTTCAGAGAAATTAATTATACCACATACCAATTATGAAATTACAACAGCCAAATACCAACAACTACAAGAACACAAGTAATTTTGTGGTTCATCACAAATTCATCAATGACAGTTCACATAAACTCATGAACTCTACAAATTCAACACAACCACAAAAAATTTACATAATTCAATCTCACATATTAATCCTCGTACTCCCGATTATAAAATTAGAACCTCACCCTTACCTTTTGGATTGAACGGAGCTCAGAAATTTGATCGTAACCGCGGCTGCTAAATTGAACCCCTAAGCTGCTAGCACCAAAACCCTTGATCCCAAATTCTTTTCTCTCTGTTTCGTACGGTTGGTATATTTTGTTTTTTTTTTATTTTTGTTTGGTACATACCACTACTTTAACAACTACTCCTTATTAAAATTATTGGGCCACTAAAACTCTTGTTGTACTAACCAACACTCCTCAAATGCCAAATCACACTTACAATTAAACTAAACTAATTTATGTAATAGACTTTACAAATAATAATAAAAACCCAATATTATTTTATCCCCACTATAATTCGACATTTCGACCGACTATTTACTAAATTCACATATATCACAAAATACTCAAAATATTCGATTAAAAAAAATTGCATTTAATTAACTACGTGTTGCAACTCTCCCCTACTTAGAGCATTTTCGGCCTCGAAAATTTACCTGATTCAAACAACTCGGGGTAGGAGTCTCGCATCTTGCTCTCCAATTCCCACGTTATGCTTTCCCCTGCTGCTCCCAACCAAACAACTTTCACCAATGAAATCTCTCTTCCTCTCAGAGTCTTCATTTCCCGATCCGCGATCCTTACAGGCTTAGTTTCCACAGTGAGATTATCTCGCACTTGTACGTCATCCATCTGTACTACATGAGACAGATCTGGAATGTACTTTCGGAGTTGTGACACATGATACACATCGTGCAAATTAGAAAGAGTTGGCGGCAACGCCACTCGGTAAGCAACTTTTCCCACTCTGTCCAGAATCTGATAGGGACCGATAAAACGAGGAGTGAGCTTCTTAGACTTCAAGGCTCGCCCCACACCAGTCACGGGTGTGACTCTCAAAAACACATGGTCACCAGCTTGAAATTCCAAATCCTTCTTTCTCTTGTCATGATAGCTCTTCTGTCTACTCTGAGAAGCCTTCATCTTTTCTCGAATTAACTTCACTTTCTCAGTAGTTTCTCGAACAATCTCCTGTCCAAGTACTACACTTTCTCCAGATTCATGCCAACATAACAGAGTCCTACACCTCCGGCCATACAACGCTTCAAAAGGAGCCATTCCAATACTAGAATGGTGACTATTATTATAAGTAAATTCGATCAATGGAAGATAGGTATCCCACGAACCTCCTTGCCGAGAACACATGCTCTCAACAAATCCTCCAACGATTGAATAGTCCTCTCTGTCTGACCATCCGTCTGCGGATGATACGCCGAACTCAATCTCAATTTAGAACCCAAACTTTCTTGCAAGCTCTTCCAAAAATCAGAAGTAAATCTCGGATCTCTATCCGACACAATACACAGAGGAACGCCATGCAACTTCACAATCACTCTGGTGTAGATCTCTGCCAACTTTGCAACTGGATATGTGATGTTAATAGGTATAAAATGAGCTGACTTTGTAAGCCTATCAACAACCACCCATATCGAATCATATCCTCTTGCAGTATTAGGTAACCCCGTCACGAAATCCATCGAAATGCTATCCCATTTCCATTCTGGAATTTCTAACGGCTGCATCAACCCCGCAGGCTTCTGGTGTTCAACTTTCGATTTTTGACAAGTCAAACACGCATACACAAACCGTGCCACATCTTCCTTCATTCCTGGCCACCAAAATATCTTCTTTAAATCCTGATACATTTTAGTAGCTCCAGGATGGATACTCAAGTTACTCCTGTGACCTTCTTCTAGAATCATCCTCCTCATATCATCATCCTCAAGAATACAAATTCGATCTTGCAGTCTTAACACACCATGCATATCTATCTTAAAGTCACTTTTCTCTGATTGGCCACAACCAGCCATGATGTCCACTAGCTTCACATCCAACTTCTGAGCCTCCTTGATATTATCCAGAAAATCATTATTAACCTTAAGCATTCCCAACTTAATACTTTGCGGTGTCACTTCACAAACTAAACTCCTATCTCGGAACTGCTCAATCAATTCCAACTCCTTAACCATCATAGTTGACATATGCAAGGTCTTTCGGCTTAAAGCATCAGCCACAACATTAGCTTTACCTGGATGATAATTCAAACTAAAATCATAATCTTTCAGCAATTCTAACCACCTTCGCTGCCTCATATTCAGCTCTCTCTGATCAAATAGATACTTTAGACTCTTATGGTCACTATAAACTTCAAATCTAGAACCATAAAGATGATGTCTCCAAATTTTTAGCACAAAAACAACTGCAACAAGCTCCAAATCATGCGTAGGGTAGTTCTTTTCATGAATTCTCAACTGCCTCGACGCATAAGCAATACCCTTATCATTCTGCATAAGCACACCACCTAAACCCATGAGAGAAGCATCACAATATACTACAAAAGGTTCTCCCGGATTAGGTAACGTCAAAACCGGAGCCGTCGTCAATCTCTTCTTCAATTCTACAAAGCTCTCTTCGCATTGTGTATCCCACACAAAAGCTCTACCTTTACAAGTCAACTTGGTCAACGGAAGTGCCAACTTAGAGAACCCTTCGATAAACCGTCTGTAGTAACCGGCTAAACCCAAGAAACTTCTAATCTCAGTAGCTGACTTTGGAGATTCCCATTGCAACACAGCATCTACCTTAGATGGATCTACAGCAATGCCACTACCAGATATGACATGACCAAGAAAACTGACTTCTTTCAACCAGAATTCACACTTGGACAGCTTTGCATACAACTTTCTTCCTTTCAGCACTTGCAACACCGTCCTCAAATGATCCACATGCTCTTCTTCAGACTTAGAATATATCAAGATGTCGTCTATGAACACTACGACAAACTGATCCAAATATTCTCGGAAGATACGGTTCATATACTCCATGAATACTCCCGGCGCGTTAGTAACACCGAACGGCATCACAGAATAGTCATAGTGTCCATACCTCGTTCTGAATGCCGTCTTCTAAATATCTTCATCTCTTACTTTAATCTGATGATAACCCGATCTCAGATCAATCTTGCTAAATACACTGGCACCCACCAATTGGTCCATCAAATCATCTATTCTTGGTAGCGGATACCTGTTCTTAATCGTTACTTTATTCAGCTGTCTGTAATCAACACAGAGCCTCATACTTCCATCTTTCTTCTTTACCAAGAGCACTGGAGCTCCCACCGTGATACACTTGGTCTGACAAACTTCTTCTCAAGTAAGTCCTCCAGTTTCTTCTTTAATTCAGCCAATTCGGATGCAGACATTCTGTATGGTGCCATAGCAACAGGTCTGGTACCAGGTACAAGATCAATTGCAAATTCAACCTCTCTTTCTGGAGGTACATCAGGAATCTCATCAGGGAAAACTTCAGGAAACTCACGCACCACCTGCAACTCATCAATTATAGCTTGATTCTCAATTGACAATGTTGCCATTAATGAGAACATCTCAGCTTCTTCCTTCATCAACTGTCGCAACTGCTTAGGCGACACCAACCCAGCTTCTTCCTCTTCAACAGTTGAAAACCTCACAGTCTTGTTATAACAATTAATATGAACATAGTTATACTCTAACCAGTTCATCCCCAAAATTACATCCAACCCACTTAACGGCAAACAAACTAAATCAACAGCGAAGTTCCTATCGAAAATCGACAAAGGACACTTCAAACATACTAGAGAAGTAGTCACTGATCCTTTAGCTGGAACCTCAACTACCATCTCACCATTCATAGAAGATAACACAAGACCCAATCTTTTAACGCAATCAGCAGCAATAAAACAATGAGTAGCACCAGTATCAATAATAATGATTAAAGGAGTACTATTCATGAAACATGTACCTCTGATAAGTCTGTCCTCATTCGGTGTCTGAGTTCCAGCCAAAGCAAACACTCTTCCACCAGCTTGTGCCTTCTTTGGTTTCGAACACTGACTTCCAATGTGTCCTTCTTCACCGCAGTTAAAACAAACCATTTCCTTATGCTTACAATCTGACATAGCGTGCCCCATCTTACCACAACGAAAACATTTCTTCACCTCAATGTTACACGCAGTACTCTTATGGCCAGGTTTCCCGCAATTGAAACAAATCACATTAGGAGGAGCACCTCCCCCACTAGATCTCTGACCCTGCGTAAATCTCTGTTTACCTTTACCAGCTGGAGCATCATATGGTTTGCCACGGTTCTGTTGATTCTTGCCTCTCCTGTCAGTAACAACCTTGTAATGAGCATTGTTATCTTCTTCAAAGATCCTGCAACTATCAACCAAATTAGGAAAGATACGAATCTTCTGATACCCAACAGCTTTCTTGATCTCAGAGCGCAATCCGTTCTCAAACTTGATGCACTTCGAAAACTCAGCACCTGCTCCATCATAATACGGGTAGAACTTATCCAACTCAGTGAACTTTGCAGCATATTCAGTCACTGACATATTCCCCTGTTTGAGCTCAAGAAACTCAATCTCTTTCTTACCACGAACATCTTCAGGATAATACTTTCTCAGAAATTCCCTGCGGAACACAACCCAAGTGATCTCTTCACCTGCCACCTCCAATCTTTGGCGAGTCTCTAGCCACCAATCATCAGCTTCGACTGCTAGAATGTGAGTACCATAACGAACCTTTTGCGCTGGAGTGCAATCCGTCACACGGAAGATCCTCTCAATCTCCTTCAACCATTCCAATGCGCCATCAGGGTCATGCTTTCCTTTGAAGACCGGCGGATTCTCCCTCTGGAAGGTCGCCAAACTACGAGATCCAGTATTCTCATCGGCATTTGGTTGATTTGCCAAAACTTGAGCCACACCCTCCAAAGCAGCAGCAATCGCGGCATCGTTTCTACCAGCCATCTCAACTAAGCACTACACATAAACAACAGTCAGATAAAGTAATTAACAATACTCAATCGTTAACTAACTACGACTCGATAACTGGCCGGACGGACCGACCTGCTCTGATACCACTAATGTAACACCCCAAAATCTACCCAATGTTTATATTAAATCAGAGTGCCAAAATTTCGACTTAACTTGAGGTATTACATTTAACTTTAAAACCAACAACGGAGACAACAATTTTTTTTAAAAAGATACATAGCACTATAATAAAATAAAGAATTTTCAACAAGTATTTAGTCTCAATGATTAAACTTAAATTAAGTAACTGCAGCGGAAAACAAATCAACTTAAACTGCGAGTAATCATGGCCTCTTCCAACAACTTAAATCAACAACAAAAATCCTCAAAATAACAATCGAATTCGACTTGAAATTAAATAACAACATAAATCAAATCAAAACAAGCGTTTGTTTCCCCCCGAGTGCTACGTATCAGAGCAACGACACCCAAAAGCTACTAAATCTTTACTCCTCGTTACCTGCACGTTACCAATATAAAGGCAACGGCGAAAACAAAGAAAGGGTGAGATATCGAAAAGTATAAGCAAGAGTATGATAATTGATATATTAGACATAGAATTATACAATATTCACCCCATTCTGAAACAACTGCAATACAACCATCAACCAAACAACAGAGCAATAACAATGATGTCAACAAAATGCAAACTCAACAGGAAACTCGACTAATGCAAATGCATGTGGATCCATCGGAGTACAACTCCCAACTTAATCATATGCCAGGTTATCGAGGCATTTTAACAACTTTATCAGGGTGCCATCAAGGCCAACTTAATCAATGAAATGTTATGCGATGTTATGGACAACATCAATTCAACTATATCACAACACAATCAGGACAACAACAACTTAAACAACACATAAACATGCCACGAATCAGGGCAATTCGACTTATTCAATTGTATCTGCAAAACAACTTATCCCACTTTGTTTTCAACAAACTAAAGCAACCGCAATTACCTATTAATCTATCTTAGTTACTCCGCCAAATTTCATTTAATTCTGGACAACTAATTATACCGCCTAATTCGACTATTCGGCTAAATCGAGACTGTTATTATTCATCTAAGCCTCCTGTTAAATTAATCCTACTGATATAATTAATTGATTGGTACTCATTAAAAAAATTATTCTGCT
Organism: Vicia villosa; assembly: GCF_029867415.1. Lineage (NCBI taxonomy): Eukaryota > Viridiplantae > Streptophyta > Magnoliopsida > Fabales > Fabaceae > Vicia > Vicia villosa. The sequence goes on along the minus strand of NC_081181.1, from coordinate 36,452,880 downwards.
ATATTGAACCAATTTTCTGCTACAGACTGTCATTTTCCTCCTATAACGAATTACCTGCTACTGATAATTTACACTGCTACTGATTCTATGAAAACCAATGCAAATTAATATTTTCTTGTAACCTTATTTTAATTCCAACTAACCAATTTAACACTATCTCATACTGTATCTAACCAATTTATATGTATGTATATGCTTACATTTACTAAGTTTACTAAAGAAACAATATGTTAGAAACATACACGTGCCTGTACCTATGTGACAATATGAGGATGCATAGAGAAAGAGAGTGAGGGCCCCCATCTCTCCATGGGGATGACCGCCCCTGTTGGCTTGTACATGCATCCTTGTTCTTCTTTTATTTTCTTATTCTACTAGGCATATCATGTTTGATACATAGTTAATTTTTCTACACAAAACCACCTGCCAATTAACAAACTCCAAACGAGGCCTAAGAGACACAATTTAAAGGGTGGGGCGCCCAACATTTTCTTCACAAATATGGGACGGTGGTCCCTTAACTCCTTCTTCTTCCTATTTTTATTTTTTTTAGCACTATTCTGTATCATTTGTTCTTATTAATTTAACCCAGTTTGCATCTAATATTTTCCCAGAAACATTTCGATTTTCAGAGAAATTAATTATACCACATACCAATTATGAAATTACAACAGCCAAATACAAACAACAACAAGAACACAAGTAATTTTGTGGTTCATCACAAATTCATCAATGACAGTTCACATAAACTCATGAACTCTACAAATTCAACACAACCACAGAAAATTTACATAATTCAATCTCACATATTAATCCTAATACTCCTGATTATAAAATTAGAACCTCACCCTTACCTTTTGGATTGAACGGAGCTCAGAAATTTGATCGTAACCGCGGCTGCTAAATTGAACCCCTAAGCTGCTAGCACTATAACCCTTGATCCCAAATTCTTTTCTCTCTGTTTCGTACGGTTGGTATATTTTGTTTTTTTTTTTATTTTTGTTTGGTACATACCCCTACTTTAACAACTACTCCTTATTAAAATTATTGGGCCACTAAAACTCTTGTTGGGTTTACTAACCAACACTCCTCAAATGCCAACTCACACTTACAATTAAACTAAACTAATTTATGTAATAGACTTTACAAATAATAATAAAAACCCAAAATTATTTTATCCCCACTATAATTCGACATTTCGACCGACTATTTACTAAATTCACATATATCACAAAATACTCAAAATATTCGATTAAAAAAAAATTGCATTTAATTAACTACGGGTGTTACAATGGAGGGTGATGAATCTTGAGTTACAGATGAGCTGCAGCCATCTGAACAGCTTCACTATGACCTAAGGAATCTGTCTGGATGCTTGGCTTCGTTGGAAACCTTCTGAATTGCTCTATGGACCTCCAACTGCAACAGCTCCAAAGTGAGAGCAACAATGGTGTTCTTCCACCTACAGAAGTGATCCAGGTGCTTGGATCACCTCAAATGAGCCCCCTTGAGATGTTAGAATTCTTACTTTCCAAAAAGAAGCTCTGGTTTGAAGAAAACGATTCTTCTTGCCAAAGAACTTTGAAAAACCATAAGCATGAGAAGAGAAAGAGAAAGCAAGGAATATGGTTGTTTTGGTGTGTTTTATGAATGAGAAAGAGCCCTCTATTTTTAGGCAAATGGTTCAGTAATGATTGAGAGAGTGAGCTTGCTTAATGAGGTTGATTTGGTTTCTTGGCTATGAAGGAATTTCAAAAATATCCAAAATGCAATGATGAGAATTTTGATTCCATTTGATCAATCCCCTAGCCCTCGATTTTGCTTGATCTTAGGGGACAATTCTGAGACAGAAATGAGCTCTAATTGGTTGGTGAGAAGATTCCTTGGGTGATTCATCAATTTGCCATAAATTCCGAAATGTAATCATTACATAATCACATGTTCTTGTTTTGGGAATCTTCCTCAATTCTTATGATATGGTGAAAATGAATGCATGGCATGTTGTCAGATGTGTTATGGGTCGTGTAGCATCCATAAGTGAGGTCATGTGCACAAAATTTCAAAGTTCAAAAATGAGGCATGACCTATAATTTCACTTCATGAGGCCAACTTTGAACAAACATAACTCTTAGCTCAAAATGAATTTGGAGAAGGTTGAACACAATTTGGAAAGCCCTAAACATCTACTTCAAATAATTAGTTTATGGTTTCTTCAGAATACTTTGGCAAATTTGTGAAAAATGAGGCCAAAGTTGGAAGAAAACTAGGTTAAAACACTTAGAAAATTTTCTAAGTCTTTATGACCTAAAACTTCAAAATTTCCAAATCTCTTAAATGGTTGATCTTTTGAAAAACGTTGCTATGTAAGATGTTGTTTTATTTTGCAAGATCTACAACTTTCATGTTGGAAGTTTTTTGAGTTGTGTAGGTGAAATTTTGAGTTCCCACAATGCCCTCAAAAACCCTAATTCCCGACTTTTTGCTCCTTGGTGAATCTCTTTGAAATTCTTTGGTCAAATGACTTTAATAACCATATATTGATCTTTAAAAGTCATGATTTGACCAAAAACCTTAAAAGTCAAGGGTGATCCTATACAGTTGACTTTTTTCTGATAAAGTGAGATTTTGGACTTTTGTGTAGAATCAAGATCTTCTCCTCAAATGAGTGATGTAAATGGATTATATTGAGGTAGTAGAGGTTCTTGAATCATGTCTTGAGTTTTGAATCCATGCCCTAAACAAAAGTCAACTATCCTGGTGAATTAGGTCAAAAACCCTAATTGTCGACCAGATGAAAATGATGTCTGTAGACTTTGAATTGAGGTGTGATGTCCAGTGGATCTTGTCATATGAACTATTTGAAGATGATTGATGTCTTTGAATGATCCCCTAGGGCTTTTTAGGGTTTCCCAAAGGTGATCCCTGATTTTAGTCCTTGATAGGCTAAAAAACCCTAGTCTGGTGACCTGAGTAAACCTGTACTCAGATGACTGGGTGTCTAATCAATCATAGGTGAAATAATGAAGCTCTTGAGTCTTATGATTATATTAGAGACTAATCCTTCTATTGATTGATCCTTTGCCTGAGTTTTCTTGTTTTTGAACATCTTCGATTGAATGCCAGATGAAGGGATGACTGCTCTGGGTACTTGCTTTGACCTGATGAAAATCCTAAAGATATGTCATCTCAGGGGGGTCAAAAATTAGGGTATGACAACTGTGTTGTGCAAATCGATTTACATCTGGTGCAAATCGATTTACACAACTGAAAAACTGCGCAGATTTGATAACAGAGTTATGCAAATCGATTTACACTCTGTGCAAATCGATTTACACCTGGACAGAATACTTGTTTTTGTGGTTTTTGACTTGTTTTTGGTTCTAAATCATCTTCTACTCCATTCTTTTGATATTTTCTTTGAATCACAAGTTAGAGGCCTAATTTCTCTATAATTTCAATGGACTTAGGGCGTCGATAGGATGAGAATCCAAATCCGCAAAATTAAGTGATTGAAATTATGGATGAAAGGAGTTTTTAATGTGGTTCCATCTTTTGTTTCTCTTTATTTTGATCGATGAAAGTCTTAATACCTTGAGAATTCTTTTGGATTCTTGGTAAAGACTAGATCACTCACCATTTTTTTTTTCGTGCGGTATTGCTTTTGGAAAGCGATCTACATATCGTTCTTCTCGCATGCATTAGCACATAAAGTTTTGACCGGCCTCGTTGTAGGGTGATTTCTACATAAATCACTTGGCGATCTGCTTAACATAGCGCAATATTTCGTGTCTCGAATAAAAAAGATCAAATACGGAAGAGAATTGTATGCGGTTGATTTATGACTTATGGAAATTTATCGTGTAGTCGCTATGATTTTATCAAGCTTCTGATAAGTTTCCGTTGACTTTAAATCCGAGTACATCCTTCACTCACCATCGATATGAGCTATTTGGAGATGATTGATGCCTTTGAGTGATGCCCTGGAGTTTTCTAGGGTTTCCCAAATGTGATCCCTGATTTTAGTCCTTGATGGGGGCTCAAAACCCTAGGCTGTGTGTCAGATGAATAAGTGACTGCTCTGAGTATCTATTTTGTCTTTGATGAAAAGTCTAAAAGATATGACATCTCAGGGGGTTAAAAATTAGGGTATGACAGAAATGTCGCGGATAGCAAGAGTCGCCACCGACTTTTATTTTATCCAATATATAGAAAGGCTAAAAGAACAGGAAAAACCTTTTAAATAAAAAAAGCTGAGTTCGGGGGGTAATTTGTACAAAGGGAAGGTGTAAGGCACCCTTTGCATCCATGGTTTTCCATGGGCTCTTAATTGCTTTGCTCTTTAGTTTTGAAGCCAAAAGTTCAGAAATGTAGAAGAAGGAGAAATAAGGACTTTAGCTCGTAAATGAGCGTAGCCTTATTGAAGTTTTAAAGAAGAAGTGTAATAAAAAGATTTTTAAACCAGAGCAAAGCAATTAGGGGCAAATTACCTGGTTAGATGAAAAATGTTCTTTAAGCCTTTCAGGGCTATCCATACCATAAGAGGGTAAAGAAGTCCTTTTATTTGGAGGTTGAAGGGTCATCGCAGTTATCGTTCACCATAAGACTGTCCCATGCCATAGAGGGGCAGGTAGTCTAAGGGAAGGATCACAATAGCCATCTTCGTTAGGTAACCAGAGGATACCTCAGCATTTCGTAGGCAACTTCAAGGGACGAGGTCATATTTGGCGAATCGAAGGCAGCATCATTAGGGACTTATGACCTTTGAATGAACCGAGGGCAACATTGCTGAGGTATCCTCGTATTCGAGGGACATGGCTATTCTGCAAAAAAACACAAGGCAACAGGCAACAAGAGGGGTACCATAAAAGGTGCGTGGGTGCAACAATCACGTGATCAAATTCAATTATATTATCTTGTAATTAGGTGATGCTAATTCGATTCAGAGTTATCACTCCCTAGAATTACTAACCATGCATACATATAAACAATATTAAGTGCCTTCAAGGCCTAAACAATACAACCTCGAAGCAGATACAAAAAATATTATGGGAATGGGGAAAGAGGAATAAGAGGACCAGCAGTGCAATAGATCTGACACAAGTAATAATTAAAAGAAAATAAAAAAAGATGAATTTCAGGGTTACCGAACATTCGAGCTTTGACTGGTTGGCTAGCCCTGAAAATTGGAAAAGGAAAAATAAACACGAAGGGGTGAGTGTATTTCCAGTTCATTGATCGAAAGGATAAAAATAAATAATTGAGATTAGAAAGAAAAAATAATTAAATTAAATTTAAAGGGAAAAAATAATTAAAGGCAAAAATAAATGTAAAAGAAATTGAGTCGGGACTTAGCTTTAATCTGATATGGTTCGTAGTCGGGGAAATCCTGTTGCTAACCCTAAAAATGCACAAAGAAACAGAAGATTTTTAGTGTAGGTGTGATCTAATTGCATACCTCGTAAACCCTGATTAGGGCACAAGTTAACCATGATTAAAAAAATAAACAAACCAAATTAATTAATTATTGGTTTTCAACCTAATTAATTAAATCGGCCGAAACAAAATTTCGATTTAAATATCCTAACTCTATTGTGTATTTTAATCAATTAATAAAAATACCGATAATTAAATTAGTTTAAGCATTTAATCATTTAAATCAAATAAAAATTATTATTAACAATTAAACTAAATAAATATTTTATTTTTTATATTTATTATGAAAAAAATGAAATTTAGAACCAATTTTATTAGAAGAGAATATTAAAAGAGTTTATTAAATAAAAACAATAAACAATTAAAAGAATAATTAAACAACAATTATATGATTAAAAAAAATAAAGGAAACTTAACTTATGATTGGGTGTGGGTGACTGGTGATGGTACATGGTGCGTCTTAGTCCTCAGGCGCGTTGGATCTAATGGTATAACGAACGGACGGCTGGGATTGAGAGGAGCATCGTGACCTCGTTTGCATAGCCCGTATGGGATCTGACGTTAACTCTTTCATGAAAAAAATATTGCAAGAGTGAAGGTTCAAACCCTCACCCTATAACCTGCGCGCTTTGCACTTCGCCACTACACCAATGTTATTTCGCTGCTTATAGCACAATCGACAAATAATATAAAAAAAACATGACCTTGAAACTAAACAAAACGCGGGCGCTGGACAATACGTTTGAATTGAACCAATTAGATGCCGACACATCTTCATCTTCCCCAGGCGTCCCTCGTCTTAGAGGGGCTATAGCGACGGTTGGGCAGCCATGGCTATATGACCTGGAATTCTCAACATGAATGGATAACGAGTATAAACAACAAGTGAGACCATGAATCAACTCCAAATTTCCTTCTGAACACGGTGGAACCATTGGATTCGTTCAATTCGGCATGCAAATAAAACCCCTAAAACGAAAAGCTTTGAACCCTACAATGGTATAATCTTAAACACGCAGCTCAACAACAATTAAATGGTGCAGGAAGTTCACAAACATCATCACAGTCAAGAATATGTATTCAAATATGATTTATGATAAACATATGTGCATAATCGAATTCAAGATTTTTGTGCAAACCGTGAGTGATAGGCCCTTGCCTCCGAACGTGTAAATAGATGGTAATGATCCCAATACTTTCAGGAACGATCCAGGAACGTGTTGCAATCCTCAAAACACCTTGAATCCACCCCAATTCAAGAAATCGAATATGAATTTTCCCTTGACTTTCTTGAACATTCACACCTTTCTTTTTGAGCCAAAATCCTCCCCTTGTGATCTGGATGTGCCATATACTTATAGAGGATGGATTTAGGTCACCAAATTTGAGATAAATCTTGGCAAATTAGGAGATTAATATTTGATTGAATCATAGTTTGTACATGTTTCCAAATTTGTAAAAATCTCAATCTTTTCTCAACAATATCCATGTGCACGAAATTTGTATCATATATGGTGTAATTTGATGATTGGAATGATTGGTAATTAAAATTAAATCAAATCTCTCCATAATTTCTTTAAATCTTTGATTTTCATCAATTTTTAATGAATAAAATTCACTAAAAAAAATCAAATAATAATCAAAATTTCGTGGCATAGAGATTGGAGCTTCTAGATGACTTGTATAGCAAGATTGGATCATAAAATATTGGGCCTCTTTGCAAAGAAATCCATTTTGAAGCCTTTTACTTCACATTTTTTCCCTTAAAATCGACCAACTTTGACAAGGCATATCTCCCTCAATTTTTAAGATATGGAGGAGTTCTAGGACCTTTTGGAAACCTCAAGATGTCCTCTACAAGCCACTTTGGAAGCTTTTTTTTTCATTTGAAGAATTTATCTTGATGATATTGACTTTGACAAAAAACTGCTTTTGGTTGACTTTCAAAAAGGACCTATAATCTTTTGCTCCATATCTCTCAAATGAAGCATTTTTAGACTTGGTATGTGAGAGACAAAGTTGTAGAGAATTCAATTTCCGTCAACATGAGCTTTGGATGGGGAATTTCTGATGTTCCATGTAGGAGTAATGGCTGGTCAAAGTTTAGTTGACTTTCTCATATGAAAACTCTAATTTAGAAACTTTTCAAATTGTTGATTTCTGATCTTTCCTTGATGAACCATGATCAATTCTTGATCAAATGGTGAATGATATTTCAAAATAAGGATGTTGACAAAAAATCAGGAGTTTTAACTGTACTTTGACCACAGTTGACTTTTAGGTCAAATCAGTCGACTGTTGACTTTCTGAGCAATTAAGTGATCAACTCTTTGAATTGAGCCCTGAATTTTGTCATGGAGGTAGTTTGAAACATCATAAACCATATGAGGTGTATTAGATCTTTTGATTCATTGATTTTCTTCAGAACAACGCAACCCTAGTTTCTTGAACCTTGCTTAGGAGGAGGTGTCTTTGAGCATTGTGCCTTGGTATGAGTTTGAATAAGAGGAATGAGATGGGAAAATTTTGGGGTATGACAACTTCCCCTGTTCAATTTTCTTAAACAAGAAGATGTAGAGTGGTTTGTATGCCAGTCGGAATCTGAAGGTAGAAGAGGATTGATCACTAGAATACCCAGGAATTTGCCCTAGCTGAAGTAGGGACTTTTGTCGAAGATGGGCTTGGAGATGCCATCTAGGCAGAGTGTTTTTGGAGATGGGCTTAAAGATGCCATCCAGGCTTTGAGATAAAGTTTATTGGAGATGGGCTTAAATATGCCATCCGGCTTGATAGACTTGAGAGTCAGAATACGTCGTACGTTAGACCGTATCTGAAGGAAATATTTAGGATGAGTTATATGTTAGACTAGAGGATGGGTCGTGCGTTAGACCGAATTCAATTTGCATCGGTAGATGTTTGGAAAGCCGTGCGTTAGGCTAAAGGAAGAGTCGTGCGTTAGACTGAACCAATTTGCATCCGTAGATGTCTGGAAGGCCGCACGTTAGGCTGAAGGATGAGTCGTGCGTTAGACTGAAAGATGAGTCGTGCGTTAGACTGAATCAAATTTGCATCCGTAGATGTCTGGAAGGCCGTGCGTTAGGCTGAAGGACGGGTCGTATGTTAGACAGGGTCCTTTGTATTGAGAAGTATTTGTTGGAGGTCGATCATATCAGCACTGTTCGTAGTGACAGAATTAGATCTAAGTCTCTCGATTATCTCTGAACTATTCGCGGAGAATACCCGGAACTAAGTATCAGAATTAAATCTCTGTCTTGATTATCTCTGAACTATCTCTGGAGAATACCCGGAACTAAGTATCAGAATAAAATCATTGTCTTGAATATCTCTGAACTATCTCTGGAGAAAACCCGGAACTAAGTATCAGAATTAAATCTTGGTTTTGATCATTTCTGAACTATCTCTGGAGAATACCCAGAACTAAGTATCAGAATTAAATCTTTGTCTTGATTATCTCTGAACTATCTCTGGAAGATATCCAAAATTAAGTATCATAACTAAATCTCTGTCTTGAATGAGCGTCAAAATTAAATCATTGACTTGATTATCTCTGCACTATATCTAGAAGACAATGTTTATTTGATTGTAGAAATAGACTGCAAAAGAAACATTAGTTTTATGCAATGTCGTGATGCATGCATTGTAATGTTTACTTTTTGAAATGAATGAGAGTGTATGCATATGCCATGAGACATATGTATGTTATGAATTCACTATGATATATGATGTATGAACATGATTTATGCTATTTTGATGTATCTTGATTGAGAAAATAAATCTCCAGGTCATTGTGACTCTGATGCCTGATCTTGTTTTGAAGATACACAGTTGGGGATTTATGATTTCTGCTTGGGGATGAGAGCCATTTGTATGAATGATCCTTGACGCACCTTGACTTGGGATAAGAGAGATGAATAACCCTGTTTGGAGACAAGAAAAGTATCGGGGAATCGGCAGTGTCGAATATGTAAACTTCGTTGAGGAACTAAGTCTCTGTTGGGACAGGAACATTTGAAGATATCTTCTTAAGGATTACTCTGTGGGGATACGATCTTGTGAAACCGGCTTTGTGGGAAGACAAGGATGTCTTGAACGTGCCCCCAGTATTATAGTAACTACCATTCCTGGATTTGTATTGATTGGGATACACCGATGAGTGTTGGTCGAAGTGTTGAACATGCCTTGCATTGCTTTGCCCCAGCTATTAAGGAATTTAAAAAGATTCACCTCGCGAGGACCTTATGAGATGTGCACTATGAGTGACATGCCCCTGGTAATTATAAGCTTAGGACAATGCCCCATATTGATTGAGAAGTAGCTTCAAACCCACTTGGGCGCATGCCTCTGATTGTTTAGCATTTTTGAGAGATTCTTGGAATCTTGACCTGATTGCCCCAGATCGACCGGATAAACTGTGTCATGCCCCTTGTATACATAAGAGACATTGCTTCTGAAGTGATTTTGTCTGTCAGGTTAACTTTCAGTCATTATTTGTACCATGTGCAAATTTTTCTGATGCTAACATTCGAAATTATGTAGCAAAATATGTTTAATAATGAATTCATGAGATGCAATGCATATGTCTGTCTTGAGTTTGTTGAAAAACATTAAAACAGGAGATGTAAAAGCGTGAAATTTGTAACAACGTGATGTTTGTAAAAATGTGATGTTTTGTAAAAACGAAATATCAACTCAGCATTTGTAGTAAACCTTAAGGAGTCAGGATACCTTTTTGGCGACAATATGCTTTTCGAACCAACCATGCTTCAGTTAGGACTTTCAAGGGTTGTAACGTGGCTTGGTTCACAGTTTAAGAAACAAAGGATAACAGCTCAAAGTTTATTTGTACCCATCCCAAACTTCGTGATGTTCTTCGATCCTATGCTCATTTAACCTTTCATTTTAAGTCCTAGCAGAGCTTCAAGTCGTAACGTTGACATTTGATGATGGTTTCAGCACTGGCAGTTTATTTGGACAGGCAGTCCTCCTTTTTTGTAATTCTTTTTTCTCTTTTTTTTTCGAGGATTCGTAGTGACCTCTTTTTTGACATTGATTTTGTTATCCCTAACTTTTGCCTGAACTGTTTATTTTGAGATTACAGTCAGCAGGATGTTTCAATTTTATATAAGTCTCCTTCATAGGTTTTGACTTAATAGGTTTTCTCTTTTGATAGATGTTGACTGTCTGACTTAATGATTTCGGGAACCCATCATTATTTGTATAAAGCATACTGGCATGACTGAGTTAATTGAGTAATTACCCTACCCCAGGTTATGATCAAAGGTTTTAAATTGTTCAAGAAAGAAAACTCCTACTCCTTAGGCTCAAAGGGGTTGACAAGGGATTAACATCCTTATATCTCCATTGTTTAGGAATTGAAACAACGCCTATACATCGTCAGCATAGTCTGTTCAAAAGCATACTGTATGAAGTTGCGGTATTGTTTTCGTCATCCTCCCTCAAAAGGCTTACAACTTAGAAGGAGTTGAATAAACACAAAACATATGCAAAGTAAATACACAATTTAAAACGAGTGATAGCGAAATAATTTATTCAAGACAAACATATGCAATGCACTGATGATGATTATTAAAACAGATAATGTCTATCATAAGTCGATTGTTTAAACAAACAGGAAAGAAATGGCAAATGAAAGTAAATCTAATGATCTAAAAGTCCATCTTTCTAGCCATCCACAGCATTAGCAATCTTGTCGTGATTAGGCATGGGAGCAGTAATCACATTAGGAGTTGCAGGAGGGTCGAACTCAATTTCACCTGCATCGATCATATCTTGGATCTTATTCTTCAACGGCCAACAATTCTCTGTGTCGTGTCCAAGACTATTAGAATGATATACGCACCTCGCATTGGGTTTGTAGCTAGGATCAGAGGTGTTAGGATTCTTAGGAGGATCCCTCAGGTTAACCAAATTTGCGTTTAGCAGATGTTGTAAGGCTTGAGCTAGCGACATATTGATTTTTGTGAATTGATGCCTGGGTGTGTCTTATTTGTTTTGACGACCTTGTTGAGGCGCCGGTGTGGAGATCATGACTGCCCCAATAGATTGGTCATGGTTTCTCCTTTTCTGCCCATACACAGCATTGGAATCTGACTTCCCATTGAAATGTTTCTTTGTAGCAACTGAGGATGTAGCCACTTGAATCTTACCACTTCGAATGCCACTCTCGACACGTTCCCAATCAGTATGAGTTCAGTAAATCTAGATGATGAACTTCCCAGCAAATGACTATAGAAAGGACCGGTCAGCGTACTCATAAACATATCGACCAATTCCCCGTCAGTCAACGTAGGTTGGACTCTGCCATCCAAATCTCTCCATTTTTGAGCATACTCTTTGAAACTTTCATTAGAGCCTATAGACATGCTTTGTAGTTGCATGCGAGTTGGTGCGAGGTCGGAACTGTATTGGTATTGCTTATAGAAAGCAACAACCAAATCTTCCCAGGTATGGATGTGGGTACCTTCCAGTTGATAGTACCATTCGAGTTGAGTTCAAGATAAGCTCTCTTGGAAAAAGTGGATCCATAGCTTCTTATCAGCAGTATGAGGCTGAATCTTCCTCACATATGATTTCAAATGCAGCTTGGGACAAGAAACTTCGTCATACTTGGCAAAGGTAGGAGTCTTGAACTTGGGAGGGATAACAACTCCAGAGATGAGTCCTAGATCTTCAAAATCCAGTCCAGGTACCTTCTGAATTTCCATGGCTTTCATACGTTCCTCCAACAACTTGTATTTGTCATCAGGATGTTCGTTCTCATGGTAACAATCTTGTTCTTCTTCAAAAGGCTTGGCAGCATCATGGTTACTTTTTGCCTCAGTCTTGATACTAGCATCATCATCTTGCTCATCTTCGTCACTATCTTCGGAGGCTTCGGCATCCCTGAGTTGCAAGATCGGTCTAAACCTTTTCCCCAGAGTCTTCTTGCCCTTCTTCTTCTTTTTGGTCAGCATGGTTTTCAGCTCTTCTTGCCCCTTGGACAAATTCAGAATCAAGGCTTGGTCAGCATGTTATGAATGCAAATGCAATGTTTTTCAAGGATCTATAGGAATTTAGTTAGCAACATTAAAATGATTTGGTCGCGTCTTTGTCTGAAGAATCTTGGCTTTCGTCCTTGAATGTCCTTCTTTGAGTATAAAGCTCACCATATCGAGTGGGTCATCGCCTCTGATTCGGGATACTTCTGCATTGGAAAGTACGTGGCCAAAGGAAAATAAATCCTCTTGTCCCTTGCTAGGTACTGAGTCTTTGAATTGGAAGGTGTGTGGCCAGAGGAAAATAAATCCTCTTGCCCCTTGATTAGGAAATTAGTCCTTGATAGGAGTCCCTGAAATTGTGTGCACTAAATCCCTAAGATCCTTGAAAGGGTTAGTTAAATCATGTTATGCTTATGATGTCATGATGTCATGATGTCATGCGAATGCAGTTCATTAGGCACAACGTGAGATAGTAAGAGCAAACAAGTCTTTTAACAAAACCTGCAGGGAAACAAAGGTTAGTAGTAAACACAAACAAGTCACACAAGTCACACAATTTCCTTAGGCTCGGCTTGCATGGAGTTTAGATCATGTGAGATACCCTTCCCCAAAGGTATTTCTAAGGATAAGGATGATTTCAACAACGGGTTCTACCAAGTTACTCAGAATTGTCAGCCCCCTATAAAGCACCCTCGAACATGGTACATGCATACCACGCAATGACACTTTAGGAAAAAACCTATCTGAGCTGTAGTATCGGGTCGCGACCATAACTTGGCATGCACCAAGAATAACCCTCCCACTACGTTCCTAAGAGTTAAGATGGGTTAAAGGTGACTAAAGGACCTTGAGCTCCGACGCACCCAAAGATACATGCGTAAACCTGTCTCATGCAAAAGAGGTACACAATAACCAGTGGAGGCCTAACTCAAGTGCGAACTTCATTTTGACCAATCCCAAGCATGCACAAGGGAGGTCTCCATGACAATGCCGCTCCTAACTTAAGTGTTCTTGAATCCGGGTATAGGATTCATCCTTCATTTATTCCCAAAACAACCCTGAAAAATAAAGCAAACAAAGCAAACAATAGAAAACATTTAAGTGAATCCTAAACTTTTAAGGTAACCCCTCTTTTATAAGAAAATTATCCCCAGCAGAGTCGCCAGTTCTGTAATACGGTGAACTGACTTTTTATCGAAATGTCGCGGATAGCAAGAGTCGCCACTGACTTTTATTTTATCCAATATATAGAAAGGCTAAAAGAACAGGAACAACCTTTTAAATAAAAAAAACTGAGTTCGGGGGGTAATTTATACAAAGGGAAGGTGTAAGGCACCCTTTGCATCCATGGTTTTCCATGGGCTCTTAATTGCTTTGCTCTTTAGTTTTGAAGCCAAAAGTTCAGAAATGTAGAAGAAGGAGAAATAAGGACTTTAGCTCGTAAATGAGCGTAGCCTTATTGAAGTTTTAAAGAAGAAGTGTAATAAAAAGATTTTTAAACCAGAGCAAAGCAATTAGGGGCAAATTACCTGGTTAGATGAAAAATGTTCTTTTAGCCTTTCAAGGCTATCCATACCATAGGAGGGTAAGGAAGTCCTTTTATTTGGAGGTTGAATGGTCGTCACAGTTATCGTTCACCATAAGACTGTCCCATGCCATTGAGGGGCAGGTAGTCTAAGGGAAGGATCAGAATAGCCATCTTCGTTAGGCAACCAGAGGATACCTCAACATTTCGTAGGCAACTTCGAGGGACGAGGTCATATTTGGAGAATCGAAGGCAGCATCATTAGAGACTTATGACCTTTGAATGAACCGAGGGCAACATTGATGAGGTATCCTCGTATTCGAGGGACATGGCTATTGTGCAAAAAAACACAAGGCAACAGGCAACAAGAGGGGTACCATAAAAGGTGCGTGGGTGCAACAATCACGTGATCAAATTCAATTATATTATCTTGTAATTAGGTGATGCTAATTCAATTCAGAGTTATCACTCCCTAGAATTACTAACCATGCATAAATATAAACAGTATTAAGTGCCTTCAAGGCCAAACAATACAACCTCGAAGCAGATACAAAAAATATTATGGGAGTGGGGAAAGAGGAATAAGAGGACCAGCAGTGCAATAGATCTGACACAAGTAATAATTAAAAGAAAATAAAAAAAGATGAATTTCAGGGTTACCGAACATTCGAGCTTTGACTGGTTGGCTAACCCTGAAAATTGGAAAAGGAAAAATAAACATGAAGGGGTGAGTGTATTGCCAGTTCATTGATCGAAAGGATAAAAAAAAAATAATTGAGATTAGAAAGCAAAAATAATTAAATTAAATTTAAAGGGAAAAAATAATTAAAGGCAAAAATAAATGTAAAAGAAATTGAGTCGGGACTTAGCTTTGATCTAATAAGGTTCGTAGTCGGGGAAATCCTGTTGCTAACCCTGAAAATGCACAAAGAAACAGAAGATTTTTAGTGTAGGTGTGATCTAATGGCATACCTCGTAAACCCTGATTAGGGCACAAGTTAACCATGATTAACAGAATAAACAAACCAAATTAATTAATTATTGGTTTTCAACCTAATTAAGTAAATCGGCCGAAACAAAATTTCGATTTAAATATCCTAACTCCATTGTGTATTTTAATCAATTAATAAAAATACCGATAATTAAATTAGTTTAAGCATTTAATCATTTAAATCAAATAAAAATTATTATTAACAATTAAACTAAATAAATATTTTATTCTTTATATTTTTTATGAAAAAAATGAAATTTAGAACCAATTTTATTAGAAGAGAATATTAAAAGAGTTTATTAAATAAAAACAACAAACAATTAAAAGAATAATTAAACAACAATTATATGATTAAAAAAAATAAAGGAAACTTAGCTTATGATTGGGTGTGGGTGACTAGTGATGGAACATGGTGCGTCTAAGTCCTCAGGCGCGTTGGATCTGATGGTATAACGAACGGACGACTGAGATTGAGAGGAGCATCGTGACCTCGTTTGCATAGCGCGTATGGGATCTGACGTTAACTCTTTCATGAAAAAAATATTGCAAGAGTGAAGGTTCGAACCCTCACCCTGTAACCTGCGCGCTTTGCACTTCGCCACTACACCAATGTTGTTTCGCTGCTTATAGCACAATCAGCAAATAATATAAAAAAACATGACCTTGAAACTAAACAAAACGCGCGCGCTGGACAATACGTTTGAATTGAACCAATTAGATGCCGACACATCTTCATCTTCCCCAGGCGTTCGTCGTCTTAGAGGGGCTATAGCGACGGTTGGGCAGCCATGGCTATATGACCTGGAATTCTCAACATGAATGGATAACGAGTATAAACAACAAGTGAGACCATGAATCAACTCCAAATTTCCTTCTGAACACGGTGGAACCATTGGATTCGTTCAATTCGGCATGCAAATAAAACCCCTAAAACGAAAAGCTTTGAACCCTACAATGGTATAATCTTAAACATGCAGCTAAGCAACAATTAAATGGTGCAGGAAGTTCACAAACATCATCACAGTCAAGAATATGTATTCAAATATGATTTATGATAAACATATGAGCATAATCGAATTCAAGATTTTTGTG
Organism: Vicia villosa; assembly: GCF_029867415.1. Lineage (NCBI taxonomy): Eukaryota > Viridiplantae > Streptophyta > Magnoliopsida > Fabales > Fabaceae > Vicia > Vicia villosa. The sequence continues at coordinate 36,436,820 of NC_081181.1, read as the reverse complement.
CAAACCGTGAGTGATAGGCCCTTGCCTCCGAACGTGTAAATCGATGGTAATGATCCCAATACTTTCAGGAACGATCCAGGAACGTGTTGCAATCCTCAAAACACCTTGAATCCACCCCAATTCAAGAAACCGAATCTGAATTTTCCCTGACTTTCTTGAACCTTCACACCTTTCTTTTTGAGCCAAAATCCTCCCCTTGTGATCTGGATGTGCCATATACTTATAGAGGATGGATTTAGGTCACCAAATTTGAGATAAATCTTGGCAAATTAGGAGATTAATATTTGATTGAATCATAGTTTGTACATGTTTCCAAATTTGTAAAAATCTCAATCTTTTCTCAACAATATCCATGTGCACGAAATTTGTATCATATATGGTGTAATTTGATGATTGGAATGATTGGTAATTAAAATTAAATCAAATCTCTCCATAATTTCTTTAAATCTTTGATTTTCATCAATTTTTAATGAATAAAATTCACTAAAAAAATCAAATAATAATCAAAATTTCGTGGCATAGAGATTGGAGCTTCTAGATGACTTGTATAGCAAGATTGGATCATAAAATATTGGGCCTCTTTGCAAAGATATCCATTTTGAAGCCTTTTACTTCACATTATTTCCCTTAAAATCGACCAACTTTGACAAGGCATATCTCCCTCAATTTTTAAGATATGGAGGAGTTCTAGGACCTTTTGGAAACCTCAAGATATCCTCTACAAGCCACTTTGGAAGCTTTTTTTTTTCATTTGAAGAATTTATCTTGATGATATTGGCTTTGACAAAAAACTGCTTTTGGTTGACTTTCAAAAAGGACCTATAATCTTTTGCTCCATATCTCTCAAATGAAGCATTTTTAGACTTGGTATGTGAGAGACAAAGTTGTAGAGAATTCAATTTCCTTCAACATGAGCTTTGGATGGGGAATTTCTGATGTTCCATGTAGGAGTTATGGCTGGTCAAAGTTTAGTTGACTTTCTCCTATGAAAACCCTAATTTAGAAACTTTTGAAATTGTTGATTTATGATCTTTCCTTGATGAACCATGATCAATTCTTGATCAAATGGTGAATGATATTTCAAAATAAGGATGTTGACAAAAAACCAAGAGTTTTAACTGTACTTTGACCACATTTGACTTTTAGGTCAAATCAGTCGACTGTTGACTTTCTGAGCAATTAAGTGATCAACTATTTGAATTGAGCCCTGAATTTTGTCATGGAGGTAGTTTGAAACATCATAAACCATATGAGGTGTATTGGAGCTTTTGATTCATTGATTTTCTTCAGAACAACGCAACCCTAGTTTCTTGAACCTTATTTAGGAGGAGGTGTCTTTGAGCATTGTGCCTTGGTATGAGTTTGAATAAGAGGAATGAGATGGACAAATTTTGGGGTATGACAATATCTTCCTGAGGTAAATGAGAGTGAGTGTTGGTTAATGCATGACTCCATGATACGTACATACTCTTATCTCACATGTCATATTTTTACATGATTTTTGTTTTTTTGTTTATCTCACATCATGCTCTTTTAATGTAATATGATGGTTTTTATGATATCATGGCATGGTTTAGAGAATAACTGAACCCTTAGATCGAAGTTTCCATGCGCGTATGAACATTCACCATTGTCAGGGCTCAAACGAATGAGCTTTTCGTTTTCACACTTGCATGGGTTTTTATAAAAAAACGGACATCATATTCTTGCTCAGGAGGGATTTTTAAGTAGATCTAGGCACTCAGGTTATTTTGCTAACATCGTTTTGTTGAGTTTTGAAATTTTGTAGAACAGGAAGGAAAATCCGCAGGTAATTCCATGGCTGATGTTGCAGCAAAATCCGCAGGACTAGAGGAAGGAGATGATGACGTGGGAGAGTGGACCGTTTGACTACACGTGCGAGCGGCTGGTTCGCCGGTCAACATGTCAAAGCAACCCCTCTTCTCTCATTGGTCCAGCTGCGCCACTGGGTCCCACGCGTGCAAAAATATAAATGGACTCAGGGCTTATATTACTCTTTGACTTGTGTGCACGATGCACCTCACGCCCAGACCGTCAGATATCTCTAGTAGTTGATCCAACCGCCCTGATGACGTGATACCACCATAGACTCTCAGAACCATGTCGCACTGGATCGAACCCAGTTTTTTTCAATTTTTTTTTGCTTTTCTTTATATGAGCGTTTCTTTCTTTTTTTTTTTAGTTTTTCTCTTTCTTTTTTTTTTTAAACAAAAAACAATAATAAAATAATTAGTAAGGACTTAATTTTAGTTATTAGAATTAATATTTATTAATTTAGTTAATTAATTTGGACAATTAATTTTTTATTAATCCTTATTTTTATTAATAATTAAAATTAGTTTATTTAATATGGTTAATTAATCTTGGGTAATTAATTTAAATAAACAATAAAAATTAGGTTATTTAGTTAACTTGTTTTTTTTTATAAAAAAAAAACTGATTTTCAAACTTTCTTCTCCTCATCTCCGATTCTCGACTTTCCGGTCATGTTTTTATTTATTATTTGCTGAAGGGGTGCAATGATTTTTATTAGCTTTATTTCCCGCATTAGTTTTTTATTATGTATCTGCTAAGGGATGTAATAGTTTAATTTAGGTTTTTATTCTTTCCGCACGTCCCCGATTTTATTGTAATCCCCCTCCCCGAAGCCCTGTAATAGCTAGGACTCTCTTATTTTTTCTGCTTTTTATTTTCTGTACTATATACCTGCATGAGTTAGTAAACTAGGCCATGGAAAGAAATTTGATCTCAATCGTAGATCACTAACTAAAAGATAAAAATACTCGAATCCAACACACATGCTTAGTGCACACACTCACCCTTAAGGTACGCCTCTCTTGGTTGCCTTCGAATATAAGGTCGCGTCCCTCGAATGTGGAGGTATCTACTAGCAAAAGTCCCAACGGTTAAGAAATCATTGTAAAGATCATAAGTCCCTCGATGACCCTCAAAGTTTCCTACGAAAATATATGATCTAGTCCCTCGAATGGTTGCCTACGAAACGATGACTGTCCCTTCGAATATTGCTAAAGGTACCTCTACTTGTTGCCTTCAAACGACCTCGATGACCCTTCGATGACCCACACGTCCAATATAAACAAGGACTACCTACTTCTATATTGTATCGATAGTCCTAGGAGTTTTAAAAAGCATAGAAAAAGACCAACTATTTAGGGTAGTGCTCTTAATATGCCTAGCTCAATTAAAAAAAAATCTTTTCAATATTCTTTCAAAAAACTAAGGCTACGCATTTACGCTAAAGTCCTTATGTCCCTTTTCAATTCAAAACAAACAAAACAAACATGAGCTAAGAAAATTAAGAGTCCGTAGATAACTACGGATGAAAAGGGTGCTTGCACCTTCCCTTTTCATAAGTTACACCCCGAGCCCGTTTTCTTTTTAAAAGGTCTTTTTCTGTACTTTTTACCTTTCCAGAAATTGGACAAAATAAAAGTCGGTGGCGACTCATGCTTACCGCAACATTGTTGCTTATAAAAATAAAAGTCAGTTCACCGAGTTACAATCGCATTCTTAGATGATAATATTGATTAGGGATGTCGTTTGAGTTAATTGGTTTGTATGTTAGGTTAGGGATGTTATAATTGATGAAATTGCATGAATTGTTAGATTAATAATGTGTTTTTTTGATGTATGATGATGTATAATGATGTAATTTGTGATTGCATGACTGTAACTGGTGTTTAGAGTCGATTTTGGGGCTTGAATATGTGAAATCGCAGGGTCTGTCGCAGACCTGGGAATCTGCAAAATCGCAGGTCCGCTAAGCAGAGGACCTAACCTAGCTAGTTTTTGTGCAGGGTCGCTAGTGGTCCGCTGAGCGGAGGTCTGAAGGATGTTCGCTTCTGCCTCACGTCGCTAGTGGTCCGCTGAGCGGACCTTGCTGTGCAGAAAATTGTCCAAACTTGAAAATGATGTATCTTTTGAACCGTTGGCCTGTTTTGAGTTCCGTTTTGAGTATGATAGACCTTATAACATAACCTATGCGTTTAAGTGAAGAGATTAAGGTGTAACTTTCGATTATTAATGAATCATGATTTATTGCTTGGTGAATGATGTATTGTGCATATATGTGATGAAATGTGATAATACATGCTATGTTGAAGCAATAATCATGTGATGATTTATTGGTTGTTTGACGATGATGATTAGATGATATTTGAATGACGTTAACATATGTAAACATGCTTTGATGATGATGATGATAATTTGAGTATTGGATGATGTTACTCATTGACTTGACGATGGTATAAGTATGTTCATATATGTTTGCATTCATTCATAATCATTTGTTGAGGCTGTATCCATGATGATGTGTTGGATCAGTGAGGGGCATGAATCCCATTGTGTGGAATCTGTGCCGGCAGGGCCGTACCTTGACGATGTTGGATCGGTCGGTGGGTTATTCCCATTGACGATGTTTGGTACCACATGCATAGTGTCAGTCATGACATATGCATGATTTTCATAACATGATTGAATGTGTTTTCAGTGTTATGAATTGATGATGTGCTAGTTGTGTGTTTGTTGAAATTGTCTGAATATGATACAATTGGGTGAATGATATAACTATGACGTGTTATTGTTTATGATGCAATAATATTTATTAATTGCGATGAGACTCACCCTTACATATTGTTATTTTCAGATTGAGGTAGCGGCTCTCCGACTTGGTAAGGATCAGCTCATGAGTCAACGCGTTCTAGTTTAGCGTCAGGTGTCATTCTCTGATATAGTGTAACACTGGGGAACGTGATATTTTGAGTTTATGTTTTATAACTCTAATTGTTTATTTGAGTTTAAAGGATAAAGTTTTAAAAGATGTTGAACTTATCCGTATGATTTAATTTCTGCTGTGTTAACATGAATTGTTATGTATTATGATGAATTCCTCAGTGAACGCATGGCAATGACATATGGTATTGGTTTTTAAATATGAATTGTGGCACCCTTGTTTTCATGTTACTCTAAAATATTTATTTAATTGCTGTAGGGTTTAGAAGGGTGTTACAATAGTGGTATCAGAGCATAGTCGGTTGTTGTGACCAGAGTCTTGTGTCAGTCTTCCTTGTGTATGCGACTAGTGCGGGTTAAACACTGTCGATACTTTTTCTGACTAGATTGTTTGTGATTTAAGCAGAGAAATGGCTGGAAGAGGTGGAAGAAACGACGATGCTATCGCTGAGGCTCTAGGCATGATTGCTGGTGTGCTTGGAGGAAATGCAAATGGAGCTGGGATTGGTGTTGATCGACAATTGGGGAACTTTCAGAGGAACAATCCTCCGTTATTCAAGGGCACGCATGATCCCGAAGGTGCTCAGAAGTGGTTAAAGGAGATTGAGATGATTTTCAGAGTCATTGATTGTGCTGAAGATCTGAAGGTGAGGTATGGTACACATATGTTGTCTGAAGAAGCTGACGACTGGTGGATGGCCAGTAGAGATGAACTTGAAGCGGCTGGTGTAGTAATTACTTGGGCGGTGTTCAAGAGAGAATTCTTGAGAAGGTACTTCCATGAAGATGTTCGGGGCAGGAAAGAGATCGAATTTTTGGAGCTGACTCAAGGTAATATGACGGTACCAGAGTATGCTTTAAAGTTTGTCGAGTTGGCGAAGTACTACGTTCGCTACAACAATGATGAAGCTAATGAATTCTCAAAGTGTATCAAGTTTGAGAATGGACTTCGTGATGAGATCAAGCAAGGTATCAGGTATCAGAGGATTCAAAGATTTGTCGATTTGGTGGACTGTAGCAGAATCTTTGAAGAGGACAACCTTAAGCTGAAGTCATCTCACTCTTGCGAGTTGGTTGACAAGAAAGGTAAGAAGCCTATGGACAGAGGTAAGTCATATGGTAGAGGAAATCCTAAAGCTGGTGATTGGAGGAAGCCTAGTGAGGGAGACTCCAGTGCTTTTATAAGGTGCTACAACTGTGGCGAGATTGGACATCGTAAGAATGACTGCAAGCTTGATCAGAAGAAGTGTTTCAAGTGTGATAAAGTGGGCCATGTTGCAGCTGATTGTAAGGAGAAGGCTGTGACTTGCTACAACTGTGGTGAAGAAGGTCACATTAGCCCACAGTGTCCTAAGCCAAAGAAGAATCAGTCTAGTGGGAAGGTCTTTGCTTTGTCTGGGTCAGAGACTACTCCAGAAGATCGATTGATTAAAGGTACGTGTTTTATTCATGGCACACCTTTAGTTGCAATTATTGATACTGGAGCAACACATTCATTTATTTCGTTAGATTGTGCTAAAAGATTGGGATTAGAAATATCTGATATTAATGGAAGTATGATTATTGACACTCCTGCGTCGGGTTCAGTAACTACTTCATCTGCTTGTTTGAATTGTCCGGTTGATATTTTTGGTAGAGAATTCGGAATGGACTTAGTGTGCCTCCCGTTGAAACACCTTGATGTAATCCTGGGAATGAATTGGTTAGAGTTCAACCGTGTTCATATCAACTGTTTTTCGAAGACGGTGTTATTTCCTGAAGCTGTTAGTGCTGATGCTCTAAACATGACTGCTAGACAGGTGAATGAGGCTATTGGAGATGGTGCAACAGTGTTCATGTTAATTGCACTGATGGACTTGAAGGAGAAAGCAGTAAGTAGCGAACTACCAGTGGTATGTGAATTTCCCGAAGTTTTTCTGGAAGATGTGAACGAATTGCCACCAGAAAGAGAAGTAGAATTTTCTATTGATTTGATTCCGGGAACTAGTCCAGTGATTTGATTTGGTGGATTGTTGATATAGGAATGTTGTGCCAGAACACTATGTTTACTAATAGATGTTTGCTGATTTTATAAGGATATTATTGTGGTTACTGGTTAATGGTGAGTTGTGTGGTTATTAGTTGAGTTATACTACTAGATTGACGTGATATTAATTTTGTTCCCGTTGTCGTGATGTTGTTGTTGGGTACTGTAAATGAGGAATAATACTCCATAATATGACAAAGTTGATTATGTTGGCTATGTTGATGTCATTACACGAGTGATACGACGATGTAAATAGAGTTCTTAGTATTTCATTGGTAATTGACATATGGGAATAAAATTGCGGGTGTATTTTGGTGTTGACAATGTTGTTAAGATGATAGTATGATGTTGTATATTCAAGTATGAGTGTTTTATGGTTGTTACTACTTTAAAAGTTGATATGTCACGATATTGTTGAAGTGATTGATAAGTTAGAAACAATTATGTTGCGAAGGTATTGGATTTAGATCATGATGAGTTGTTGTTAGGTCGAGAAAGTAGTGATCGACCTGTTACCAAACGCGACTTGGGGAATTAGAAAATTGGATGCGAAATTCGTGGTAAAAGTGGTAGTATTGAGTGGATTTTCGAGGACGAAAATATTCTATGTGGGGTAGAGTTGTAACACCTGGTATTTAATTAATTATTTAATTAAATATTTTCAAATTATTTCGAATTTAATTGTTGAATTTATGGAGTGTTGAGAATTGTTGACATGGGTTGTTATGATTAATTAGTCGATAAATTAATTGATTAAGTTGTAGAAATAGTATTGAAGAAATACTAGATTTATTATATGGACTTAATTAAGTGATGGTGGTAGTAAAAGGTGGGGAGAGAATGTTAGGCCCAATAGGTTTAATGAAATTAGGTTAAGATAGAGATTAGGTTAATTAGAAGGGAAAAAGTCTTGGGGAATTGGTTATGGGAAGTTGAAGAGAAGAGAGAAAATAGGAGAGAAACTCATTCCCGTTTTTCTTGCAGCAGTCTTACCAAATCGAAGATCCCCGATTCGCTAACTGTTGGATCGTGGCCAAGTTTTGAGGGTAGGTTTGCAACACCTATATCTAACTTTTGACCGTTGGGATATTCAAAATAAGGTCTGAGTTGCGAGATATCATCATCGCACTGTAGCTGCATATTTGGGAAATTTTTCAGCTTTTGATTCTGATTAAAAGAGGTAAGGGTTATAAGCTAAGGCTAGAAGGCTTCGATTGGTAGAATTATAAAGTAATCTCCAATCCAAGGTAAGGGTGGGTTCTGACTCTATAATGGGATTTAAGATGAATTATATATGGGATTGGGTTTGTATAATCGCCTCTGTTTGTGGTTGTGTAAAATTGTTGCGGTGTGTGGTTGTTTGTGGTGATTGTTTCTGATATTGCTGAAATTGTTCCACTGTCAATGAATCTATTGTTGAAAATTGTTCTATATTGATGTTGGTATAGTTGTTATGTTGTTATAATAATACGTTGATATTGTGATGTTGGTGATGTGATTACGATTATATTATCGTTATGATTATATTGTTGATACGTTGATGATGTTGTAGGCCTATGGCCAGTGTTGTAGTGACGATATAGGCTTATGCCTTTTGTGATGATGATTACCTCTAATAGTTGTATGTGATTGTTGCATTCATTGAGTCACATCCTTTGTATAATGCATGCCTGAAAATTATGGCAAACACGACGGCCTGAAAATTATGGCAAACACGATGGCCTGAAAATTATGGCAAACACGACGGCCTGAAAATTATGGCAAACATGACGGCGTGAAAATGTCAAATGTTTAAGTTGGCCTGAAAATCGCAAAAGTGACGATGTCCTGAATGGAAAATGTTTAAGTTGGGAGTTTTACTCCAAATGGTACCACATGCATATGCATTGTTATGAGTAGTATTTTCGAGTTGATTAATTGTTGTTGATGATGTTGTTGAGATGATGGATAAGTGTTGTATTAAATTGATGATTTTGTTGTAATACGTTGTTGATGACTTAGTCTGAAATTATGCTAACGATTTGTTGTGACAGGTATTGTTGGAAAAATGTGTAATGGTTATTATAACTTTTATTATAACTGTTGTTACTATTTGTTATTATAGCTATTGTTATAATTGTCGTTGCTATTTGTTATTATATTTGTTGTTATAATTGTTGTTTGAAAGTTGTGAAGTGGTAAATTATACGATCTGATTTCTATTATATTATTTATCGTGCATCATATTATATTGTTTGATATCTCACCCCTTCTGCTGATTTTTCTCCTACCATGGGAAATGGGCAAGTACTCTAGTATAATTGTGGAAGTTTGAAGTTAATTTATGAAGTCTTTATGTTGCTTTATAATAAGTCAAGAGGGTCTTGCTCTGATACGTAGCACTCGGGGATAGACAATTATTGTTATGTTTAAAAGTTGTTATTACCTTAAGTTGAATTATGAATTATCATGTTGATTTTGAAGTTGTTTAGTCGAATAAATATGTTAAGCGAATTGAAGTTGAATAATATTAATAGTTGCAAAGTGTTTTCAGTGAATAAAAGATGTGATGTTGTTACCGTTGAGAAATTATGATTCCGTTGTTTAGTTGATTAATTGAATTGAAATATGTTGCTATAAGTTCATCCAGGTTCTAAGTGTTATGTATCTGCATAATTATGATTAATGTATGTTGCTTATGTGAAGTAAATGTGACATCCATTGTTTGATTAAATTTTCCGCACTCTGATTTTATTAATATTCGATGGGTAGAATTGGGGTGTTACACATAAAATCTGTAGTAAATCATATTTTAGCAAAATTGTGCTAATCTTAAAACCATGGTACTAATAATCTCCCCTTTGGCAAATTTTGGCTAAAACAAACTAAGGACCAGACTTATAGGCAGAGGAATACAATCATAGAGACAACTGCACAAAGTATCAAAGATAAGGCAGTTTCCCAAAAACAAGATACATGTTGAACATGTAAGCTTTATACATGAGGAAAAAGATGACTGATACTCCCCCTCAACTCAGTGTACACGAGGAAGAAGACGCTAGACTCCCCCCTAAAATACAGAACCAATTCTCATCACAGAGAGACAAATCTCCCTCTTAAGAGGAAGAAACACCTTTATTGGAAGCACAAGAGAACTAGCCTGAACATAGCATTGAACCATCTCAGTTCAACACATTAGAAGAACATGCAGCAGAAGCAACGTACATAACTTAGAGCACAAGACACAACACCACAGACAGGATGTTGAAACACCCTACACGACATTGTGTAGACACAACAAGGAACAAACTTAGTAGTAGAAGCAAAGAAAAGAAACACAAGCAAAAAAAATAGACTCAAGACTTTAAATAAAAGAATCACTCCCCCTAAATTGTTAGAATTCAAAATATAGAGACAAAACTTATACTGGACTCACACCACTTTTCTCCCCTTTTTTAGCCAAAAATTGACAACCAAGGAGCAAAAAGAAGGAGCAAAAACATAATTTTGAACAAACTGCATTTTCAAAACAGAAGGGAACACTTAACTAAGGAAACTTACCCAAAATAACAAACTAAAGGTTTTAGAAAAAATAAAAAACTGGAAAAATACCCCTTTTATATTTTTATTTTTTTGTAAAAGATAGCATAAGATAGCTATCCAACACTACCTTCTGAGTCCATAACATTAACCAAACCTTATTAGTATCTGAGTCTGAATCAAGCATTAGATCATGTTTTTTATTTAGGGACTTTATCTTAGTTATAGATGTTTTCCCTGTTCTGGATGACCTAGTAGATGTTCCAACATCCATTACAATGTTGGACACTCCCTTCTTTGAACCAGAACATATTTCCTTCTTGATTTTTTGAAAATAAACCTTCTTTGCATCAACAAATCTAGAAGACATACTCATGTTGAAACGCAGCTCGTGAGGATGGTGAGGTAGTAAGATTTTTTAAATACAAGGGAGGTTACGTAGATTGTAACGACACCTTGTTTGTAATCAAACTAGGTCAAAGGTAAAGATCAACTGTAGTAACAGTGCACCACTTACCATGAGAGAGAGACATGTTCTTCTTCAAATTTCTCTTTTTCCAAGCTTTGACTGTTGGAAAATATTACAACATTTGAAATGAAATTCTTTATGCCATAAACAAAATGATTCCTCTGAGATTGCACATAACACTAAGTGAGAGAATATAGTTGACACAACCGTCCAAACAGTCACGACCATACTTCCTTAGTTGAGCAGTTCCAGAATTACCCCTCATTTTCTCAATATAACTTTCACCTCTAGTTATGATGAATAATGCTTCTCAAAGCTTATTAGCCATACCAAGCATAGGAAAGCCAATACTTGCTTGCAACAAGACCTATGTCATAATGATAACAAAATCAATGACTTTGTTCTATAAGCAGAACAAGATCCTTGTTCCTTGATATTAGTAGCAAAATAGTATAATGTCATGACATCCAGTTTGACATTGTATTCTTTCAGTAACAAAGCAAGAGAATGAGCAATTAAATACTTGCAGTGGCCACAAATAGCAATTGTTTTTAAATCCTCACAAGAACGTTATTCTTCTCATAAGAGATGACTCATTCTTCCTTGAGGACATACACCTTCAAACCTTGCACACACAGTTGAATTATGTTTAACACAAAAGCCATCAGTATTCAAGTTCTAGAAGAACATTATCAAAGCATTTAGATCATCCATCTTGATTTATTTAGTTTCCCAACCCCCTCAGTCTTCCCTTATAGTATCACCAACACATATACTATTGATAGAATAAGACTAAATAACCTATCGGTTAAACACTCTAACTACAGTCAAATGTCTTGAGTAGTTAGTACCAAGATACCAACATCTTAGTTGAAGTTATAATAGGGGTATGAGAAATACATCAAATAACACCTCCCCAGAGTGTTAACCACTGCTTGGTTAACCAGCTGCCTTTGACTTTTAAAGGAAGCCAACAAAATAAATCTATTAAAACCAACTTTCCACATAAGAGACTTCTTTAGTGTAAAATGTGGCATGAGTTTTTGATGTTTTAACCCAATGTTGTGACATTAAGATTGACATCATTGACTCAACTTTCCTTTTGATAAAAACAATCTTTTTTTCACTTGAGTTTCTTCATTGATTATCAAAGCTTGAAAACTCACCCTTCTTTCTAGACCTCCAATTTTCTTTCTTCTAAGAAAACACTTCCTCTAATTGAGATGAACTATCCTTACAAGCTTGATTAGAATATCAAGTATGAAAGTTAATAGAGTTACTTCATCCTATAGAAAATTGATGGTAAACAATCTTTCCATCTCTTAAACAATAAGATAAGAAATAGTCACCTCATGTCTTCTTTATGGTTGACAACCTTTTATGTTGGATGCATAGATCTTTGAATGAATCAGTTATCTTTTTAAGAGAGAAATCTTCAATATATAAAACCTTAGAATTATGTCTTCCAGTCAACTAGTTGACTCTGGGAAAGAAACATAATCAAAACCACCTTCCTGATTAGACCAAGAATTAGAAAACCTATATTGTTGTTTCTAAGATAAGTAAGGCATTCTGCTCCACACAGATCCAAGGTATTTACACCAATATACTCTAATGTTCTAACATTGATGGATCTATACTCAAGTCCCATCCCTTTCTTGAGTATAGCATGTTAGAACATAGTTTGGTTCTAATCAAATATTAGAGTTTTGATGATAACAATGAAATAAATTTTGTATAATAAATATGATACTCTGATAAGTATATTTTCATTTTAGATGATGTTCTAACTGAAGCACTCTAGAAAGTAAAATATTAACTTACGCTGAGCAGATAAAGAATTAGAAGTTCTAAAGCTGAAAGTGAAGTAAAGCACACTGAAGCAAACTCTGATAGAAGAAAAGAAAACTCTGACAGAAGAAAGCTAACTAAGTCTGAACACAAAGTCTGACAGAAGATAAATCAAGACTTCAAATTCTAAGATAATTTCTGCTACAGTACCGTTAGACATTAAATGCTAAAACGGCAGAAGCACTCAAGTGGAACACTTTTCAAGAATAGTTGGAAAAACAAAAACACATGCAGTTCGTTGGAGAAACAAAAACGGTTGCAGACACGCAACATTTAATGCATTCTCACAAATCAAGACAACGAACAAAAATTCCTGAAGCTATATATATAAGATCATTTGTTCAAAGTAAAAGGTTAATGGTTAACAAGCTCCTGCACGCTATTCAAATGAAACTCCAAGCAAGAATACTTTGAATACTTAGTTTACCATTTGTATAGAGCTTAAACTTAGTGAAAAATCATAATTGTGATAAAGCTTATTAGAAGCAATCTGAATCACTATTGTTAGAAGTTTTTATTTGTAACTGTTCCTTGAGAGACCAGTTTGGTCAGATTTCTCAAGAGGGCTTGGACTAGTTAGTCTTAGAGGTGTTAGTCACTGGCAGTTGGCTTGTGCACTGTAGTGTTAGTCACACTAGTTGGTTGTGCATTTGTAATCAGTTTGATTATAGTGGATTAAGTCCTCGTTGAGAGAGGCGGAATCATCTTGGCGGGTGGACTGGAGTAGTTTGTGTTTCAAATGAACCAGGATAAAAATACTGGTGTTTTATCTATTGTTGTTGCGAAAGAAAAGGAAAAACTTATTCAACCCTCCCTTCTAAGTGTTTTCTAAACCTTCAATTGGTATCAGAGCTTTTGGTTCTGGGTGCAAACACTTAACCGTGTCAGAAAAAGATCCAGAAGAAAAACACTATGGCAACTGATCAGAACAACAACAACTACACAAAACTTTGGTGTTTGATGAAAGGGATTTTAAATACTGGAAAGATAGACTAGAAAGTTTCTTTCTAGGTCAAGATGCTGACTTATGAGATGTGGTCTTAGATGGCTACACACATCCAGTAGATGGAGAAGGAAATAAGATTGATAGAAAGATCTTGAGTAAACAACAGAAGGCAGATTTCAAAAATCACCCCAAAGCCAGAAATATCCTGCTAAATGATATCTCAAAAAGGGAGTATGAGAAAATCACCAACAGAGATACTGCACATGACATGTTTGAGTCTCTCAAAATGACTCATGAAGGCAATGCTCAAGTAAAAGAGACAAAAGCTCTGGTTCTCATCCAGAAGTACGAAGCTTTCAAGATGGAAGTAAATAAGTTTATTGAAACAATGTTCTCAAGATTTCATACTCTGACTGTTGGCCTAAGAGTTCTGAACAAAGGATACACCAAAGCACACCATGTCAAGAAGATCATCAGAAGTTTACCCAGAAGATGAGCACCAATGGTTACTGCATTCAAAGTCTTAAAAGATATGAACAGTGTATCTCTAGAAGAACTCATCAGTGCACTAAGGAGTCACGAGATAGAACTTGATGAACATGAGCCCCAAAAGAAGGGTAAGTCGGTTGACCTTAAATCTACTAAAAACTATGAAACTAACACTTTTCAGGCTGAAGAAGGAAGCTCTGAGAACTCTACATCAGAAGAAGAAGATGAGTTATCTCTTCTTTCCAAAAGGATCAACCAGATGTAGAAGCACAAACAAAAGAAGTTCAGAAACTACAAGAGATCAGAAGATAAAACAGAATCCTTTAGACGTAAGAAGTCTAGCAGAAGAAATATCGTCTGCTATGAATGTAAAGAACCAGGACACTACATAAGTGATGGTCCTAAGCTACAAAGAGAAAGGCCAAAGAAAAAGTTTGGAAAGATGAAAGGTATGATGGCCACCTGGGATGATTCAGAATCTTATGAAGATGAATCTAACTCAGAAGATGAACATGCTAACTTAGCCTTTATGGCTACCACAACAGATGACTCTGGCACTGAATCAGAATCTGAAGAGGTATTCTCTGAACTTACTAGAGTTGAACTTGTAGAAAGTTTATCAGAACTTCTTGAAAACTACATTCAACTCAAAATCAAATACAAGAAACTCAAAAAGAGCCTTGCATCTGAAATTGAGCAACTTAAAGCAGAAAAATCTGAACTTAAAAAAAATAATTCTAAACTCAAAGAGGAGTTTCATAAAGTTCAAAATGTCTCTATTTCAGATACTGCTTCAAGTTCGAAAAATATTCTCAAGGAATATGACTCTAGCTTTCAAAAATTTCTTGCTAAAAGCATATATAGAAGCAAAATGGCTTCAATGATCTATGGTGTTAGTGGAAACAACAGAAGAGGAATTGGATATGAAACTCCCAAAGGGAAAGAAACATATCAACCTAAACTTGTTGATGAAATGATTATCACATATGAACCACTGCACAAATAATTTAGTTTTGGTCACACACATGATATCAAATATACAACTTACTCTAAAAATTTTCATGCTAAACCAAAGCTCAAACAGAACTTTAGAAAGTCTAACCAAAGAGGACCCAAAAAGATACGGGTACCTAAGGGGAAAATAATATATGTTGCAGATGTCCTTAACAGCAAAGTTGAAACACCAGTCATGGTACCTGGACTCTGGATGCTCACGAAAAATGACGGGAAGAAAGTCTATGTTCCAAAGCCTAGAACTTAAATCTGGAGGAGATGTCAAATTTGGAGGTAACCAGAAAGGAAAGATTATTGGTTCTGGAACCATTGGAAACGGTAATCTCCCTTCTATACCTGATGTTCTATTAGTAGAAGGATTAGCGCATAACTTATTGCCCATAATTCAATTAAGTGACAATGATTATGACATAATTTTTAATCAAGAGTCCTGTAGAGCTGTTAGTCAAAAAGATGGGACAATCCTTTTTACTGGCAAGAGAAAGAACAACATCTATAAAATTGATCTTTCTGATCTTAAAACTCAAAATGTAAAATTCCTTCTGTCTATTAACGATGAGCAATGGGCCTGGCACAGAAGATTGGGACATGTTAGCATGAGAAAAATATCTCGAATTAACAAACTCGATCTGGTAATAGGACTTCCTAATCTGAAGTTCAACTCAAAAGCTCTGTGTGAAGCATGTCAGAAAGGAAAGTTTTCAAAACCCTCTTTTAAATCAAAAAATGTTGTCTATTCCTCTAGGCCATTAGAACTTCTACACATTGATCTATTTGGACCAGTGAAAACTGCATCCATTAGAGGTAAGAAGTTTGGGTTGGTCATAGTTGATGACTATAGCAGATGGACATGGGTTAAGTTCTTAAAACACAAGGATGAATCATATTCTGTGTTCTTTGACTTCTGTAACCAAGTTTAAAATGAAAAAGAGTTTAGGATCATAAAAGTTAGAAGTGATCATGGAGGAGAATTTGAAAACCATTGTTTTGAAAAGTTTTTTTAAGGAAAATGACATTTCTCATGATTTCTCTTGTCCTAGAACTCCCCAACAAAATGGAGTTATAGAACGAAAGAATAGAACCTTGCAAGAAATGGCCAGAACCATGATAAACGAAACTAATATGGCTAAACACTTATGGGCAGAAGCAGTGAACACAACATGTTATAGTCAAAATAGAATCTCTATAAGACCTATTCTTGAAAAGACTCCTTATGAATTGTGGAAGAACAGAAAACCCAACATTTCATATTTCCATCCTTTTGGATGTACTTGCTATATTCTGAATACTAAAGATCATCTGAACAAGTTTGATTCTAAGGCACAAAGGTTTATTTTGCTTGGATATTCTAAACGCTCAAAAGGCTATAGAGTATACAATACAGAAACTCTGATTGTCGAAGAATCAATCAAAGTCAGATTTGGTGATAAGCTTGGCAATCAAAAGCCAAAGCAGACTAAAAATTCTGCAGTTACAAAATTTCAACATGTAAACTCTGAAGAGTCAGAAGCAAAGGACAACTCAGAAGATCCTCCTATTGCAAATACTCTGGATAACTTAAGAATTTCTTAGGAACCCTCAAAGAAGAGATTTCCTAGAATCACATCAGCACATCCAAAAGATATGATTATTGGAAAGAAAGATGAATCCATCAGAATAAGATCCTCTCTTAAAAACAATGAAGAATCAGTGTTTGGATTTGTGTCTCTAATTGAACCAACCTCAATAGATGAAACTCTTCAAGACAGTGATTGGATTATATCTATGCAAGAAGAACTTAATCAATTTACCAGAAATGATGTGTGGGATCTAGTTCCAAGACCTCAAGGATTCAATATCATTGGAACAAAATGGGTATTCAGAAACAAGTTAAATGAGCAAGGAGAAGTTGTCAGAAATAAGGCACGACAAGTTTCACAAGGGTGTAGTCAACAAGAAGGAATTGATTATAATGAAACCTTTTCCCCAGTCGCCAGGTTAGAATCTACTAGATTACTAATTTCTTTTGCTGTTCAAAATAACACCACTTTATATCAAATGGATGTTAAAAGTGCATTTTTAAATGGTTACATAGAAGAATAAGCTTATGTCCGTCAACCTCCTGGTTTTGAAGATTCAAAATAAATAGAATATGTTTTTAAATTAAAAAAATCTTTATATGGTCTGAAACAAGCTCCCAGAGCTTGGTATGAACGTCTGAGTAACTTTCTTTTAGAAAATAATTTTATCAGAGGAAAAGTGGACACAACCTTATTTCGAAAATCATTTAAAAATGATATTTTAATTTTTCAAATATATGTAGATGATATTATTTTTGGAACTTCTAATGTCTCTCTTGGAAAAGAATTTGCTAAGTCTATGCAGGCAGAATTTCAGATGAACATGATGGGATAACTTAAATTCTTTCTGGGAATTCAAATAAATCAGACTCCAGAAGGTACTTATATACACCAAACAAAGTATGTTAAAGAACTTCTAAAGAAATTCCAGTTATCAGAAAGTAAAGAAGCAAAGACTCCAATGCATCCTACATGCATTCTAGGAAAAGATGAGGTAAGTAAGAAAGTAGATCAGAAACTCTACAGAAGTATGATTGGATCTCTTCTTTACCTGACAACATCTAGACCAGATATATTATTCAGTGTCTGTTTATGTACAAGATTCCAATCAGATCCTAGATAATCTCACTTAACTTCTGTTAAGCGAATTCTGAGGTATCTGAAAGGTACTACTAATGTTGGATTGTTTTACAAAAGATCCAAAGATTTTAACTTAGTAGGATATTGTGATGCTGAATTTGCTGGAGATAGAGTAGAATGTAAAAGCATCTCTGGAAGCTGTCAGTTTATAGGTGAAAACCTAATCTCATGGTACAACAAGAAGCAAGCCACAATTGCACTATCAACAACAGAAGCAGAATATATATCTGCTGCAGGCTGTAGCACTCAGATGCTCTTGATGAAAAGCCTATTAGAAGATTATCACCTCTATGAACGTAAGATTCATATCTTCTGTGATAACACTTCTGCTATTTGTATTTCAAGAAATCCCATTTTACACTCAAAGGCAAAACATATAGAAATTAAACATCATTTCATAAGGGACTATATTCAGAAAGGTATCTTAAGTTTAAACTTTGTAGACACAGACCATCAATGGGCTGATATTTTTACTAAACCCCTTTCTGAAGATAGATTTAAATTCATTTTGAAGAACATCAGTATGGAATTTTGTCCTGAATGAAATTATTTTTTATTAATGTTTTCAGAATGTTTTGTTCTTAAATGAATGTTCTGATTAACAACTCTTCAGAACTTAGAAGAGAAGTTAAATCAGAAACCATATATAAAGTTCTGAAATGTGTTCTAATGTTTCACTACGAATATGGTTCAAAAGTTCATTACATAAAACAGTTGTATCACGCTAACCCTAGAAGTTGAACGCGTGTTCAAATTTTTGAAAGGTCACGCGTGCAAGCTATTGAGACGCCGTTCCTAGGTAACTGTTCCAAATCTTTTCAATTCTCATGCAATCCCCTAATGTCAGAATCTATTAAATGTTTGTGATGATTATTTTTTTAATTAAGATTTTGTTTGCTTGAACTTTGTCTATAAATACACCTTCACAATTTCTTTTTCACTTTTCATTTTTTTACTTCAAACGTTTATGCATTTCTATAATCTTTTCGCTCTCTTCAAAAACCATAAACGTTCAAAAATGGCTTCATCTTCTCACCAAGAAGTTCCTGGTTCATTAAGCAACTCTCAACAATCTGAGAAGTACATCACTCCAGAAAATACATAGTTGATTCTGGTTGATAGTTTGGAAGTTGTGTGTGAACTATTAGTTGATTTTGAAAACCTAAGAGGTAATGGGTTTGATTTGTTTCCAGCAGTGAAGTTTCAAGGCTGGAACAATTTCTTTGACCGCTTGATTTGGCCTGTGTTCCCACATCTTGTTAAGGAATTTTGGATTCACGCCATTGCTACCCCAAAGGTCATTCTGTCATTTGTTATGGGAAAAGAAATCTCCATTACTGAAAACCTAATCAGAAGATTGCTAGGTCTTGAAGGACAAGGAGTTATAGGAGTTCCTGCTGGACGAATTGATATGTCCACAATTTATGCTGAGATTTTTACTTCTAGAGAAGCCTCCAACAAGATCAAAGATTTGAAGGATGAATACAAAATATGGGCAAAAATATTCATGGAGGTATCCAACACAGGAAGGAAACCAGCTCTCTTGGCTACATTAACGCTGAACAACAATATCTACTATTCTGTCTTGGAACAAACGTGAAGATTGACTTGCCTTATCTTCTGTTCAATCATTTGTGGACGCATGTTAAGGAAACAAGGGAGGAAGAAAGAACCAAATATCCTAAGTCCAAGAGGAATTGGACCCCTCTTGCTAGATTAATATCAGATATTTTGACAGAGAATGGTCTGATAGCTCATTTAGAGGATGCAAAGTTGCTTGGAGAATTGGAACCCATCTGTGGAAAAGCTCTGACTAGGAAGAACCTGCTAAAAAGAAAGATCATTAACAAACTTCTGGTTGAATCCACTCCGTATGTCTCAGCTTCTGTCCTCGCAAGGAGAATCCCTCTAGACGATCCTCCTCTGTTCAACTCTGGTAACCATCCTCAAATTATTCTGCATTTCATTGAAGCATACAAAGAGAGTGGCACTCCAATTGATCCAGCTTGGCTTCAAGGAAGAAATGAACCTGCTCCAGAAGTTCATCTCAAGAAGAGAAAAGCAGACGGAGAGGGTGCTTCTACAAAACCCCACAAATCTCAGAATAAGAAGAAGAAGAAGAAGAAGAAGAAGAAGAAGAAAACTTCAGGTAAATCTTCTGACACCATCTTTGTTATAGATTCTGCAAATGTGGTAACATCTGATACACTCCCAACCCAAACTTCTAACCCTCATGAACCACGAACTCTAGGAAACATAGAAGTTGACATTGACCTCACCATTCCATCCGGACCTCATGACACTAATCCACAAATTGCTCAAGTATTATCTGATATAGATAATTTTGAGACAGAAGTTCCAACACAACCAACTCAAACACAATAACCATCAAGTTCTTCACCAGGAATCTTTGATTCTGCTCCCCATCAAATTCTTCAATAATTGTTGTCCATAGATAGTTGGAATGATAATACTTCATCCTTCCACCAAGAACAGTAGTACCAGAAAAATACTCCATGAAGCTCACCCAATGGACCAGGGTGTATGCTCTTATAGCAATTGAAATTTCTGGAATAGGCAAAACATGTTAATACTCATGTCTTTACATTATAAAAATGCCAAGACAGATGTTATGACATTTGTTTCCAAACTTAATAGATTCATTAAGTTATGTTTGATACTGAAAGTAAATGACAAAATGATAAATAAAACAGAAAGTTGTTAGCCTTATTCAGTGCAACAACACCTAATATAGGGGCTACCAAGCCAGGAAGGAAGTCTATTATCAATAGTATTAGTTCAAATCCAAACACCCCTAGTTTACAACTTCTCGCCTAATCACAACTGTAATACGGTGGGAGAATTGACTTTAAAAAATTTCGCAAACAAATGTTGCAGTGAGCAAGAGTCGCCACTGACTTTTATTATATCCAATTAGGAAAGGTATAAAAGTACATGAAATACCTTTAAAAAAAGAGTTTGAGTTAGGGGGTAAGTTATGAAAAGGGAAGGTGTTAGCACCCTTTTCATCCGTAGTTATCTACGGGCTCTTAGTTTGCTTAGCTCATTTTGTTTTGTTTGAAAAGCTTGAAAAAGCATAGTGTGTGTGTGTGTGTGTGTGTGTGTGTTTTGAAAGAAGGTGCCAATAAGGAAAAGCTTCGTAATTATCCTTGTGTCAGTCCTCAAGAATAATTATGAAGTGTTTTTGAAGTTTTGTTTGATTTGAACTTGTGGTGTGAAAAACATTTTTTGTTGAGCAAGCAAATTAAGAGCTCCTTACCCTAGTACTTAGTCTTTCCTATACTTTATACTTTTCTTTAAAGGATAAGACTAACCATACCATTTGTGGGTAGGTAGTCCTATCTATTGGACGTATACGGGACATCGAAGGGTCATCGACGGCCGTTGAAGGCAACATGATAAAGGTACCTTTAGCAAATTCGAAGGGACAATCATCTTTTCGTAGGCAACAATTCGAGGGACAAGATCACGTATTCGTATCCAACATCGAGGGTCATCGAGGGACTGTGATCTTTGATGATTTTTTAATCGAGGGACGTTTGCTATTGGGTACCTTTATATTCGAGGGACACGACCTTTATTTGTAAGGCAACAGAAGAGGGGAAACCCTAAAGGTGAGTGTGTGAAGAGAAGTGTGTTAATTCAAATATTTATCTTGAAAATTAGGGTTATTCTATGTTCAGTTTTATCTTGCCATACAATCCTATTAACATACATCTAAACAGTTATATCAGTAGTTATAAGGGTGCGGAAAGTAAATCTACGCTATTACAGGGCTTCGGGATAGGGGTTACATATCCAAAAACGGGGAGTGCAGTAAAGTAAATATGCGAGAAAGATAAATCTACGCTATTACAAAAATATCCTTGCGACTTAAACATCGATTTCTAAAATTTTAAATAAGAATAAAGCAATCCATAATAAATAAATAAACATTTTTAAAAGTTAGGAGAAAGTTAAAATCTAATTATTGAAGAAAATATTTTTTGAGTTTTTTATATATGTTCTATAAGACTAAGATGACTGACCTATACTAAACTAAATAATAGAAATCTAGATTAAAAACTTAATAAACTAAATTGTTTTATTTACGCGTCGAGTAACCTAATAACGTAAAACGAACATTTTTTTTTATTTTGAGATTGAATGATTGACTAAACTATTCTACTTAATTAAAACCTAAAACAATTTTTCACGTTTTTATATTTTTTAATATTAACCTAATGAAAAACCTAAATTAATTAAGGGTCAAATAAAATAAAGAGATTAATCTAAATGCATAACTGGACCATGTCGATAAAAAAAAACTACAAAACTCTACTAGTTTAACTAAATCTAAAATAAACATAATTCAATATTAAAACAAAAACTAATTACCAATCACCATGAGACATGTGGCGAAGCTATTTACTATCTACCCAATACTAAAATGTTGCCTAAACTTACTATTTTACCCTTCCATCCAAAATTTCTTACACTGCAAAAAGGCTATCTAAGTAATTAACAAAATAAATATTGAACCATGCCAATTGTATTCTTCTCTTTGGTCTATTCCAAAAAGTTATGTACTAACATTTGGATTATTTTGCAAATGTCGTTTCCCTCCCAAAATATTGATACCCCACTCCTCTGCAAAGGTCACTTCAGATTTTGCAAAATGGACAAAGCCAAAGCATAGCACCCACTGCAAAGCTCTGTTCACCGTAGGCATCACCCACCGCAAGTCCTTCATCTGCCGTTTCCAGAAATCGTTGGCGTTTTCCCTCCCTCAAGTTTGAATGCTCCAAACAATTCAGAGTTTTCCTTTGTAATGGCAAATCGTTTCTTCATCATATTTATGATGCTATTTTTTTCTTTCTCTTTCTTCATCGTTATCATCTTTCTTCTTTCTCTTGCTTATCACCCATTTATGCTTTGGCTTCAAACTCATTTTTTTATTTCTTCTGATCTGAAATGCTCTTTTGTTACTGGAAATATGTCAAGAAACTATGATCTGAAAATTTATCTTTTATCTCTTGTATGTTATACTTTCCATCTATTGCAGAAAATATGTCAATGCTTATCACCTATTTATGCTTTGGCTTCAAACTCATTTTATGCTCTGAAATGCTCTGATCTGAAATGCCTTTTTTTCTCATTTTTTTATTTGTTCTGATCTAAAATGCTCTTTTGTTGCTGGAAATATGTCAAGAAACTATTATCTGAAATTTTATCTTTTATCTCTTGTATTTTATACTTTCCATCTATAGCAGAAAACATGTCAAGAGCTCCCATTTTGATTAAAGATTTGGTAAAGGGAAATCAAGTCTGGAAAATGCACATTAGGGTGGTTGATGTGTGGGTTGTTATTGAGAAAAATGGGCAACAACACCTTGAAGCAGTTATTCAGGATGTAAAGGTTGCATTTTTTCTAACTTTTTAACATTTGGTGAACTTTTCTGCCTTTTTTCATGTACATTATTTTCTTACTAAAATGTCCTATCATTTAACAGGGTGACAAGATTCATGTCACCACTCGGGGCAGAGACTTCCAAGATTGGATTGAAGTAGTCAAGGAGCATGAGACGTATTACCTTTATAATGGAGAGCCAGTTGAGAACGATGGCCCTTTCAAAGTGTGTTTTAACCCACTTAAACTCATATTCAATGGAGGGACTACCATGTCGAAAGTGGCGATACCGGAAATACCAACTCACAGCTACATTTTTCACCCTATTGAGAACTTTCTCAAAGGAGACTTCAAACATGACTAACATCATTTGTACATTTTCTGTTTCTGCTATTTAGTGAATGTATGCTGTTTCATTTTTGATGCATGCTGTTTCATATTTTAATTAAATGTTCAACACTAAACATTTTAGTTTTGGGTTTACCGTGTCTTTCCAACGCATGGAACATCCACAAGTTGGTGAATTCAAAGCTAGGTAATATGCTCTTAACCTACAAGTATTTAAGAACTATTACCAACCTGTTACATACATGAATCTTGCCTTCCTCTAATGTTTTTTCAGTTTTGGATCCAACTTACCTGCTGCTTCCCAATCATTGACTTGCGATTCATCTGTTCAATCTAATAACAATTTCTGGACCAAATTGTCCGAGGTCAAGAGTATCCGTGCAATATCTGAATTCAGAAGGGTCTGACTTTTATTACATTGTTTGAATAATTATTTCTATTTGTATTACACTTCTATCACAATGCAAATTTTAAATTCTTAATGAGAATTATGTTTTGTATATTCTTTCCCACAATAGGACTGTTTTGCAACCACCATTGGAACTACCACTGGTTTTAATGCCTCCATGTTTGGATTGTATTTTGAATCAAATGGAAATACGGATGTTGAACGCGTTACTAAGTGAGCACCAAGTCTTGCCCTTCCACTAAATGTTTAATCTTTCTATAGTCGCTTTGTATCAAAACTGATTTTTACCTTTTCTTTTAGATTCAAACTTGAAGTTGAGGTGTGTCGCACGCTCGCGAAAAATGAACAGAGTCGCCACCAATATATTTATCCCATAAGGGAAAGGAATATCAGAAAACCAAGGAAAGGATAAGAACAGGGTCTTGCGACCAGAGAATCTAGGTACGGGAGTCGGTTACGCAAGGGGAAGGTGCTAGCACCCCTCACGCCCATCGTACTCGATGGTATCCACCTATGTTTGTTTCTATCTAAAGGGTGTATATCTATGTCTATGTCTACATGCGAAATGAATGCAAAATGTAGGGAAAATAAAGAATTGTACTTGCACGGGCTCTACCCCGCTGCCTACGTATCCTTTTCAGGAATCAGAGTTACCGTAGCTCGGCTCAAGATTTTCTGTTTGTTTTTGTGTTTTTTAGTTGGGCGGAGTTAACGTTCGCGCTCTTGCATAAGGGAAGACCTACGATGCGATCGAGCGGAACTAACAGTGCCCTTAGGTGCCAAAGAGGCAAAAAAAAAGAAATGATTGGTTTGTGTCTTTTAGGGTAATTCCATGATGACAAAACCCACTACAAGGCCTCGCATCACTTCCTTACTTTGTTTTAAATCTGACCATTCATTAGTGTTTTAAGTGTTTTTGGTTGGTGTTTTTTAAGGGGATTTATTTTGTGACTTAGATCATACCAAAAAGAGTTTTTTTTTAATATTTAGAGAACGCACATCGAGGCCTACGCCACAATCGTTTCTCTAAATGGCGGTTAAGAAATACATCGAGGCCTCACACCTCAATCATTTCTTTTCCGCTAAGTAAACGAAATACAAAAAGAAGTTCTTTTGTGAATATTTAGAGAATGCACATCGAGGCCTACGCCACAATCGTTTCTCTAAATAACGGTTAAGAAATACACCGAGGCCTCACTCCTCAATCATTTCTTTTCCGCTAAGTAGAAAAGAACATACATCGGGGCCTACGCCCCAATCATTTCTTTCCTACCATGAAAAATAATAGCGGTATGATCTTTGTCAGTGTTTATTAAGTATTTTAAAAGTTGAAAAGAAAAAGAATGAAAGAAGGGAACTATTTCTAAATTCTAATCTAAGTTGTCTATACAAGGGGATCAAAAATAATAAAAGAACTATACACTATACATGGAATAGGCAAAGGAAAATCAATATGCGACAAATAAAATTGAGAACTATAGCAAACAAATTGGCATTCACAAACACACATATATCAATTAGTTCTAAAAAAATCGAGACTAAAATTAATTCCTAAGTCTATTAAAGAATTATTTACAAAGAAGTGTTAATCAAAGAAAATTCAAACATATTGTGAAGAAAAAGATTTGTTAAAAGGATTAAAAACAATAAAAAAAAATCAACAAAAATCGTGACAATTATTTACACATCCTAAGATATCTAAAATCATTTTTTATACATTTTCTATTTGAGTCAAAAGTTTGAATTATGAGTTACAATTAAAAGAAAACAAAATTAAAGAGGAAAACTAGATTCTAAACTGCAGGGGGTGTATCAGTAACTTTCTAATGGACTAAAATTAGTTATGAGCAATCTAGGCTCAAACAGGGGGCGTGGGAATAGCAAGGGCACTCAGGCCCAGGTCCATCGGTTTGTGAGTGTGTTAGCAAAGCAGGGGTATAATCCAGGAAACTACCAGGCCCAGTACACGTGAGGCCCAGCGCTCACACTTCTCACCATCTTTCATTTTATTTTTATTTGTTTCATTCATTTATTGGTTCAGCATGTATTTATTATATGGTTTTTTCCCATGAATGAAACGTGACATGCATGCACATTACATCAATTAGTCAACAAATTTTAAGTGACTAGAAGACAAATATAACACCTTGACCAATCAGAATTAACCAACGCACAGCTCCAATCATTATAATAAAACAAAACAAGAGATAAAATGGGAAAGTGGACGAGTAAGGATACGCCACGTCATTCAGCCATGCAAACAGACAAACAAAAACTCAGACGTCGGAGAGCTTCTCCGATCGTCTTCTCCGGGGAGCCTCGCGGCGGAGGCGTATCATTTTTTCCAGAAATAAAAGAAACCACCATCGCTCAACTCGGTTTTTCACACTGAACACGGATCCGTCCTTGGTTTTACTTGATTCCCTCTCTAACTTGTAAACCGAAAGCACTCTTAAAATCCTAACTTGAAAAATTTCCTCAAAATCCTACTCTACGTCCATCAACGTGTTTATAATTAAGCACTGAATTCAAACGCATGATTAAAACATTCAAACAAGGAGTATTTCATCAGTATTGAAGTCGAATTCCAGAATCAACGAGAATCCAAATGAAATACCACATCTGATACATGATTTATTGCTTATGATCTAAGATGCTAAGAAAGATTCCAGGAACTTACCTTTAGGTCCAGAAGATCCTACAAGCTCTCGGATCTTGATGATGATTCTGAATACGATGACTTCGAAAGAATCTTGAGACTGAGAAATAAACTCAAGTTTGGCACTTAGCTTGAATTCTTGAGCTCTGATGAAGACTGGAATTACTTTGAGAAGGCATGATGATGAAGATGAACTGTTTTTGTATAGCACGATACCGAGAGAATCTTCAAATAGTAACAGTTATCATTGGTGACCGATGGTGATGCTGCAATAGTGGAGAGGTTCCCTTGAGATGATGATTCGCTGTAGCCATTGATGGAGAGAGAGAGAGAGAGCTTCAAGAGGTTGAAGGTCGTTGTGTAGTTTGAAGGTGATTGTTGTGGTGATGAAGGTCGATTTGTGATGATGCTGATTGGTAGTGGTTGAATGTGGAGGAAGAAGATGAAGGTTGCTAATGGTGGTTGATGGTGGAGAGAGAAAACAGTTGTGGTGGTGAGGTAGAGATGAAGAAGTTTGTTACAAAGTGTAACAAACTCTCTTTCTTTTGTAGAGAGAGTGAAGAGAGAATCGTGAAGTGAGGGAAGAGAGAATGATGAGAGGTTTGTGAAAACTGGGAAAAAAGAGTGTGAAGCCCTTGAGTTTGTGAAGGCTTTTAATATATATAGGGTGGTGAGATCGCATGGAGAGTTATGGTGAGGCTGCAGTAGGTGATAACTTTTCTCACCAAATTAGTGAGTAGGCATAGATATTTGTGGCCGATTCTCACGTGCCTCTTGCTTCAACATATGTGCATGGTTGTTCTTAGCAACATGTTTGACAACACCTTATGGAATAGCTGCAGCAAGTTGACTCGGATCGTCTTTACGAACATTTCAAATGGCCATGTTTGTGCTATCATAGCTCTCTCAATAGGTCACCACTAGGCCCAAACTCATGATCAATGTGAAGGGAGCATATAATAGAACAAGCTTGATGTTGCAATGATTGGGAGATATAGCTTGGAATTTATCCAAAACGCATTAGAACTCAGCCCTTTGCAACTGGATCTGCCTGCGTGTGTGCCCTAGGTTAGACATGGAATTTTGGCCAAAACTTGACTTGGTAGGGACACGACTTTGAGACCTCACAAGTGATTACTTTCTTGGTCAAATGTTATGTTCAGGATATCAATAGAAATAGGACATGGAAGATAACATGTTGACATTAGATTAGACTCAGGAGGACGTTCACAACGCTCCAAAACTGGATTTACATATGGCATACCACGTGCTTGTGGATATGCCTGCGTGTGACTTGGATTTTAACTCATGCCTATGCCAACACATAACTTTGCCAAGGCGTGACTTTGGTGACCTGTATCTGGCTCCACCCTTATCCAAGTTTCATAATTTTTGTATTGTTGGATAGAGGACATGGTAAAGAACACATTAATATTGAATTTGAATTTTCAGGATCCTTGACATGCCCTACAATAACCTTTGAAAATGGCACGCCATGTGTTTGTCAAAATGCTGTCTGCTTGCCCAGAATTTGCCTTGCAACTTGACTTGATCAAGTGTGATTCTTCAAACTTTCTAGCTTCATATCTCTTGATCCAGACTTCCAATGAAGAAACATTCAACTACAAAGTTGTAATATGTCATGAATAGAACATTTTTAATTTTGACATTGTCTTGAAATGATGCCTAGAACCATGTGTAAAGTAGACCTGAAGTCAACTGTCCAGCCATTCATAAACTCCTCAAAATTTCTCTAAGTATTGGAAACTTTCCTCTTTTGGAAATTTCTTATTTTAACTACCTCCCACATTTGGAAAGTTTTGGTTATTTCTTGATTTTTATTTTATTTCCTTGATTTTTCTTGACCGATCTTCCATCATGAGTCAATATTTGACAGTTGACTTTGACTTTGACCAAAAAGTCAACATTTCCTGATTTTTCCGATTCCAGATGAATTTTTGATTAATCGATCCCCGATTCCATTTCTAATCAATCATCAACCAGAGAAGCTTCAATGAATATATTTCTTCAAGGCAACCATACTTTACACTCAAAATTATTTCCTGATTAAATTTTGACCAAAAAGTCAACAAGATTGACTTTGGTCAAAACCCTAATCTGAAAACCCTGAATTCGAGAATTGCATCTTTTGATCAGAACTTTGAACTGGAGAGGGTGAAACCCTGATTTTAGGAGAACTTCAATGGAAATGAGGCCATATAATCAGACCTCAAACCTTCTCTTTTGAACCAAGACATCCCCCACACAGAAGCTCTTTTTTATCAATTTCTTGAACAGAAACAATGATATGAATGTATTAAATGAATGACCTACATGAGGTATGCACATGAGACTATGAAATACATAAGCCTAAGCCAGAGAAAATTGAAAGGGTAGGACAAAATTGGGGTATGACAGCTGCCCCTATTTAATCGTCTTGAACCTGAAGGTGAGATTGGCGTTAGCCTTTCAGACATTCGAGGTAGAAGAAGATTAAATATCAAGACCTGAAATTTGGCCTGAAATGATGGTGTGATTGTTATCCTTATTTTTTTTGATATCTGCTGGGGAAAGAGAACTTTTTGTTTTTATGATGGAGGGATTTATGGTAAGCAATAGTTGAATGGTGATAGCTCGTAACGTAGCCAAGGTGCCAATACAAGGTTCTCAAAGGAGGTGATTGATGTATGTGACAATGATTGGAAAAGAAATAGGTTTGACAGAAAGGTAACATAGACGAATGTTTTAAGAGAGATACAGACGAGTACCGAAAGAGAATACAAACGAGTACCAAAAGGATAACACAAACGAGTGTTTGACTCAATACAGACGAGTATCGAAGGAAGATACAGACGAGCATCGAAGAATGACACATACGAGTGTTTGACTCAATACAGACAAGTATCGAAAGAAGATACAGACGAGCATCAAGGGATAACACATACGAGTGTTGGACTCAATATAGACGAGTATCGAAGGAGGACACATACGAGTATCAAGGAATAACGCGGACGTGCGTTGAATTAATACAGACGAGTATCGAAAGAAGATACAGACGAGTATCAAGAGAATAACACAGACGAGTGTTTGACTCAATACAGACGAGTATTGACAAAAGGAGATACAGAAGAGTGTTAAATCAATACAAACGAGTATCGAAGGAAGATACAGACGAGCATCAGGGAATAACACAGACGAGTGTTCGACTCAATACAGACGAGTATCGAAGAAAGACACCGACAAGTATCAACAGGACGACACAAACGAGTGTTTGGAGAGCTATACACAATAAGATCGATTAATGGACTCGCTGGGGATTGAGAACACCAGGTATTAGGACCGTGGCTTGCGGTGGTTTATAATGTGACAACGGATATCAATTAGGATTTGTACGGATAACATCTCTGTGGGGATGTAACATTGTCTTGATTGGGTTCCGATTCTGATTATCTGGCTTATGCTTTTGTATGCATGTTTGAATTTTTATGTACGGCGTAATGATCCACATTGATGGATATGCTACGCTTTGGGGATGCAACGTTATATGCAATGGATACTATATGCCGAGTGCCAAATAAAGGCCTTGGTGAGATAGTGGAGAAGGATCATTGGGGTCCGTTGCTTATTTTCTCATCGTGAGTGGGCGTTGGAACCCTTGCAGTACCAAAGGCTGTTGGCCACCGCATTGAGAGTTAGACTGTAACTTCGTTGGGGAGGAAGTGATTTAGCTTGACATACCTTACATCTCATACCGCTGGGGGGTTACGATCTTGAAGGACTATTCTTCGTCCGCCGCATGGGGGAAGGACATGGACCTCTTCAGGTGCCCCATGTTTACCAGCATTGATGAGTTACACGCTTGAACTTCTACGCGGGATGATGACGATCTTTGTGATATGAGATGGGTCAGCATGACCAGTAGAACCTGCAGCCTGCACAGAAAAACAACATTTGGATACGAATGGCGCCCTTTAGAGCACTTTAATGTTTATGTAACATCATGTTTCATTTTGATTTATGATTATTATTCCCCCATGTTTTCAATGCAATGTTTAACAATGAATTAAATCACACTTCGCATGCAAAAAATGGAAAGTAACAAGGAAAGCTTTTTTTAGCAAAAGGATCATTTTATTGATGGCATGCCTATGAATAGGCTTATGTACAAGGAAGCAACTCCTAAATGAGGTAGTTGCAAAGAGAAGGAAAATAAAACACAGAATGGCAAAGAGAAATGCTCGAATTTCCATTAAAACTGGTATTGCTACAGTTCCCATATCCTTGATCCCCTCAATGCTTTGCTTCAGAAGCGTAGTAGTTGAATCGATCTGTCCGTTTGCCAAGGGCGTATAGTGGTGTTTGTGAAGGACATTCAGACTGCAGCCTCTCGCTTTTAATCCCTAATGTCGCGGGCGAAAAACCGTTTTGTTCCTCTTTTTTATGGGATGAGACACCTGATGCCTTCTTTGGGCTCGAGTGCTCAAAAAAATGATTTTTCTTTTATTTCGACCAAACTTTTTATTATTTCCAAAGGAGGAAAAGGAAAAAAGCTGCAATAACCTAAAAAGTGGGGGGAGATCTTGGGTAAGAGGGTTGGTTATACGAAGGGAAGGTATTAGCACCCAACGTATCTGTAGTACTCTACAGGGTTCTTTATTGTTTTTTATTCCATGTTACGGTGGAGGTTCTGTTGTGAAATTGGTGGGACCTAAGGTGTTTGTTTGATTATGCTCGCAAAGATCATCGCGATCCTCTGCATACATATCCCTTAGAGGGAATCAGAGCATCTGTAGCTCGGGGTCTACGGGTGCTAAGGTTTGAATGGTTTTTTTTTTTGTTTTGTTTTGTTTTGTTTTGTTTTGCTCGCCAAGGATCGACCTTGTGCCTACGTATTCTCAAAGGGATGTTGAGAAAGTCAGAGCAATCGTAGTTCCCACTTATGCTAGTGGAAGCAAAGGAAAATAGACAAATGTCGTCTAAATGCTAGATGTATCTAATCTATATCATCACATACATCTGTTTGTTTTTGTTTGAAAATCTTTTCATTATAAGCCCGGGGCCATGCCACTTAGGGTGCTTAGAATGATAAAGATGTTTTTGTTGTTTAACCAGCCTTGTGGCAAAAGTTTCAATGAAGTCAGCCTTGTGACAAAAACTTTGATTAATCAGCCAGCCTTGTGGCAAAAGTTTCAATGAAGTCAGCCTTGTGACAAAAACTTTGATTAATCATCCAGTACGGTGGTAAAACAGTTTGATTGATTAGCCAGCCTTGTGGCAAAAAAAGTTTGATTGATTAATTGATTGTTTGTGATGATATAGAAGAGATACTCCTAGCATAGAGATGAAAAATGTCTAATCTCCTAGGGTGTTTGATTTGGATATTGGGGATGCTTATAAGAAGCCCGTGGGTCCTTGTACGAAGCCCAAGAGGAGGCTATCCGAGGGTCCTTGCATTGTAAGCCCAAGAGGAGGCTATGGGAGGGACAATCCAGGGTCCTTGCATTGTAAGCCCAAGAGGAGGCTATGGGAGGGTCACTCGTTTGTACAAAGCCCAAGGGGAGGCA
The DNA here is from genome assembly GCF_029867415.1 of Vicia villosa. Lineage (NCBI taxonomy): Eukaryota > Viridiplantae > Streptophyta > Magnoliopsida > Fabales > Fabaceae > Vicia > Vicia villosa. The sequence continues at coordinate 36,404,644 of NC_081181.1, read as the reverse complement.
TGGTATAGTTGGTCTGAGCTCTTAGAGCGATTTCACCGGGAAACCATACTCTATGTCCTAACCTAAACTAGTGAGATTCTTTGCACGAAGCCCAATAGGAGGCTATGGGGAACCTAGTGTTGTACTAAGTTGAACAAGTATATATAACACAATCACACGTATGAACAAGTACAAACAAATATGCACAAGTACATGAACAAATATGAACAGTTATATGAACAATTATATATGACAAAGTGTGTGTATATAATGGAGTTTATGAAGGAAATATACCTGTAAGCATGCTCCATTTGTATACACGGGGGCTCGGGACTCATACTCGGGGAGAGGTCCACTTGAGTTTATTCAAAGCTATGTAAACAGGTATTTACAAAGGGGCTTGGGACTTATACCTACATGGAGGCCCATGGTATTTTTGGGAAGATTTAAAGAAACCTTCATTTTTGGTTTGTTATTCAAAGTTAAAAAACAACTGATCGAGATATGTACAAAAGGCGTACAATGAAATACCTAATTTCATGTACTGGAGTGGGTATGTACAAAAGGGCTTGGGGCTTATACCTACATGGAGGCCCATGGTATATTGAAAAGTTTGAAGTTTCTTTGGAGTTTTGTTGCTTTGAAAATGATTTGAAAACTGTTTGAAAATTGTTTATTTTGAAGAAGTTTTATTGTTTTGAAGAATGTTTTGAAAACTGTACAAAAAGAAAAGAAATGGGACTTACACTCTCTAATATTCGAGAGGCCCCACTTCGTTTTGAAAATCAATTAATCAATTAAAAAGATTTAATCAATAGTTTCAAAAAGAAATGGTTTATTGTTTTTGAAAAGAATCGCGATCGCTCGTTTTAAAACGATTTGAATTTTGAAAGAAGTCAAATTAATCAAGATAAACAAAAAGATTGTCTTCAATTAACATTTAGATGATTAGGGTTTGCTTCAAAAAGTATTTACAAATGATTAATTTTGAAAATCAAATGAAAAAATAATATTTAAAAGTATTAAAATTACTTAAAAACAAGTCATTTTAAAACTATTAAAAAATGTATCAAATAAATATTTTTTGATGATTTTTTTTGATATTCTTAAAATATGTATATTAAATAAGAAGTGTTCAAAAAATGAAGCAAAAATAAATTGATTTGATTGGTTAAATAATTAAGTGAAGTTGTGTAAAAAATGAAAGAAAAATAGTGTCAAAAAATTGGTTTTGGTCCCCATGAGTGTTGAACCCACGACCTCACGCTCACTACTCAAAAACATGACCAACTGGACCACGCGCGTGGTCTGTTTAGTATTTGCAACGAATCAATTATATTTTTGAATCAATTTCTAATTTCAGTTTCAAAATCTGGCGCCAAGAACACATACCCAATTCAAATTTGAAAATTCTGAAAACTGAATTGTTTGGATCGAGTGAATAGCCTATCTTGCTCGATTTTTCACCAGGAACATGATGGTATCATTTAATTGCATTTATTTTATCTCTAAGGCTATCAATTTTCTGATGAACACGAAGAACCCTAATTTTGAGTTTCAATCTGAAATCGTGTGTGTGCATGATAAGTTGCAATTGATTGAGGGTTAATGATCCATACATATGCAGAAACAAGATGGCATGGCAGTTTTTCATTTATGATGCATGTATGATAGAGTTTGAAGTTCAAGTGACTTACCTTCAAAAACGGCCAAACTGGAGATTTGATTCTTCAATATAAGTGTTACAGATGCTTTGTATCAATCTGGATAGCTTCAATGATGATTATGGAAGGTGTCTGGATGTCTGGAACAAGCTGAATTCATCTGAGCATGGCCATGGCACCCGAACTGCAGTTGCTTCAAGTATGAATCGAATTTGAAGATGGAGGTGTTTCAGATTGCTGGTGAGTGTTTGGATCATTCATATGAAGTATATGGATGGTGTTAGGAGTGTTAGTTTGGACAGATATGGCTTGGTATGGATTTTGGCATGATAAGGTTCAATATATGCAATTATGGAAGTGAGGTAGTGATTCTGAGATTTGAGGTGTTTTTGGGTGTATGAGTGATTCAAACATATCACATTTGACATTTAGAAGTTGTGGGAAGCATCACTTTGTTCAGAACTTGCAAGGTTTGGAGGTTGAGTTTTCTACCTCACTTTGAAACACATGACTTGTAATTCAAGAAAGAAGAGAGAAAACCTATAATTGTGAGGTTTTGGTGTGAATTTGAATGAGTTTTGGACCTCTATTTATAGGCCAAGGATTCTGAATGAAGAGCTTTGCAACTTGATCAAAGTTTGATGATTTGGCTTAAGAGATAAAAAGGAATCTTTTACATTTAATGCAAAATGGTTAAAGTGACCAAACCATGGTTAAAACTCAAGCTTCTTATCCTCTTCCATTCTGATCTCAAATCAGAGAAAATATCTTCAATTATTGCCTCTTTGCATCATTACTTGGACTATAGGCAATGTAGTCTTGAAACTTAGTGAAAAATGGTGAAAATTCAAGTGAAAATGATCACTAAATGCATAATTCAAAACCATAGCTACACTCCATATTTTTTCATGCTCTTGGACATTTTGGAAAGCTCATGTTACACACTTCAAAACCCTAGTTGAAAGTTTCTTCAAGACCTTTAAGGAAATGGGTGAAAAAGTTCCATGAACTTTGAAGAAAATGAAGTTTTAAGTGAAATTTTCAAAAGATGTCAACTTTGAGGCTCCATATCTCTTAAATGGTTGATCTTATGGAAAAAATTTATATGTGTCAAAGTTGTTTATTGGATCAAAATCTACAACTTTCATGTTGGAAGTTTTTTTCAGTTTGTAGGTGAAATTTTGAGTTATTCCCCTCCAAAGTTTGGAAAAAACCATAAAAAACACTTAGAAAAATTTTCTAAGTATGAAAGTCAAACTTTTGACTTTTTGATTCTTGATTGATTTTCTTGATTTTTCTTGATCAAATGACTTCATACTTCATATATTGATGATTTTCAACTTCAAAAGTCATGGTTGACCAAAATTCCCCAAAAGTCAATGGTGATCTTGTACAGTTGACTTTTTCAGACGAATCGCATTTCTGGAGATTTCAAATGAAACATGCTATCCTCACCATATGAATGGTATGAATGGATCACATTGAAGCATTAGAGGATATTGAGCCATGTTTTGAGTTGTGGCACCATGTCCTGATTAAAAAGTCAGTTGTTCAGTGAATTAGGTCAAAAACCCTAATTGTCGACCTGATGAGATTGATGACTGTAGGTCTTGAATTGAGATGCAATTTCCATTGGATATTGTCATAGGGATTATTTGAGGATAATTGAGACCTTTGATTGACTTCCTGGGGATTTTTAGGGTTTCCCAAATGTGATCCCTGGTTTTAGTCCCTGATAGTTCAAAACCCTGATCTGAGGATTTGTCTGATCAATCTTTGTGTAGGAGATGTTATGAGCCAATGGATTAGGTCAAAATGATGCACTTGGGGTCTTGAGGTCATGTCCCAAGCCATTAGGTCAAATTCTGAGCAAAAGTCAGGAGTGCACTGTCTTCAGTCAAAACCCTAATTCAGTCGATTCAAAGCTGTTGAGCTTGTTGAAGTGAATCTCTGAGGACCAAATGTTGATTGTTGATGAAGATGATTCATTTGAGATGAAGGGAGAACAAAACCCTAATTGATTGTTACTTGCACTGATGAGTGATCTCTTGATTAAATCCTGCTGAGCACAAGTAACAAACACAAGCTATGCAATTTGTTAGAGATGCAAATGATGCATATGCAATGATATGAGGTGGTATCTTAGGTCAAAAATTGGGGTATGACACCTAACTTTTGCCTGGACCGCCCTTTCGGGTTTTCAATCCAGCGGGATACCCTTTTTTGCCTAAGTCGCCCTTTCGGGTTTTCGACTTAGCGGGTTGTTCTTTTTTGTTTTATCCCTAATTTTTCCTGGACTTTTCTTTTTATGTCCACCGGGATGCCCATTATTGCCTAAGTTGCTCTTTCGAGTTTTCAACTTAGCGGGTCTTTTACGCGTGGTATTTTTTGACTGAGTCTGAATTGACTAGAAGCGGAACGTCTTCCCCATCCATCTTTGTCAGGATTAAAACACCACCTAAGAATGCTTTCTTCACAATGTATGGTCCCTCATAGTTGGGAGTCCATTTTCCCCTCGGATCGGTATGAATTGGCAAGATCTTCCTTACGACCAGGTCACCTGTGTGGAATTCTCGAGGCCGAATCTTCTTGTCGTATGCTTTCTTAATTCTCTTTTGATACAACTGACCATGGCAGATAGCAGATAAGCGTTTCTCCTCAATTAGGTTGAGGTGGTCAAGCCTCGTTTGAACCCATTCAGTTTCATCAAGTTTGGCATCCATTAGTACTCTCAACGAAGGAATTTCCACTTCGACGGGAAGTACCGCTTCCATACCGTAGACAAGAGAGAAGGGAGTTGCCCTAGTTGAGGTACGAACTGAAGTTCTATAGCCATGTAGGGCGAATGGCAACATCTCATGCCAATCTTTGTACGTTCTGACCATTTTCTGGACGATCTTCTTTATGTTATTGTTGGCAGCTTCGACAGCGCCATTCATCTTTGGCCGATAGGGTGACGAATTGTGATGTTCAATCTTGAACTCTTCGCACAACTCCGCCATCATCTTGTTATTAAGATTGGACCCATTATCAGTGATGATCTTGTTTGGAACCCCGTATCGGCATATGATCTCCTTCTTGATGAAGCGAGTGACGACTTGCTTGGTTACGTTCTTGTAAGAAGCAGCTTCAACCCATTTGGTGAAGTAGTCGACAGCAACAAGAATAAATCTGTGTCCATTCGAAGCTTGCGGCTCGATTCGTCCAATCATGTCGATGCCCCACATGGCAAAAGGCCATGGCGATGTCAGGACATTCAGAGGAGTTGGAGGGACATGAATCCTGTCTGCGTACACTTGGCATTTATGACACTTTTTTACGTACACATAACAATCACTTTCTATTGTCATCCAATAATATCCTGCTCGCAAGATCTTTTTAGCCATGGAGTGTCCACTGGAATGAGTTCCAAAAGATCCCTCGTGAATTTCTCGCATGATCAATTCTGCTTCGTGTCTATCCACGCATCTGAGCAAAACTGAATCATAATTTCTTTTGTACAGGACGTCTCCTGACAAGAAGAATTTGGACGCTAACCTTCGAAGCGTTCGCTTATCACCAATCGTAGCATCCTCGGGATACTCTTGCTTCTCGACATACCTTTTGATATCGTAATACCAAGGCTTTTCGTCATACACATCTTCAGTGGTGAGACAATGAGCAGGGAATACATGTGCGGGCTCTTTGTAACGGAGGATCCTTATGTCTGGTGCCTCATTAGGGGAGCTAACTCTGAACATTGCTGCCAAAGTAGCCAAAGCATCTGCCAACTGGTTTTCTTCTCAGGGAATATGATCGAAGGTGATTTCCTCAAAAGCGGGCAACAGTTCCAAGATATAGTCCCGATAAGGAACTAAATTGGGGTGTCGTGTTTCCCAATCACCTCGTATCTGATGTATGACTAAGGCAGAATCCCCATAAACTTCAAGGATCTTGATTCTCATATCAATGGCTGCTTCCAGACCCATCACACAAGCTTCGTATTCTGCCACATTATTCGTGCAATCAAAACATATTCTGGCCGTGAAAGGAATGTGAGTCCGACGAGGAGAAGTCAAAACTGCCCCAATACCATGGCCCATAGCATTTGATGCACCATCGAACGTGAGAGTCCATCGCTCCCCTGGTTCGGGTCCTTCATCATCATCCAATTTCATGATATCTTCATCAGGAAAGTCAAACTTCATTGACTGATATTCTTCCAATGGCTGATGAGCGAGATGATCTGCAAGGACACTTCCTTTGATGGCCTTCTATGTAACATACTGAATGTCGTACTCTGATAAAAGCAATTGCCATCGTGCTAGTCTTCCTGTAAGGGCCGGTTTTTCAAAGATGTACTTTATCGGGTCCATTTTGGAAATCAATAAAGTGGTGTGAGTCAAGATATACTGCCTCAGTCAGCGAGCGGCCCATACCAAAGCACAGCAAGTTTTCTCGAGTAGTGAGTAACGAGATTCACAATCGGTAAACTTTTTGCTTAGGTAATAAATGGCGCACTCTTTTCGAACAGACTCGTCATGCTGGCCCAACACACACCCCATAGATCCTTCAAGCACAGTTAAGTACATAAGAAGCGGCCTCCCCGGAACTGGAGGCATGAGAATTGGCGGCTCTTGTAGGTACTGTTTGATCTTTTCGAAGGCTTCTTGACAATGATCATCCCAACGGATATCTTGATTCTTGCGCAGCAGCTTAAAGATGGGTTCACAAGTGTCAGTGAGATGAGAAATGAACCTGGCTATGTAATTCAATCTCCCAAGGAACCCTCGAACTTCCTTTTCATTCTTCGGTGCTGGCATCTTATGTATTGCTCTTACTTTATCAGGGTCGACCTCGATCCCACGGTGGCTCATGATGAATCCAAGTAATTTTCCAGATCGCACTCCGAAGGTGCATTTGTTTGGATTAAGCCTCAACTTGAATTTTCGCAGACGAGCAAACAATTTTCTCAAGATATACTAAGTGTTCCTCCTCAGTTTGAGATTTTGCAATCATATCATCGACATATACCTCAATCTCCTTATGGATCATGTCATGGAAGAGGGTCACCATTGCTCGCTGATATGTTGTACCGGCATTCTTAAGACCAAAAGGCATCACTTTATAACAATAGGTACCCCACGGAGTGGTAAAAGTAGTCTTGGTCATATCTTCAGGAGCCATCTTTATTTGATTATAGCCAGAAAAACCGTCCATGAATGAGAATACCGAATACTGAGCAGTATTGTCGACAAGTACATCAATGTGAGGTAGAGGGAAATCATCCTTTGGACTTGCCCTATTCAGATCTCGATAGTCGACACACATGCGCACCTTTCCGACCTTCTTAGGAACAGGTACGATGTTTGCAATCCAAGGAGGGTATTCACACACAGACAAGAAACCAGCCTTCAATTGTTTTTCAACTTCCTCCTTGATTTTCAAAGCCATATCAGGTCGAGTTCTTCGTGGTTTTTGCTTTACAGGCGGACATTCTGGTTTAAGCGATAACCTGTGCATAACGATGTCAGTGTCTAAACCAGGCATGTCTTCATACGACCAGGCGAAGATGTCAACATATTCTCAAAGTAACTCAATCAACCTTCTCTTTACATTACTCTGCAAAGCGGCACCTATCTTGACTTCTTTCTTTGCTTCTTCTGTACCGAGGTTGATGATTTCTATGGCTTCTTGATGTGGCTGAATAGATTTCTCTTCTTGTCTCAATAGTCTTGCCAATTCCTCGGGGACTTCACAATCTTCCCCACTATCTTCATCAGCTTGGTCAATTGGATTCTCAAGGATATCAAGACGTGGAACTGTAACATTATCATTTTTGATGGAATCCGAGCCGGATATCTCCATAAAAGTGACTCTAGGGATGTCCAATGTGCTCCAGTTGTTGAGTTCCTGTCTGGGCGCAGCTTGGCAAATGAATCCTGAGAGATCTTCTTCATCGTCATCATCCATGGCGAGAACCTGACCTCCAGAACTAGTACTGGCACTGACGAACACCTGAGAAATTGGGGGGATCACCCTCTTCCCAAGAATTGTGTTGAGCTGAGTAGAAGAGAATGGTTGGTACCCTAGCCCATGCTTGTCTCGCTTCTCATAGACATCAATCAACTTGCCCCAGGCACCATGGGGAACACCAGCTTCTAGGAAAGCCTTGGCATCGTTCAAGGATGAGAGGGGTGCTCTAGGTTCCCTCTTATTTTCGACCACAGGGAGTTTATCAACTGACACAATCTCCAAGGCTTGAGAAGGCGTCTCTTGTATTTCCCCTTCTACTTCCACATAATGGTATGTTGCTAGATTATTGACTACCAGTTCCTCTTCTCCAGTGATTACAACAATCTTGTCACCCACAATAAATTTCAAACACTGATGGAGGGTAGATGTCACGGCTCCAGCAGCGTGGATCCACGAGAGACCCAAGAGGCAAGTGTACGAAGGGCGAATATCCATGACATAGAAGGCAATGTAGAATGTGTGAGGACCAATCTTGACAAGCAAATCAATTTCCCCTTCCACGGACCTTCTGGAACCATCAAATGCTCTGACGCTCATAGTACATGGTCTCATCATAACCCTATCCATACTCAGCTTGAACAAAGTAGCTTTGGGCATCACATTAAGGGAGGAACATGTATCAATCAGAACTCGAGATAACACAGTATCCAAACATCTCATGGAGATGCAACGCTTTGTTGTGTGCTCTACCCTCAGGTGGAAGTTCATCATCACAAAAACCCAAACAATTACCAGCGGCAATATTGGTTACAACGCCTTCAAACTGAGGCACAATAATGTCTTGAGTTACATGAGCGGAAGCCAGAACTTTCATTAGAGCATCACGGTGAGCTTCTGAGTGCACCAAAAGGGACAAGATGGAAATCTTAGCTTGAGTTTGGTCAAGCTGGTCAATCACCTTGTGATCACTTTTCTTTATAATTCTCAGAAGTTGTTCAGCGTCTTGTGCAGTACGGGGCTCAGGAGGATCAACGGCAACCTGTTTCCCTTTAGTCTGAGTGTTAACATCCTTATTAGTCTCTTTGGGAGGCGGAGGAGGGGCGGCAAAGATTCGGCCACTTCGAGTGATGCCACTAGTCCCAGCAATATTAGTGACATTCGAGTTACCCACTGGAGGACAATCATACTTTTTCCCTCGAATATACACAGCATTATAACTCCAAGGAACAGCCTTAGAATCAACCAACAAAGAGGGAGCAGGAGGTGGAGTCTGAGGAGCCTGGGGACGGATGAACAGAGGAGTATTCGGAGTCTGAATAACCAATGGAGTACTCGGAGTTTGAATAACCAAAGGAGTACTAGGAGTTTGAATGACCAAAGGAGTGATTTGGGCTTTTGACATATCAGCGGGATAGTAAGGAATTTCTAGAACAGCCACCTTTTCATCAGGAATAACTCTTTCCACTCTAATGACACCTTCATCCATCAGCTTTTGAATCTCATCCCTCAACCTGGCACATTCCTCTGGATTAGAAGAACATTGTAAACAGAAGTCATGTAGTTCACACAAAACCCCTTGTTGCACGGGATGTTCTCTGACAGTTGCAAGCGACATCTTAACCTCATTGACATCAGTTACCAGGATCTGTTCGTCACACAATTCAACAGCATTGGTCGCACCTGCGTGGGGAGGCATAGGATTATTCTGCACATTAGGACCAGTAGGAGCGAACGAGATATGCTTGTCATCGAGGAGATCCTGAACTTTGTACTTTAATGCTCTACACTTTTCAATCGTATGGCCTGGAGCACCTGAATGAAACTCACAACGAGCATTAGCATCATATCCTGGAGAAAGAGGACTAGGTGGAGGACCCATTTCACGGAGTTGCACCAACTGACCAGCAAGCAATTGGGGAAGAAGCTGGGCGTATGGCATCGGAACCGGATCTATACGCCTTTCAGGGTATCTTTGCCTTTGTGGAGCTCTTTGACCTTGAGGCCTAGGATTTTGTTGACGATTTTGAGAGGCAACAACTTGTTGTTGTGGGATGAAAGGCTGTTAAGGTGCCACCCATGGTTGTGGAAGTGCAGCAGCGTACGCCTGAGGGGCATACGGATTGGGAACAGCATAAGGCATTAGGTAGTAAGGAGGTGGAACAGCAGAGTATATAGGAGCTCGACCTTGGTCAACTGAGGCAGTGCTGGTTTCACCTTCTTTCTTCTTCACAAATCTGGAGTATGGTTTTTTACCATTGCCATTAGAATTGCCAGGACTAGTAACACCTTGAATAGTACCAGCTTTAACACAGTTCTCAACCCGTTCACCAATGATAACCACATCTGAGAAGGAAGGAGAAGTATTACTAACCATGTGCTGAAGATACGGCCCTTTCAGAGTACCCATAAACAGATCAATCAATTCGCGGTCGAGGAGAGGAGGTTGAACTCGAGCAGCAAGTTCGCGCCACCTCTAGCCATATTCTTTGAAAGATTCTTCAGACTTTTGTGCCATATTTTGAAGCTGGGCGCGGCTGGGAGCCATAGCAGTGTTATAGTGGTATTGTTTCAAGAAGGCATCAACAAGTTCTCCCCAAGTACTAACATTAGCCCTCTCAAGTTTCATATACCACTCCAACGGGGCTCCAGTGAGACTATCCTGAAAGAAGTGCATGAGCAATGGTTCATTCTCAGCATGAGCGGCCATCTTACGGCAGTAGGAACGAAGGTGAGTCTCTGGGCAGGTGACCCCCTTGTACTTATCAAAATCTGGCACCTTAAATTTCGGGGGAATGACAATCCCAGGAACCAGGCATAAAGCAGCAGTGTTGAAACTTGAAGTTTTGGCAACTTCAATTGCCTTAAGGCGTTCCTCCAGAGCCTGGTACATCTTAGCGGTTTCAGTCATCTCAGTAGTAAGATCATGGTCAAGATCAATAACATCGTGGTGATCGTCCACCAACTTAGGTATGCCTCCATCAGGAACCTCCCCAGGTTTTGGTATTCCACTAGCAGAAGTGGTAGGAGCATCTTTGACCAAGCTAGCGACGCTTTTCCTGAGTACATCCTGTCCTTGAACGACGGCATGGAGGGTCTCCATGAGTTGGGTCATTCTATCCCCCATGACATCCATATCCCTACGGAGGGCAGCTTGATTCTGTTCGAAGTGGTCCATGATCCTTTTCAGATTATTCCTGGTACGGTACGGATGTAAGGAAGTCAGCTTTGTCGTTGAAGCAGAAATCTGTTGCTGAAAGGGACCCCAATTAGTTTCTTGTACAATAACCTGAAAATGCAATGTGATAATGTGAATGTATGAGTGCATGTGTGCGTATGACGTGATGTGCCATTTTCAGAGTATCCAAGATTTTAATATTGATCTAGAATAGCTAACAATGTGAGAGAGGACAAGCATTAAGAGAAACAAAGGAACTAGTTCTTTTTTCATTCATAACAGAAATTTAAACTTGGGCGAGACCATACATCAACAAGATAGTTCAACAAAGAAAAATAACGGACCCCATCCAACAAGTCTGGTGGTGGTCAAGACATACAGACTCAAACATCAATCCATCTGAATATAAAATAGAGGCCCTCCTTGTCTGAAGTGCTCATCACTCCACTTCTTGGTTTCATCAAACAGTATCTTGGTTGCCTTTCGATCTCTTCCTTTGACGAAGCTTTGGATTACCACGTCCTTTCGAAATAACTGCCCATCTAGCTTCTTGCAGCACTCCCTAAGTTCGTCACATCCTTTGCATTCTGGGAGATAATCCTTCTCAGGTGTGTTCTCCATACCCATCATTTGATCTCTGAGCTTGGCATTCTCTTCTGTTAGTCGAGCGGTACGGAGGTGACTTCCTTTCAACTGAGTCTCAACTGCTATTCTTTGGGTGGTCTCTTCTTCCAGTTTCTTTTTCAGACTCTTCACTTCAGCTCTAGCCTCCTTTTCTATCTTGACTTTATAAGCCTTCAAGTCTTCTCTGTACTCTCGCTTGAATTTCTCTTCTGCCTCTTTTATGGCCCTTTTTATGATCTTCTGGTAATCCTCCACAACAACAGTAGTATCTCTTTCACCTTTTTTCGTTCTAGCCCTCTTTTGAACTCTGGAAGATCCTCCCTTCAGCATTTTGGCTTCGTGTGTCAACTCAGCCCTTTTCTGGTCCACAAGACAATGTTTCAGTTGTGCATCTGACCTCTTTTCGTGCAATCGAGTGCTTTCCATGTCTACTTGGATACAATTCTCAGCCGTCATAGCGGTAGTTAGAACCTCAGGTGGTTGTTCGTACAATGGGTTAACCTTCAGGAAAGGCAACAGGCGATCTTTAACTCTATCTTTGACCCAATCTGTATAGGCTTGTTTGGCAACGGCATTTTTCTCACCTAGGGAGGTCTGATCATCTGTATGGATGCTATTCCAGGCGCTCCTCACTTTTTCTAGACCCTTTGGATCAGTTCCCTTCTCAAAGCAAACGGATTCGAATATCTCTTTGTCCAAAGGCTTGTCTTCAAGTGCAAAACCCAACTGACGCAGCGCTAGCTTAGGATTATAATTGATAACACCTTTCGTTCCTATGAGGGGAACATTGTCAAAAGTACCACAACTAGTTATAACTTCCTTTATGCTCATTCCGATATGACACCAGACAATGTCATTTGCAGTAAGCCCCATGATCCTTTGAGACCACTTTTGAGTAGACGTAACGAAAGGACCAATTGCAGGTAGGTGGGACTTAAACGAGGTGTATAACAACGGTAAACAATTCTGTATGGCTCCCCATTTCCCATATCGAGAGTGAATGGAATAGTACGTATCGGCTAGCAAAGTATGGACCGGATTCTTATCCACGAATAGACATATAGCGGCCAGATCAACGAACTTGTGAATGTTAGGGAACATCACGATCCCGTAAATCAGAACGGCCAGAAGGGCGTTGAAAGCTTCCCACAACTTTTTGTTAGCCAATTCTTGAGCCTTTTCAACCAAGAAACTCATATAGAAACCATGAGTGTTACCATTCTTCTTCCAATTTTCATGAACGTCTCCTATGCTCAAATAAAGAGCGTTGGCAATGTAATCCAAATCAGGCTCCTCTGGGACACAAACAAAAGGAACCATGCGTTGAATCTTGATATTGAGAAAGTGAGAGTACTCCTCGAGAGTGGGAGCCAACTGATAGCCTGAGAAGGTGAAACAACGCAAGTCGGGATCATAAAACTGGAGAAGAGTAGATAAAGCCCATTCGTCGACATGTGAGTACAAAAGAGTCAAGATGTTGCCATAATTCTCAGTGACCACTATTTTATTATGACCAGTAATCAATCCACCCAACTGTCCCAACTGAATCATGCCTTCGCGATGGAAACTGTAAGTGTGAGTACGCCTTGTAGCTTCTCTGGTAGCGGTCACGTTGTTAGCCATTCCGGATGAGAAGTAGTAACCTTGGATACCCTGAAAAATGGCATGCATATGAGAAATAATACTCTTTTTCTTTTCTTTTCTTTTTTCTTTTTTATTACATCTTTTCTCCTTTTTTTTTGGAAATTAAATATGCCATGATGAAAAATGATGCAATGGAGGTTCTCCCAACATGGGAGAGTTGTTGTTTTGTCTCTGAGCAGAATCGAATGTCATAAAGTCAAAGGTCCGGCATAGGTGCCACACAGCCATAAGAACAATAATCACCAACAGAACGGAATAGTCACCAACGATACCTGTCATGTATATCCCTCCCCACTCACAGGTGAATCTAGGCCAGGGTAAGGTCATGAAATGCAGTATACGGTCTGCCCAAAGGTAAGCATCATCACAGCGCGGATGCGGGTGACGATAATACCTCTGTTTGAAACCACTACTCTGCTCGTAGTCACATGATCCATCCCGAGACGTACACCTCGAGACAAACCATGCTCCCACTCTATCCTAGGCTACCTAAAGTGCACTCATAGCCTGTGTATTGGGCCTTTTACCTCATAGAATCATCCCACCCAACCTGCAAACAGAGGAAATATGTGGCCCCCACGGGGACCCATAATATAGTCCAGATGCATGCGGAAAGTAAACATGATATGCAAGCAAGAAATAAACATGATATGCAAGCATATATACAAAATGAAAACATATAAGAAAACAAATAAACACCCAATAAAAGGAACAAACAAAGGCTAGGATCGACTCGCTAAGAATGGACCAGCACAGGTCTATCAACATCCCCAGCAGAGTCGCCAGCTGTCGCACGCTCGCGAAAAATGAACAGAGTCGCCACCAATATATTTATCCCATAAGGGAAAGGAATATCAGAAAACCTAGGAAAGGATAAGAAATGGGTCTTGCGACCAGAGAATCTAGGTACGGGAGTCGGTTACGCAAGGGGAAGGTGCTAGCACCCCTCACGCCCATCGTACTCGATGGTATCCACCTATGTTTGTTTCTATCTAAAGGGTGTATATCTATGTCTATGTCTACATGCGAAATGAATGCAAAATGTAGGGAAAATAAAGAATTGTACTCGCACGGGCCCTACCCCGCTGCCTACGTATCCTTTTCAGGAATCAGAGTTACCGTAGCTCGGCTCAAGATTTTCTGTTTGTTTTTGTGTTTTTTAGTTGGGCGGAGTTAACGTTCGCGCTCTTGCATAAGGGACGACCTACGATGCGATCGAGCGGAACTAACAGTGCCCTTAGGTGCCAACGAGGCAAAAGAAAAAGAAATGATTGGTTTGTGTCTTTTAGGGTAATTCCATGATGACAAAACCCACTACAAGGCGTCGCATCACTTCCTTACTTTGTTTTAAATCTGACCATTCATTAGTGTTTTAAGTGTTTTTGGTTGGTGTTTTATAAGGGGAATTATTTTGTGACTTAGATCATACCAAAAAGAGTTTTTTTTTTGAATATTTAGAGAACGCACATCGAGGCCTACGCCACAATCGTTTCTCTAAATGGCGGTTAAGAAATACACCGAGGCCTCACACCTCAATCATTTCTTTTCCGCTAAGTAAACGAAATACAAAAAGAAGTTCTTTTGTGAATATTTAGAGAATGCACATCGAGGCCTACGCCACAATCGTTTCTCTAAATAACGGTTAAGAAATACACCGAGGCCTCACACCTCAATCATTTCTTTTCCGCTAAGTAGAAAAGAACATACATTGGGGCCTACGCCCCAATCATTTCTTTCCTACCATGAAAAATAATAGCGGTATGATCTTTGTCGGTGTTTATTAAGTATTTTAAAAGTTGAAAAGAAAAAGAATGAAAGAAGGGAACTATTTCTAAATTCTAATCTAAGTTGTCTATACAAGGGGATCAAAAATAATAAAAGAACTATACACTATACACGGAATAGGCAAAGGAAAATCAATATGCGACAAATAAAATTGAGAACTATAGCAAACAAATTGGCATTCACAAACACACATATATCAATTAGTTCTAAAAAATCGAGACTAAAATTAATTCCTAAGTCTATTAAAGAATTATTTACAAAGAAATGTTAATCAAAGAAAATTCAAACATATTGTGAAGAAAAAGATTTGTTAAAAGGATTAAAAACAATAAAAAAATCAACAAAAATCGTGACAAATATTTACACATCCTAAGATATCTAAAATCATTTTCTATACATTTTCTATTTGAGTCAAAAGTTGGAATTATGAGTTATAATTAAAAGAAAACAAAATTAAAAAGGAAAACTAGATTCTAAACTGCAGGGGGGTGTATCAGTAACTTTCTAATGGACTAAAATAAGTTATGAGCAATCTAGGCTCAAACAGGGGGCGTGGGAATAGCAAGGGCACTCAGGCCCAGGTCCATCGGTTTGTGAGTGTGTTAGCAAAGCAGGGGTATAATCCAGGAAACTACCAGGCCCAGTACACGTGAGGCCCAGCGCTCATAGTTCTCACCATCTTTCATTTTATTTTTATTTGTTTCATTCATTTATTGGTTCAGCATGTATTTATTATATGGTTTTTTCCCAGGAATGAAACGTGACATGCATGCACATTACATCAATTGGTCAACAAATTTTAAGTGACTAGAAGACAAATATAACACCCTGACCAATCAGAATTAACCAACGCACAGCTCCAATCATTATAATAAAACAAAACAAGAGATAAAATGGGAAAGTGGACGAGTAAGGATACGCCACGTCATTCAGCCATGCAAACAGACAAACAAAAACTCAGACGTCGGAGAGCTTCTCCGATCGTCTTCTCCGGGGAGCCTCGCGGCGGAGGTGTATCATTTTTTTCCAGAAATAAAAGAAACCACCATCGCTCAACTCGGTTTTTCACACTGAACACGGATCCGTCCTTGGTTTTACTTGATTCCCTCTCTAACTTGTAAACCGAAAGCACTCTTAAAATCCTAACTTGAAAAATTTCCTCAAAATCCTACTCTACGTCCATCAACGTGTTTATAATTAAGAACTGAATTCAAACGCATGATTAAAACATTCATACAAGGAGTATTTCATCAGTATTGAAGTCGAATTCCAAAATCAACGAGAATCCAAATGAAATACCACATCTGATACATGATTTATTGCTTATGATCTAAGATGCTAAGAAAGATTCCAGGAACTTACCTTTAGGTCCAGAAGATCCTACAAGCTCTCGGATCTTGATGATGATTCTGAATATGACGACTTCGAAAGAATCTTGAGATTGAGAAATAAACTCAAGTCTGGCACTTAGCTTGAATTCTTGAGCTCTGATGAAGACTGGAATTACTTTGAGAAGGCATGATGATGAAGATGAACTGTTTTTGTATAGCACGATACCGAGAGAATCTTCAAATAGTAACAGTTATCATTGGTGACCGATGGTGATGCTGCAATAGTGGAGAGGTTCCCTTGAGATGATGATTCGCTGTAGCCATTGATGGAGAGAGAGAGAGAGAGCTTCAAGAGGTTGAAGGTCGTTGTGTAGTTTGAAGGTGATTGTTGTGGTGATGAAGGTTGATTTGTGATGATGCTGATTGGTAGTGGTTGAATGTGGAGGAAGAAGATGAAGGTTGCTAATGGTGGTTTATGGTGGAGAGAGAAAACAGTTGTGGTGGTGAGGTAGAGATGAAGAAGTTTGTTACAAAGTGTAACAAACTCTCTTTCTTTTATAGAGAGAGTGAAGAGAGAATGGTGAAGTGAGGGAAGAGAGAATGATGAGAGGTTTGTGAAAATTGGGAAAAAAGAGTGTGAAGCCCTTGAGTTTGTGAAGGCTTTTAATATATATAGGGTGGTGAGATCGCATGGAGAGTTATGGTGAGGTTGCAGTAGGTGATAACTTTTCTCACCAAATTAGTGAGTAGGTGTAGATATTTGTGGCCGATTTTCACGTGCCTCTTGCTTCAACATATGTGCATGGTTGTTCTTAGCAACATGTTTGACAACACCTTATGGAATAGCTGCAGCAAGTTGACTCGGATCGTCTTTACGAACATTTCAAATGGCCATGTTTGTGCTATCATAGCTCTCTCAATAGGTCACCACTAGGCCCAAACTCATGATCAATGTGAAGGGAGCATATAATAGAACAAGCTTGATGTTGCAATGATTGGGAGATATAGCTTGGAATTTATCCAAAACGCATTAGAACTCAGCCATTTACAACTGGATCTGCCTGCGTGTGTGCCCTATGTTAGACATGGAATTTTGGCCAAAACTTGACCTGGTAGGGACACGACTTTGAGACCTCACAAGTGATTACTTTCTTGGTCAAATGTTATGTTCAGGATATCAATAGAAATAGGACATGGAAGATAACATTTTGACATTAGATTAGACTCAGGAGGACCTTCACAACGCTCCAAAACTGGATTTACATATGGCATACCACGTGTTTGTGGATATGCCTGCGTGTGACTTGGAGTTTGACTCATGCCCATGCCAACACATAACTTTGCCAAAGCGTGACTTTGGTGACCTGTATCGGGCTCCACCCTTATCCAAGTTTCATAATTTTTGTATTGTTGGATAGAGGACATGGTAAAGAACACATTAATATTGAATTTGAATTTTCAGGATCCTTGACATGCCCTACAATGACCTTTGAAAATGGCACGCCATGTGTTTGTCAAAATGCTGCCTGCTTGCCCAGAATTTGCCTTGCAACTTGACTTGATCAAGTGTGATTCTTCAAACTTTCTAGCTTCATATCTCTTGATCCAGACTTCCAATGAAGAAACATTCAACTACAAAGTTGTAATATGCCATGAATAGAACATTTTTAATTTTGACATTGTCTTGAAATGATGCCTAGAACCATGTGTAAAGTAGACCTGAAGTCAACTGTCCAGCCATTCATAAACTCCTCAAAATTTCTCTAAGTATTGGAAACTTTCCTCTTTTGGAAATTTCTTATTTTAACTACCTCCCACATTTGGAAAGTTTTGGTTATTTCTTGATTTTTATTTTAGTTCCTTGATTTTTCTTGACCGATCTTCCATCATGAGTCAATATTTGACAGTTGACTTTGACTTTGACCAAAAAGTCAACATTTCCTGATTTTTCCGATTCTAGATGAATTTTCTATTAATCGATCCCCGATTCCATTTCCAGTCAATCATCAACCAGAGAAGCTTCAATGAATATATTTCTTCAAGGCAACCATACTTTACACTCAAAATTATTTCCTGATTAAATTTTGACCAAAAAGTCAACAAGATTGACTTTGGTCAAAACCCTAATCTGAAAACCCTGAATTCGAGAATTGCATCTTTTGATCAGAACTTTGAACTGGAGAGGGTGAAACCCTTATTTTAGGAGAACTTCAATGGAAATGAGGCCATATAATCAGACCTCAAACCTTCTTTTTTGAACCAAGACATCCCCCACACAGAAGCTCTTTTTTATCAATTTCTTGAACAGTAACAATGATATGAATGTATTAAATGAATGACCTACATGAGGTATGCACATGAGACTATGAAATACATAAGCCTAAGCCAGAGAAAATTGAAAGGGTAGGACAAGTTTGGGGTATGACAAGGTGGAATATGATAACCATAAGGGGATATTTGTTTTTTGGGATAACGATTGTATTCCTTATACTAAAGCCACTGCTAACGATTTAAGAGAAATCATGAAGAAGGTGAGTTTGAGTAAGGATTTTTTATTGTCTTACATTATATCATTAATATAATGTTACATGTGTGCTAATGCTTTGTTGTTTACTATAGGTTGGAGAGGACAATCCTAAGATTTGGCCTACTCACTTGGATGCGTTGTTGAATAGACAAATGGTCTTTCGTATCAAGTATCAATCATAATACCGACGATTCTCTATCGTGAAGATACTTAACGAGGACGACCTTTACAATAAGTTAGACACCTACCTCATAACAAATGAGGTGAGCAGCATTTTTTAATGACTTATTTTTTGTTAATCTCTAAATTTATTCCACTGTTTCGGTGCTGCAGACCTATCTCATATCTTTTCTCAAAAAAAATTGCTTTCCTGCATACTGTTACCTTGCCAAACTAAGTTTCTATTTATATGTATATTTTTTTTCAATTCCTTAAATCATATTTGTTGTTAATCTTTAAATTTGTTCCATACAAACAATGATCTATGATCAAATATAAAGGGAACAACTGCTGCTGTTATGGAAGTGGACACAACTTCTCCATCTCTTAATCCAAACCAAGTAGGTTTATGCCATTTGACTTTGTTTTATTTAAACAAAACACAACCTTATAGGCAATTATAATTATCTGATACACCTTGGTAACTCCTTCGTAACTCCTTTTTATATTGCATATTTTAGCTCACACAAACTTGCGAACAATCGAGCGTTGCTCAACCAGATTTTGCTGCTAACCATACGGGGAGTCCTTCTGCAAGCTGCAGCAGTACTCTTGCCAAGAGGGTCGCTACGTCAACCTCAATTAACAATCTCATCCAAGCCGAAGAGCTCACTCCTAAACAATCAGCCACTAAGGCCAAGAATGGAAAAAGGACAAAGCAGCTAAAAATGATTAATTTGGTGGGTTTATTTCAGAAGTTTGCCTCTTATTTTGATGCTTAACTAGCATATCACCCTTTGTAAGGTTACAATCCAACTATTAAGTCCTTCTTTTGTTGGGCAATGTCATTTTGAATTTGAGCATGCCATGTCTAATGGTCTTTAACTCCTGAACTCATCATTAACAAACTTTTGTAATGATTCTTAATTGTTTAATGCCTAATATTGACTGCAATTTAGTCCATAATATTCTATGAAATTATTATTGGATAAATCAATATACGTGCTAAGTATAATACATGATGTTTATTATTGACTGCATTTTTTATTTATATTGAACTGTTTAATGCATCTAGCAATCTGAGGTTTCTATATGATGTAGGAAAGTAATCCATGTTGTAAGAAAGTAATATGTTCATGCAGTAGGACAAAATAAATCAGTAATCTTTGCTAGATAGGCAACCTTTTTTAATAATCCATCTAGCAAGCTTACACCTGCATACATTTTATGATTAAGAGTGCAAGATTTTGTTTGTATCCCAATCTGTTATCTATATATGAAACAACAATGTTGTGATATTTGAAATATAGCAAACTTGAAAAATATCAGACTTTAAATATCCCAATATTTTTGAAGCAATAGCAAATTTAGTTATTCAGTTATCACTTTTGTTCAAAATCAATCTTAGTCAAAACTAAAGTTAATCAAACCAATCTCTTATTGTCTATAGTTTAGTTAAATAGTGCTCAGTTTAATTGAAGATTACATTTATTCAAAACTAAAGTTAATCAAAAACTACAGTGCAGCCAGATTATGTTTTGCAGCCAGTTAAATTTAATCAAAACCATTAGTTAATACTTATCAATAGACATATAGTTTCTTGAAGGATAGAAAAACACTTAGAAAGGGGGGGTTTGAATAAGTGTAGTTTCAAAAACTCGTAAGATAAAAACAATTTGCACAGTTATTTTTATCCTGGTTCGTTGTTAACTAAACTACTCCAGTCCACCCCCACGGAGTGATTTACCTCACCTGAGGATTTAATCCACTAATCGCAACACATTACAATGGTTTTCCACTTAGACAACTTCTAAGTCTTCTAGAGTCTTCTGATCACAACTTGATCACTCTAGGAACAACTGCTTAGAGACCTTCTAAGACTTCTCTAGAGTATACTGATCACAACCCGATCACTCTAGTCCTTTACAATTTAATGTAAACAAATTCTAAGAGTATTACAATTGCTTCTTAAAAGCGATAATCACAAATTGTGATATTTCTCTTACAGATTTAAGCTTAGACTCACTAAAGTATTACAACAGTAATGTAGTGAGGTTGAAGATGAAGTTTGATAGCTTTTGAATTGAACAACAAGATAGTATCAGAGATAGTTCAGAATTCGTTCAAAGTGCGTCCAAAATTCGTAACCTTGCTTCTCATCAGAACTTCATATTTATAGGCGTTTTGAGAAGATGACCGTTGGGAGCATTTAATGCTTTGCGTATTCCGTACAGCATTGCATTTAATGTTTCACTCTTTTGTCAACTACCTCGAGCCTTGCGTTTGCTGTGACTACTGACGTTGCAGTTAATAGCTTCTAACGTTCCTTTTGTCAGTCAGCGTAGCTTGCCATCTAGTACTTGATTCTGATTTGTTCTTTGTAAATACTACGTTGAATATCATCAGAGTACAAACAGCTTGGTGCAGAGCATCTTCTGATCTTCTGATCTTGATATGCTTCTGAGCGTGATTCCATGACTTCAGTGCCTCTGCTTCTGAACTCAAGTTCTTCTGATGCTTCTAATAGACCATGTTCTGATTCTGCTTGACCATCTTCTGATGTCTTGCCAGACCATGTGCTGAAGTTGCATGCTGAACCTTCTGAGTCAAAGCTTCTTAGCGTTGATTTGTGCATACTCTTTATATATTTCCTGAAAAGGAAATTGCATAGGATTAGAGTACCACATTATCTTGAGCAAAATGCATATACATTGTTATCATCAAAACTAAGATTATTGATCAGAGCAATTCTTGTTCTAACAATCTCCCCCTTTTTGATGATGACAAAAACATATATAAATGATATGAATTTGCAATCAGAATAACAGACGGCTAAAGACAATTACACAGCTAAATCATAAGCATGTGAATATGTCTCCCCCTGAGATTAACAATCTCCCTCTGAGATGAATAATCTCCCCCTGAAATTAATACTAGAAGAGTTTTATAAATAAAAGACTTCCCTGAGTATTTCAGTAGAGACGTTCACATATGCTTGAACTTTAGAACATTCACTGCTTCTGATTTCTGCTTCCATAGGACAGCTTCAGAACATTGAATTTCTTTAGATCCTCAGAATATTCACAGCTTCTGATTTCTGCTTCCATCGGACAGCTTCAGAACTTGAATTTCTTTGATCCTCAGAGCATTCACAGCTTCTGATTCCTGTTTCCATCGGACAGCTTCAGAGCTTGAATTTCTTCTTACATCACTTCATGCTAGATTGTATCAGAACATTGTTGAATGTACCAGAGCATCATCAGAGCATCTCTACATCCTGAAATGTTACAGAACAAAACTAAACGACAAAAGTCAGCATGAATGAATCAGAACATAAAATATGTTTCAGAACACATAATATGTATCAGAGCCATATAAGCCATATAGAATGTATCAGAACATATTCTATCATCAGAATATCTGAACATTCTTCCTTCTTGCTTTTGATTCTGAAGCTTCATAGCACTCAGCTTGCTTCAAGAATCCAAGAACTTGATTCATCTTGTTGCTTATTGATCTTGAATCTTCAATTCCTGCAACAACACAACTTAGAAACATATGAAGCTTGCAGCTTCTGTTAGAAATGTGGGGCCTTTTTACCCGGTAACTGATAATATTTAATCAAATCATTTATCATATATTTTCTCCCCCTTTTTGTCATAACATCAAAAAGAATATAAAAGATTCAGATGTAGAAAACGACAAAGGAAAGAAACAGAATTAAACTTTTCATTGATTAAACAAGCAGGATTACAAAAGATGTATGCAGAATAACAGATGCAATCAAACAAAGAAAACTACAAAGACCAAAGACTAAGACCCTAGCCTAGACAAAATCTGCGCCAGTATGTCATGAATCCTGTCAGTGCTTGCAGTTTGCCTTGCTATGAAGGAGCGAAACTCAGCATTGGTTGCTTCTTGCGTGTCCAACCGAGAAGGTTCACCAGATGAAGAAGCGCCAGAACTTCTGCCAACAGGGACAGCAATCTCAGCAGGGCGATCTGCTGGAAGGTCTTCAGCTTCTGCACCTTCCATCTCAACATCTGAGTCTGACTCAGAAGCAGCCTCAACATATTCTGGTTCGGGCAACTCAGAAGCTCCAACTTCCAACGCCTGAAGAATAGCTGCTAGGTTTGTTGGAGGAGTTGGACCAGCAACTTCTGCAGGATAAACCACTTCTGGAAAGACCATGTGAGGAGCTCTTTCAGAAGGGTTCATTAGTTGCCTTTCTCTTTTGTTTGCGATCAGTTTCTTGAATTGATGAGCTTGACGAAGGATTCATGGTGACTTTGCAGATAGTGAGAACCGCTAGGGTTTATGATATGAATGCAAAGAGAGAGAGAGAGAGATAGCAAAAAAAAACTGAATGCAAGAGAGAGAAATATAAGAGGGAAAAGAAGCGTTTGAAGAATATAAAAGAAAAAGAAATAAACTGAAATGATGAATAGCATTTAATGTTACGTGACGTGAGGAGAGATAATAATGACAAAAGAAGTGATTAGACCAGTTACTTAAGTAGGCGTCCCCTCAACTGCACGCATGCTTGTCCAGAAATAGTGAACACGTGTTTACCATCTGGAAAGCCAGTTACAGCTGTTTTACTTTTAAAGAGATTCTGAGTCAACTTAAACAATGAAACGTTAGTAATAACAGAATCACTACTTCTAATTGATTACAATCAGAACTTCTTATAAAAAAATCCAATCACATTTCAGAAGATACTCATACATAAGATTTTCTCATCTTATCATTCTGGGCATAAATCCATACTGATATTCTTCAGAATGAACTTAAACCTATCTTCAGCAAGGGGTTTTGTAAAGATATCAGCTCATTGATGGTCTGTATCCACAAAGTTTAAAGATATAACACCCTTCTGAACATAGTCCCTTATGAAATGATGTTTAATCTCAATATGTTTAGCTTTTGAATGTAAGATAGGATTCTTAGATAAACATATAGCAGAAGTATTATCACAGAAAATAGGAATGTTACTCTCATGTATCTGATAATCTTCTAGTTGACTTCTCATCCAGAGCATTTGTGTGCTACAACCAGCAGCAGCAACATATTCTGCTTCTGTTGTTGAGAGGGCAATAGTAGCTTGCTTCTTGCTGTACCATGAGATCAGGTGACTTCCAAGAAATTGACAACTTCCAGAAGTACTCTTTCTTTCTATTCTATCTCCAGCATAGTCAGCATCACAGAATCCTACTAAGTTGTAATCTTTGGATCTTCTGTAAACTAAACCAACATTAGTAGTACCTTTCAGATACCTCAGAATTCTCTTAACCGCAGTTAAATGAGATTCTCTCGGATCTGATTGGAATCTAACACACAAACAAACACTGAAGAGAAGGTCAGGTCTAGAAGCAGTTAGGTATAGAAGAGATCCAATCATACCTCTGTACAACTTCTGATCTACCTTCTTACTTACCTCATCCTTACCTAGGATGCATGTTGGATGCATAGGAGTTTTGGCTTCTTTGCAGTCAGAAAGATTAAACTTCTTCAGAAGTTCTTTCACATACTTGGTTTGATGAACATACGTTCCTTCTGATGTTTGATTGATTTGAATTCCAAGGAAATACTTGAGTTCACCCATCATGCTCATCTCAAACTCAGCCTGCATAGACTCAGCAAACTCCTTTCCAAGTGTAGCATTAGATGTTCCAAAGATAATATCATCAACATATATTTGACAAATTAAAATATCCTTTTTAAATGTTTTACAGAAGAGAGTAGTGTCCACTTTTCCTCTAGTGAAACCATTTTCCAGAATGAAAGAACTCAAACGTTCATACCAAGCTCTAGGAGCTTGTTTCAATCCGTATAATGATTTCTTTAATTTAAAAACATGATTTGGAGACATGGAGTTTTCAAAACCAGGAGGTTGATGGACATAAACTTATTCATCTATGTAACCATTTAAGAAGGCACTCTTAACATCCATCTGATAAAGAGTGATGTTGTGTTGAGTGGCAAAAGAAATTAATAGACGAATAGATTCTAACCTGGCCACTGGTGCAAAGGTTTCTGTATAGTCAATCCCTTCTTGCTGACTATAACCCTGAGCCACCAGTCTGGCTTTGTTTCTTACCACTTCACCTTTCTCACTCAGCTTGTTTCTGAAAACCCATTTTGCTACTATAATATTGAATCCTTTAGGTCTTGGAACAAGATCCCAAACATCATTCCTTGTAAACTGATTTAACTCTTCTTGCATGGCAATTATCCAGTTTGTATCTTCTAGAGCTTGATCAACAGAAGTTGGCTCGATCAGAGAAACCAGACCTAATTGACATTCAGCATTGTTCTTAAGGAATGCTCTTGTTCCGATAGGATCATCTTTCTTTCCAATAATGACATCTTCTGAGTGAGCAGATGTGAGTCTAGATGATCTTCTGATAGTTGGTTCTTCAAAAATTCTCAGATTTTCCAAGGATGCAGCAACTTGATCTTCTGATTCTTTGCTGCTTTGGTTTTCAGCTTCTGAAACTTTTCTTCTTGGTTCTTCAACTTCTGAGATATCAATATCAATATCTGCAAAATTCTCAAACTGCTTTGGTTTTTCAAGACCAAGCTTATCATCAAACCTGATATTGATTGATTCTTCTACAATCAATGTTTCAGTATTGTATACTCTGTAGCCTTTAGAGCGTTCAGAATATCCAAGAAGGAAACACTTTTGTGCTTTAGAATCAAACTTACCAAGATAATCTTTAGTATTCAGAATAAAACATACACATCCAAAAAGATGGAAATATGAAATGTTGGGCTTTCTGTTCTTCCACAATTCATAAGGAGTCTTATTTAGAATAGGCCTTATAGAGATTCTATTCTGAATATAACATGCAGTGTTTATTGCTTCTGCCCAGAAATGCTTAGCCATATTGGTTTCATTGATCATGGTTCTGGCCATTTCTTGTAGAGTCCTATTCTTTCGCTCTACAACTCCATTTTGCTGTGGAGTTCTAGGACAAGAGAAGTCATGGGCAATGCCATTTTCTTTGAAGAACTCCTCAAAGAATCTGTTCTCAAATTCGCCACCATGATCACTTCTGACCTTAATGATCTTGCACTCCTTCTCAGATTGGATCTGAGTGCAGAATTCAAAGAACACTGAATGAGACTCATCCTTGTGTTTTAAGAACTTTACCCATGTCCAGCGGCTATAATCATCAACGATGACTAATCCATATTTCTTCCCTCTGACAGATGCTGTTTTGACTGGGCCAAACAGATCAATGTGCAAGAGTTCTAACGGCCTTGAGGAAGAAACAACATTCTTAGACTTGAATGCAGGTCTGGAGAACTTGCCCTTCTAACATGCTTCACAAAGAGCATCTGATTTGTATTTCAGATTTGGGAGTCCTCTGACCAGATTTAGTTTGTTAATCTGAGAAATCTTTCTCAAACTAGCATGTCCTAATCTTCTGTGCCAGACCCATTGCTCTTCAGAAACAGACATAAGACAAGTCACCTTCTGATTCTTAAGATCCTGAAGATCTGTCTTATAAATGTTGTTCTTTCTCTTGCCTGTAAATAGGATTGAGCCATCCTTCTGACTTACAGCCTTGCAAGACTTTTGATTAAAGATTATGTCATAACCATTGTCACTTAATTGACTTATGGACAATAAGTTATGAGCTAATCCATCTACTAGAAGAACATTAGAAATAGAAGGAGAGTTACCAGACTTTATAGTTCCTGAGCCAATAATTTTGCCCTTCTGATCTCCTCCAAACTTCACTTCTCCAGCAGATTTAAGCACCAGGTCTTGGAACATAGACCTTCTTCCTGTCATGTGTCGCAAGCATCCAGAGTCCAGGTACCATGACATGTTGTGCTTTTCCTTCTTTGCAGCCAAGGATATCTGCAATAGGAATAATCTTTTCCTTAGGTACCCACATCTTCTTGGATCCTTTCTTGTTAGTTTTCCTCAAGTTCTGATTGAACTTGGGTTTAGCAAAATATTTAACAGGAGGAACAGCATGATATTCTCTAGGTTTGTCAGCATGATATTTCTTAGGATGTGTCACATGCTTCTTGGTGTGAACAGTGTTAAACTTCTGTGCATGTGAAGTGAGCCTAATATCATGAGCATGGCCATATTTGAACTGATCATACAATGGCTTGTATGTGATCTTCAGATCATCAACAGGTTCAAATTTATGTGAGGTATCACCCTCATAGCCAAAACCAAACCTTCTGTTTCTAGAAACACCATATATCATAGAAGCAAGATGACTTCTGCCAATACTTCTAGATAAGAACTTTCTGAAGCTCGAGTCATATTCTTTCAGAATATGATTTATGCTAGGAATGGATTTTTCTGTTTCAGAAGGAGATCCACTATCTTTGGATAGATTTAAAACTTTTTCCTTCAGTTCAGAATTTTCCAATTCCAGCTTCTTAGTTTCAAATTCAAACTGCTTTTTTCAGCTTTTTATATTTGATACTAAGATGAGCCTTGAGTTCCAGAAGTTCTGTTAAACTGGAAACTAACTCTTCTCTAGATAGTTCAGAAAATACTTCTTCAGAATCTGATTCTGATGTAGATTCTGATCCATTATCTTCTATAGCCATCAGCGCGAAGTTGGCTTGCTCTTCTTTAGAGTCTGATTCTGATTCTGATTCAGAATCATCCCATGTTGCCATAAGACCTTTCTTCTTATGAAACTTCTTCTTGGGATTCTCCTTCTGAAGTTTTGGACACTCGTTCTTGTAATGTCCAGGCTCATTGCACTCATAGCAGACAACCTTCTTCTTGTCAGATCTTTTGTCACCGGAAGATTCTCCTCGTTCAAATCTCTTTGAACTTCTGAAGCCTCTGAACTTCCTTTGCTTGCTCTTCCAGAGTTGGTTTACCCTTCTAGAGATCATGGACAGTTCATCTTCTTCTTCAGATTCTTATTCTTCAGGATCTTCTTCTCTAGCCTGAAAAGCGTTAGTGCATTTTTTAACATTAGATTTTAATGCAATAGACTTACCTTTCTTCTGAGGCTCGTTTGCATCCAGCTCTATTTCATGGCTTCTCAAGGCACTGATAAGCTCTTCCAACGAAACTTCATTCAGATTCTTGGCAATCTTGAATGCAGTCACCATTGGACCCCATCTTCTGGGTAAGCTTCTGATGATCTTCTTTACATGATCAGCCTTGGTGTAGCCTTTATCCAGAACTCTCAATCCAGCAGTTAGAGTTTGAAATCTTGAGAACATCTTCTCAATATCTTCATCATCCTCCATCTTGAAGGCTTCATATTTCTGGATTAGAGCAAGAGCTTTAGTCTCCTTGACTTGAGAATTTCCCTCATGGGTCATTTTCAATGACTCATATATATCATGGGCAGTTTCCCTGTTAGATATCTTCTCATACTCAGCATGAGAGATAGCATTCAGCAAAACAGTCCTACATTTATGATGATTCTTGAAAAGCTTCTTCTGATCATTATCCATTTCTTGCCTTGTAAGCCTTACGCCATTGGCTTTCACTGGATGTTTGTAACCATCCATCAGAAGATCCCATAATTCACCATCTAGACCAAGAAAGTAACTTTCCAGTTTATCTTTCCAGTATTCAAAGTTTTCACCATCAAATACTGGTGGTCTAGTATAACCATTGTTACCATTGTATTGCTCAGCAGAGCCAGATGTAGATGCATATGTATTTGTTGGAATTTCACCAGCCATCTTTTGCTGAAGCTTTTTTCTCTTCCTGAATCTTTTCTAAACACGGTTAAGTGCTTGCACCTTAGAACCGGCGCTCTGATGCCAATTGAAGGATAGAAAAACACTTAGAAAGGGGGGGGTTTGAATAAGTGTAGTTTCAAAAACTCGTAAGATAAAAACAATTTGCACAGTTATTTTTATCCTGGTTCGTTGTTAAATAAACTACTCCAGTCCACCCCCACGGAGTGATTTACCTCACCTGAGGATTTAATCCACTAATCGCAACAGATTACAATGGTTTTCCACTTAGACAACTTCTAAGTCTTCTAGAGTCTTCTGATCACAACTTGATCACTCTAGGAACAACTGCTTAGAGACCTTCTAAGACTTCTCTAGAGTATACTGATCACAACCCGATCACTCTAGTCCTTTACAATTTAATGTAAACAAATTCTAAGAGTATTACAATTGCTTCTTAAAAGCGATAATCACAAACTGTGATATTTCTCTTACAGATTTAAGCTTAGACTCACTAAAGTATTACAACAGTAATGTAGTGAGGTTGAAGATGAAGTTTGATAGCTTTTGAAGTGAACAGCAAGATAGTATTAGAGATAGTTCAGAATTCGTTCAAAGTGCGTCCAAAATTCGTAACCTTGCTTCTCATCAGAACTTCATATTTATAGGCGTTTTGAGAAGATGACCGTTGGGAGCATTTAATGCTTTGCGTATTCCGTACAGCATTGCATTTAATGTTTCACTCTTTTGTCAACTACCTCGATCCTTGCATTTGCTGTGACTACTGACTTTTCAGTTAATAGCTTCTAACGTTCCTTTTGTCAGTCAGCGTAGCTTGCCATCTAGTACTTAATTTTGATTTGTTCTTTGTAAATACTACGTTGAATATCATCAGAGTACAAACAGCTTGGTGCAGAGCATCTTCTGATCTTCTGATCTTGATATGCTTTTGAGCGTGATTCCATGACTTCAGTGCTTCTGCTTCTGAACTCAAGTTCTTCTGATGCTTCTAATAGACCATGTTCTGATTCTGCTTGACCATCTTCTGATGTCTTGCCAGACCATGTGCTGAAGTTGCATGCTGAACCTTCTGAGTCAAAGCTTCTTAGCGCTGATTTGTGCATACTCTTTATATATTTCCTGAAAAGGAAATTGCATAGGATTAGAGTACCACATTATCTTGAGCAAAATTCATATACATTGTTATCATCAAAACTAAGATTATTGATCAGAACAATTCTTGTTCTAACATTTCTAAGTTAAGTTCAAAACTGCATTAAGTCATTTTATTATGCTATGTATATTGAATGGTCAGCAGTGTGCAAGATTTAAAACTAACTCTTTTTCTTAAATTCATATATAATGTTTCCATGTTTTTTATTCTAAATTTTTAAAGGATTCTAACTATTAAACATGATAACTTTAATTTGACTATAATTTGTATACTAATGATCTACCAATGTACCTATTACCAAACTGATTGGTTTTTATCTTTATCTATTGTGTAAAGTAGGCTGTCACAGAATATAGGGGTTGTCACAGTATATACTAGGCTGATTTATTTCATTGGAAACAGCCTCCATTGCCTCCTTTGTGTATAATGCTGCGACATATGAGCTGCTTCAAAGTACAAATTCCATCATTATGGGAAAACCTAGAGATTGTTGTCACTTCAACCTTAAATGCATGGGGCTTCATTACACGGTAAGCCAATACTTATACTTTCACTTTTGCTTTACCATTTCCAATTTAATGTCTTGTCAGTTTTATTTGATATATCTTTAGGTCTATGCCTCATAGATAGACTTTTAGAACAAAGAAGATTTCACTTTTGCTGCAGGGTGATATTTGATTACTATTATTTGATTACACAGACTTTTCTCAATTTGTTTTGTTTGCTGTTTGCATTCTTTAGAAACGTGACACAGTTTGTTTTAATGCTTATTTAATTTAAAGAAATATCTTCAATAAAGACCTAAAAAGAACTACCTTAAAGTCATATGTTATATTTTATACTATGTGAAACTTAAAAAGAATAAGACAAAAAACTATTTCACCTTGAACAAGTAGCTGAAATGATGAAGCTTATGGGATGCTTGTCTTCCATATGGGGACATATCTCTCATACTGTTAACCCCTAAACAAATCAGATATACAGGTAAAAATCTTCATTGTTCTTAAAAAATATGAAGCTAAGCACATAAATGAAACATAAGAAACTATTAAGTTTTTTAGTCTATAACACTTTAAAGGATTCACCACATATAAAGATGATTTTTTAAGAACAAATACTATGCATCCATTCTTATAAACAAATGAATCTAACCATGGTAGTGGCAAACCTTAAGATGATTTTTTATGCTTTACATAGATAAGCAATTGATAGTGGTTGAGTTACTCACCTTAGGTTGAAATGCTAACAAGGATTGGTATGAATGATGCTTATCTGAATTCAGGAGAACATGATATTGAAACATGGTATACATCCCTCTTATGTTGGTCAATTTATATAAATCTGAATGAGATACCAAACTTACAATTAATTCAGTTGGTGTAACTCATTTATGATAAACCAACCACCAAATTATGTGTGTTTCTTTATTATGGCTATGTTTTTGTCATGAACTTTAATATATAACATGCCATTCTGTATATGCTCCCATGGTACATTAAATGCATGGTAAGAGGGATTGTCAATAGGACAATATGTGCATAGCTAGAGATTAAATTTCCTGTGGTTTTTAATTACACCTTCTAACTCAATTAAAATTAAATTTGGTTGACTGTTGTAGCGCTCTTAAAGTTGCCAAATATGGACCTGTTTGACAAAATGCGTAACGCGAAAAAGGCACGACCAAGAAGGTCAATGCTTTTGAAAGAGAATCGTTCCAAACGTCAAAAATACAATCCTCACCAATAGTTGTCGCTTGATGCAATTATTAATACTCCAATGTCAATCACGCCGAGGAAACCTTTGTCCGAGTTGACTTCATCGTTTCAAAACAATACTACAAGAACTCAATTTGATGGACAGTCAGTTGGTCTAAGTGTAGGTTTTGAAGGTTCAGAACCTAGCATAACAAGACAAGCCTTTAAAACAAATTTAAGGTCCCGACCGATAGAAATTTTGGGAACAAATCTATTTTCAAAGTTTGCATCCAGTTCTACGGTGAAGGAAAATGAGGGATTTACTCCTTCCTCATTGAAAGCTAAGCAAAACCGGTCTCCTCATGAAAACATCGTCGATGAAGCAGGAAGTTCTTCTAATATAGCCACGTTACTGCAAGCCCTTAACTATTTCACACCAACTTATTTACTCAGCTCTATATATTTCTTTATGTATGCCTTACTTTGAAGTCTTTATAACACTTTTAACTATTTATTTAACTATGCTATGTGTGGCTCTCCCATTAACTTGTGTGTCAAGTAAAGCTTGATCCAAATTACTTAGGTTTCAGATAATTCAAATTTGACCCAATAAAGTGTAATCTAAGCTGGAAACTAATATTGTTTACCCTATGCCTTTACATGTATAACCATTTACTAAATGTTAGGGGTTAAAATTTGATTACGTACCTGTTTATAATGGTTTCCATGGTTTTATTGTTAACAGCTTACCGGTAAATTCCAGACCAGTGCGAGGCAGGCCTAAGAATCACTATGGAGTTCCAAATATGGCTAGGAACTTGACCAGAAAGTTTCCTATACTGGAAAGAGCGGAAGGGAATGACATGGCGAATTTGAGCCTCGGTTCCACCTCACAAACAAGGTACATAAATGCCTTGACGTTGGAAAACTACATTGCTGCCCACTTTACTTGAAATAATCTTAAAATTATATTATGTTTTCACCTTAATTTTTTTTTTCGTTCATTGTTTAATCCACACTTTTTGAAACTTAGCAGCAATCCAAATGTGAACATAGAACTTCCAGCTATGGCAGAACAACAACCGTGCCATTTAAACCACACGTCGTATTCCAGAGCAAAACCGAGGTATAGGAAATTCGCAATACCATATTGTTTTCAACTATACTATGCTTAATCAATACACTTTCTGGTTTTAGTGGTTGTGTTCCTGCATGTGGATAACCATTGTTTAATAGCTTAAGGCCAAGCTTATTACACTGAATAGTTCCTATTTATATTCAATAAATTAGGTATCATTCATACATATAATATGGTCTTGAGTTTTTTCATCAATATGTTCAAGTCACTGACTTCCAAGTTATTAACTAAACTTGAAACACAGATGTGCTGATGTCCCCAAACGAGCTAGAGGCAGGCCTAGAAAACAATTGCTTAATCCAAATCCATTGTTGAGTTTGAATAGAGAGTTCGCCAGCCAAACGAGGAGTCTGACGCATCCCATTGCAAATGATACACCCGAACCAAGGTACCAAACATGATGTCCTTCATTTAATACAATGACTACTGTATTAATATAACCGATGCATCATTTGTTTCAACAGCAATGTCATTACCCCACCGCCACCTGCTCAGCAAATAGGAAAGATATCCAACCAGCATGTTTCTCACGAGGTAACACAAATGTCACAGTCCACGACCAATCACCATCGTAGAACGGAGCCAACGTGTCCTATTTTTACACCTACGATCAATATGGATTTTAATAGTGACTCCGATGAGGATAGCGACTATGACCCATTTGCAAGTATGTTTAATAAGAGTTCTATCACTCAGAATTTTATTCAATAAACCGATTTTGACTGTAAGTGTGAATAGAACGTAGCAGTTAATGTATACGGCATTTTCTCATGTCCGAAATTACTGTGTATGTTTATAACAGCATACTTATCCGACGATGAAAACTGTTCAGAGTCAGAAGATTTTGAAGCACCTTTTATAATCAATGACAATGCAACCGGACATTCTGAAGGTAATTAATTTTTCTCCGGAAATTTTACCATTACTACCAATATTAAACCATTATGCTTTCCTTTTCTAATTTTGATACATTCCCTGCTTATGTAGAATATTACAATATCGGTTCCCCTCTTATCGAATGTTGTTATTGTAAAGCAATGATGTGGTATCAAGAAAGGATGCACAAAAGTACACATTCAGCTAACCCAAAGTTTATGATGTGTTGTGGTAACGGAAAAGTTGAATTACCAATGCTAAAACAGCCTCTGGAGCAACTTGCAAAACTTTTGTTTGATCACGACAATATAGTTAGCCGGAAGTTTCAACAACAAATCCGACTATACAATCTGATGTTTGCATTCACATCACCGGGAGCAAAGTTGGACAATCATTTTAACAATGGTTGCGGCCCTCCAACAATGAGGATACAAGGTCAAACGTGTCATTGAATTGGAAGTTTGCTGCCTCCTCAAGGTCAAAAACCAAAATTTGCACAATTATATATATATATATGACACGGAAAATGAAGTCGAAAATCGGATGCATGGACTTAGGTAATTGCCTATGAATACTCACTGTCACATGTTTTACATGAATTATATAATGAGGTCAATAGTATTGATAATGACCATTTTGTATTGACGGCTTTTTTTCTAATGTCAAGGAACAAGGAGAACATTGATTCTGCTATTGTAAACCAATTGTCCAATATGTTGTACGAATTCAATCCTCATGCAAAGAGCTTTCAAATGGCGAAACAGTGGTTAAACAGTGGGGAAACTCAAAACCTCAAGCTACGACTCATTTCTAATCTTTCCACCGATGGAAGAGTGTATAATCAACCTATTGTGTCTGAAGTTGCAGCCTTGGTTGTTGGTGATATTGACAAAGCAGAAATGCCGGATATCATTATGCAAACAAGAGGAGGAGGACTTCAGAGAATCAACGAACTGCATGCTGCTTACATGGCTTACGAGTATCCTTTGATTTTTCCTTATGGTGACGACGGTTATAGACCTGATGTAGCTCATAGGGACTTGCCTGTCAGCGAAAACAGCGTAAGAAATAGGCTCACAATTCGGGAATTTTTGGCATACCGCATTCAAACGAGGTTAAACGAAGCTAAGACTTTGTTATCTTCTAGAAGGTTGTTCCAGCAATTTCTGGTCGATGGTTACACAATGTTAGAGTTTCCAAGTACAACTCTTTAAACGAAGAGGGAGACCAGAGTCAAGCGCAAGGTTTAAGCATAGGTAAACGAGTTGTTTTTCCTTCCTCCTTTATCGACGGTCATAGGTTTATGGATCAATTGTACTATGATGGAATGGCT
The DNA here is from genome assembly GCF_029867415.1 of Vicia villosa. Taxonomy (NCBI): domain Eukaryota; kingdom Viridiplantae; phylum Streptophyta; class Magnoliopsida; order Fabales; family Fabaceae; genus Vicia; species Vicia villosa. The sequence goes on along the minus strand of NC_081181.1, from coordinate 36,369,896 downwards.
ATATGTAGTAAAGTTGGATTTCCTGATTTGTTTATTACCTTTACCTGTAACCCAAATTGGCCTGAGATTCAAAGAGTACTTAGACCTCTTCATTTGAAGCCTCAAGATCGACTGGATATCATCTCAAGAGTATTCAAAATCAAGTTTAATCAATTGCTTACAGATTTAACCAAAAAAAAGGTGTTCTTGGCAAAGTACTTGCCTGTGAGTTTATTATCCCCCTTAACTTTGATGTCATTATATTGTTTATAACAGTAATTCTAAATTGTTTATGCTTTTCCAATTGTAGATATGTACACCATTGAGTTTCAAAAGAGAGGATTGCCTCATGCCCATATATTTGTCTTCTTGCATCCTTCAAACAAATATCCAGGTCCAGAAGACATTGACAAGATCATCAGTGCTGAAGTGCCCGATCCCGAAACACACCCTCGGTTGTACAGTTTGGTTAAAGCTCACATGGTTCATGGTCCTTGTGGTTTGGTAAATCCCAACTCACCTTGCACGAAAGATGGGAGGTGCACCAAGTTTTACCCTAAGAAATTTCAACCTCGACTATCATGGACCAAGAAGGGTATCTGGTTTATAGGAGAAGAGACAACAAACACACCATTGAAAAAAATGGAGTCATATTTCACAGTGGTCATGTTGTTCCTCACAATCCAAGTTTGTTGTTGAAGTACGAAGCTCACATTAACATGGAATGGTGCAACCAAAGTACTTCTATCAAATACCTTTTCAAATATATAAACAAAGGTTCCGATAGAATTTCTACAATCATACAAGGCCAAGATAAAAACAACGTAGACGAGATCAAACAATATTTGGATTGTCGATACATCTCCCCAAGTGAAGCATCTTGGAGGATATTTTCCTATTCTATACATGGCAGAAAGCCAGCCGTAGAAAGATTGTTTTTCCACATGGAAGGTGAGAACTCCGTGTACTACAAAGACTACGAGCAGGTTGGTGATGTGTTGCTCAAACCAAGTGTAACCGAGTCTATGTTTACATCTTGGTTCGAAGCAAACAAAACTTATGAAGAAGCAAGATTACAAACTTATGGAGACTTTGTTTCTAAATTTGTTTATCATAAACGAAGTCGAAGTTGGAAACCAAGAAAACGAGGGTATACCATTGGTCGACTCATTTGGGTTCCTCAAAGCACTAGCGAGTTGTTTTTTTTAAGGATGATGTTCACTGTCAAAAAAGGTCCTTTATGCTATCAGGACATCAAGACGGTTGACGGTAAAAAGCTATAAACATTTAGAGATGCATGCTTTGCGATGGGATTTTTACAAGATGATCGTGAATTTGTTGAGGCCATCAAAGAGGCGCATCAGTGAGGTTCAGGTCATTTTTTTACGCAAGCTGTTTGTTACCATGTTACTATCTTCATCGATGAATAGACCCGAACATGTTTGGAGAAAAACTTGGATGTATTTATCGGATGGCATTCTTTATGATCAACGAGTCTTCGCAAGAGATCAAGGTATTTTATCTTTACTATATTTTTAATCTGTGTTTCAATTTTTGTTCTCAACTATACTGTTTAGCCGTTTGCAAATTTATTGGATTCCTCTTTTATACTAATTACACTGTTTAGGCCTTTGCAAATTTTATCTTTACTAAACCTCTTTTATACTAATTACATACTATTTCAATAACTATCTCAATTATATACATCATGTGATTGAATTCCTTTTGAGTTAAGAGTATTGTGTGATTCAATAACATCTTTTATACTAATTAATAAACCTTTTTTAGTTAGATTAATAACATTTCCATCCCTCTAAGTTCCATTATTTTTTTACCTAACTATTTATATCTTTATGGATAACTAGCACAACACTGTCCATAAATATTATGGAACGGTATCATTTGCACATATTTTGCATGCAGTATCATTAGGGAATTTCAAATGCTTTATTTGTTGTGTTCAAACAGTTCCCAATCCTCAAAATTTAATGCTGCACCATTACACTTTTGCTTTATAATTTAGTAATCTTGAGTAGGTCATGTTCGTTTAATCGTGCAGCATAAAGACAATTTTTTAACGTCTTCAATGCAACAGGTTTTTTTAATATTTCAGTCACTGTTGCTTTACAAAATGTGCAAAATGAAAAATTGTTTATGTTTAACAATAAAAAATAGCACATGAAAATGATGTTGATAATGTGTGTTAAAGATGCTTCATTGAAACTTTGTTTTTGTTTCTTTTTTATCGTAGGTCTGACAATGAGTGATGCCGAGCTAAAAGAACGGACACTCATGTCTATTGAAACACTATTACAAAATAATAATCGAAGTTTGAAGGACTTCAAGACAATGCCATATCCGAAAGATTATGTCGAATCCTTTATGATGAACGTCAATATGATGTTGTTGCTCAACAACAAATTTTTGAAAGTCTGTACGCTTCTCTTACAGGTAATATGACCCGTTTGTTACAGCAATTTAAAATACTTCAACTTTCTATTTTTATTAACAACTCTGTTTGGAAACATCTCCTTGATATAGATGAACAAAGAAGCATTTTTTGAGGAAATCATGGATGCTGTAGAAAAGCAAGAAGGTGGAGTTTTTTTATATGGCTACGGTGGCACTGGTAAGACCTTCATGTGTAACACTCTATCAGCAGCACTTAGGTCTAAGAAAAAATTTGTTTTGCCGGTTGCTTCAAGTGGGATTGTAAGTTTGTTGTTACCAGGTGGAACAACAGCTCATTCTAGATTTAAGACTCATGTCCCTACTTTAGAAACTTCTATATGCAACATTGAAAAACAAGATGATCTTGCTGAGCTTCTAAAGATGACAGATCTAATCATATGGGATGAGGCTCCTATGGCTAACAAGTTTTGCTTTGAATCACTCGACAAATCCTTGAGAGATATTATGAGTGGAACCACACATGCATCTGAAAGAGTTTTTGGAGGTAAGTTTGTTGTGTTTGGAGGTGACTTCAGACAAATTCTCCCTGTTATACCAAGAGGTACTAGATCTGATATTATCCATGCAACAATCAATGCTTCTTATATTTGGGATCATTGTAGAGTCTTGAGGCTTACAAAGAACATGCGCTTGCAAACTAGTCAACCTACTTCTACAGCTGATGACATAAGGAGTTTTTCTGAGTGGATTTTAAAAATTGGAGATGGGACCATGTGTGAGCCAAATGATGGCTATGCTGATATTTGTATTCCAGATGAGTTCTTAATTTCTAACTTTTCAGATCCGAATAAGGCAATTGTTGAAGATACGTACCCTGATCTCATTCATAACTATCTTGATTCCAATTATCTTCAAAGTCGTGCGATCTTAGCTTCGACAATCGAAGTAGTCGATGATATCAACCAATATATAACAAACCTTCTTCCAGGTATTCAATTTGCACTTTGTTCAATTTATTTCTGTTAATAATAACAACTTTTTGAAATCAAGATATAAACTATTGTTGCCCATACATATTCTCTAAATATAGGTATTTTTCAATTGTTGTAGAAGAGAAAGAATACTTTAGTAGTGATTCTATTGATAAATTTGATGCAAATAGCTTTGATGCATATGAGCACGTGACACCCGAGTTCCTAAATGCTCTAAAAACTTCGGGATTGCCTAACCATTCAATCAAGTTAAAGTTGGGGCCACTATTATGTTAATGCGCAACCTAGACCAATCTGAAGGTTTGTGCAATGGTACAAGGCTAACTGTTACCAGGCTTACTGCTCATGTCATTGAAGCTAAGATCATTTTTGGAAAAAATGTTGGTAACTTATTTTATATTCCTAGAATGTCTTTGTCCCCTTCACAATCACCATGGTCATTTAAATTGGTGAGACGCCAATTTCCAATTATTGTTTCCTTTGCCATGACTATTAACAAGTCTCAAGGCCAATCACTTGACAATGTTGGTTTGTACTTGCCAAAAGAAGTTTTTAGTCATGGCCAATTATACGTGGCTATCTCAAGAGTAAAATCCAAAAAGGGATTAAGGATTCTTATTCATGACAAAGATAAAGAACCTATGCTCTCTACCACCAATGTTGTATTCAAAGAAGTGTTCCATAATATTTGAAAGGTGTGCTTTTAATAATATAAACTTATCATGCCATTAAAAAAATTAGGAGAAATTGATGTTCTTTACTGCCACAATATATGATTTTTTTTTGTTTCCTTGCTATTTCAGGTCCAAACATCCTTTTCATTTTGGAGATTCATGTTGCAGCTGTGTTTTCCTTTTTATTATTCGTGGATACATCTTTTGGAGATTCCTTTTGCAGCTGTCTCTCAACTATTACATGCAAAAAAATTGTTGTCACATTAACAATCATTCATATGTTATGACTTTATCAAAACTCATGTTATTGGAACAATGTATTTGGTTCATAAATCTTATTTGTTTTGATCAATGTCTTATTTCATTGGATCATTTTTTAATTATTGACAAAACGTAAAAATATTACCCGTGCGGCAGCACGGGTCTCTTACTAGTTTAACTTTAAAACTAAATAAAATACTCTTACCACGTGAACACAGTAGACCATCAATTGGGATTGGAATTCTCTTTCTCTCTAACTTCGTATAACAACCACATATTTACATATCCTCACCAATATACACTTACACTTGACCTCCTGCGGTGGCTTTGTGAACGGAGAGGCGGATCTGGGCTAAAAAGGTCGGCTCCTTGCGGTGGACGCAGTCGGCGGATCCGATCATGGTTGGGCAGAGCGATTGTAGCGGTGTTCCGTTTTCCGGTGAGACTTTGAGGGAGGTCGGCAGCAACGGCCTGCGCGCGGTGGATGTAACGCCCCATATTTTCTAATTTTAATTTAATCAGAAATTAAATTATTATTTGGAATTATTTAATATTTTGTTGAATTAATTGAAGGAATTATGGAATATTTACCTTTGGGCCAAGTGTGGTATTTAGTAATAAAGGGGGTGTTAAGTGTTGAGCCCGTTACTAAATTATGTTATGTTTTCATAAAACAAGGAAATAAGAGGAAATTGGGAAATGGAGGAGGAAAACCTAAGAGGGGGAGAAGAAGAACTCATATGCAAAAGCCATTTTCGTATTCATGATGGAGCCCTCACAAAATGAGTCATAACTTTCTGTTCGTAGCTCCAAATCAGTTAATTCTCGAAGATTCGGATTCTACACGAAATTTCCTTCGATTTGGTATATTAATTTGTGTCAGAGAAATTCTTGATGAGGGAGATAAGCGAGTTTGAAGATTGGAGATTCTTGCTGAATTTGGAGAAAAAGGGTTGCGGGTTTGATGGAGAAGAAGGGGAAAAGTCCAGATTTTTGGCTAAGGTAAGGGGGGACTCTTCCGATTAACCTCTATTCTCGGGTTGTAGATGATAGGATTAAGATTTGTATCGTATTGACTCAATAGAGGAGTATGTTCTAGGTTGGGGTTTTGACATTCAGGTTCAAATTGATAAATTATGTGTAAATGCTTGTTGTGATGTTTGATTATGTTTGGATGTGTTGTTGAGGCATGAAATAACATGGAATGATTGTGAATTGATTCTGTTTTTCGTGTATGGTCGAAATGATTCGATTTGGGTTGTGTTGGATGGAAATAAGTTACTGTCAAAAGTGCTTTTTTTGCTGTTACAGGTGATGTAACCGGTTACGGTTGGGCTTGTAACCGGTTACGACTGTGAAAAATGGGGTTTTTGGGCTGGTTACGAGTTTGTAACCGGTTACGGTGTTGTTCGTAACCGGTAACGACTGAAGTTGTTTTTGAAAATGTGTTCTTCGTAACCCGTTACGCTTTTTCGTAACCCGTTACGGCTGAAGCTTTTTTTGAAAAATTATTTTCGTAACCTGTTACGCTTTTCTGTAACCCGTTACGCTGTATCTTTTGTGAAAAATATTTATTTTCAAAAATTCATATCTTTTGAACCGTAAATCTGTTTTGGGTTTCGTTTTCGGTGTTGGGTCGATAATTTCATTTCCTATCTAATAAAATAGATTAAAGATTAGTAGCTTGATTTTATTTTAAAAACCTGGTATTTTAGTGGTGAATTATACTTGTATGCATAAGTGATAATTGCATTTATGCGGTGGCGTTGCGGCAATGTATTTTCTATGTTGATGTTGTGTTTGGTGTGATGTAAGCATTACATGATTGTTGAATAATATTAAAATATGAATTCACTATTCGGTGTATGTTGGTGAGTTAGTTTTGATGATGTTGTTCATCTTAATCGGTATTACTGTGCTGATAATATGTTGAGGTGTTGAGGATATATGATGTTGTGATGAATATCATTTGGTTGTGAATTGATTATTCCATGTGTGTTTACGTGATATGGTGATGATGTAACTCCTTGTTGTTGTTGTGTTGGTTTGTTGTACTTGGTACTCGATCGTGGATTGTGTGATTGTCATTATGTTGTGTGATGAGTTGAATTATGACAATGTTGTGCATATGATTAAATTGGTGATTTGCATGTGATAGATGAGGCATGCATTTGTTTGAATCATATGTTGACTGTATCCAAATGGAGAGGGATCAATGGTAGCTAATTCCCACTGTGTGGAATTAGTGAGAGGAAGTAGCCGTATCCTTGATGATGGTGGATCGGTGAGATGAGTAGAGACTCATGACTGGTACCACATGCATGTAGTTGCATTGCATTAGGTGTTTGATTCATTATAACATGAATGGAAGTTGTCCAATGTTATAATGTTGTGTGTTTGATGTATGTGTGTATAGCCTGAATATATGTCGATGTTGGGTGAATATTATACTGTTGATGTTTTATCGTTTATGAACTAATAACATTGTTTAATTGCGAATGAGACTCACCCTTACTGTTGATTATTTTTCAGATTAAGGATTAGCAGCTTGTGCTGGGTGAGGATAACTCGTAGAGTTACTTCGTTTAGTTCGGTTGTATCGGTGTCACGCTCTAGTCTTGTAACACTGGGGGACGTTTGCGTTTAGAGTTGGATGATAACTCTAGTTTTGATTTTGTTGTTGAATAATGTTGTCCATGCCTTGAACGTGGTAGATGATGGTTTTGAATATTCAACTAATAAAGTATTCCGCTGTGTTTTCAACATGTTTGCAATTGTTTATGTTCCTCAGAATAGCATGACAGATGTTTTATTTTATATGAGATGATTGTAACGCTCTTAATTACATGTTTACTCTGAAAATATTATTTAATATATCGGGGGTTTAGAAGGGTATTACAGTGGAGAGAGGAGCGACCGTGTCTTGATGGCGTGCATCATCGGTAGCAGACATGCTGCTTCGTGTGGCCGCGATGGTGGATCTCCGTCGGATTCGATTTTGACCTCCTCTACCTTTTTGTCCGATCTGCAATAGGAAACAAAAAAATAGAATTTATACAATTAGTATTGTTAGTTTTCTTTCTACTGCCTTCTTCTTCTATGTTATTGAATGGTTAAAGTATGGTGTTGTCATGTTGAGTTGGGTTTGTTGAGAGTATGAATGTTAATGGCTTATGTTATAATTAGAATATGATAATGGTGGTTTTTGTGTAGGACAGTTGGCTGGATTTGTGATACGGCTGGGTTTTTACAAGTTGTGTTAGAATTAATTTGATAAGTTGTTGTTTTTGGTATGGTGGGTTTTGGATCGAAAGGTTTGTGATGTTGGTACTGAAAGAGAACACTAGGAGTGATATGGTTGTATTATGTGAAGGGAGAAATTTATCAAGGGTTATGTGAGTGAAGATTTGTAGGATATTTACAGTAAAAACTTGTGATAAGGTGGAAAATTGTTGTGAAAGATTGGCCTTTTGGTGAAAAGATTTTGGGAATGAAAGTGGCCTCTTTTTTTTTTAGTGTAGGTTAGAAAATAGATATGTACGTGAGTGAAATACTGTTAGTTAACGGAATGAAAAGTTGGCCGTGAAAATTGTTTGTTTTAGGGTAAGGGTTTGTACGTGGTTTATATAGTCTGCAAAATTAGACCTAAAACTAAAAAGGTAAAAATAATTATATTAAATACTTTGATTGAATATTAATGAAATTGATTAAAAAATATTTGAAATTGATTGAAGAATATTCCTTATTCCTTAAGTCAAGTAATATGTTGGAAATATCAACAAACTATATTAAAACTTCCCTTTTTTTGGATTTTGAAAATTTTATGATTTGTTTTGACATTTTTATGAATAAAGATGGAAAAATTGAAAAAAATAATATTTTAAAAATTGCTTAAATAATGAATACGAAAATTAAAAATTAAAATAATAAAAATATTTTAAAAATTGCTTAAATAATGAATACGAAAATTAAAAAAACTAAAATAATAAAAATGCCCTTTTTTGTGATTTTTGAATGTAAAATAAAATTAAAAATTAAAACTAAAGTTAAAAGGGAAAAATGTTAGTAGTGGGATTCAATCACGTGACCTTATACCTGCAAGCCTTACACTCTTACCAAATGTGCTATGTCACTCATTTGAAATAAAATGACATTGTCAAATATATGAGGGCAAATTTTGGGGTACAACAACAACCCAACACTACTTCTTCCTAGAAGTCGACATCTAGACCTAAGAAATCGCCATCCCATTTCCAATCGCTGCAGTGATAAAATAGTTACACACCTTGTGACTAAAGGAACCCAAGTAGAAAGATCACACTTTCCAATCAAGAACTTAGTTAAGCACTCTAAATAAGAACAATACTTGATCTTGCTTAAAAGTTTTGATCAAGAAAAGAACTCAACTCTCATGCTTAAAAGCTTAAAGAGTAAGAACAAACGCTCAACTCATTACCTGAAGGCTTCTAAGTAAGAGCAAAACATCTACCACGATGTCATACCCCAAATTTGACCCACTAAGACTTGTCCCTTCTTATTTATTTTCATTGGCACATCATTTAAAATACGTATGTGTAACACCCTTCTAAACCCTCGCGAATATATATAAATAATTAAGAGTAACATGGAACAAGGATTTCACAATTCAAAATAAATCAATTATAAAATCGTTTTTCCTGCTTCACGAGGAACAAAATCTCATTCTTAGTGAATCATGTTCAACACAGCGGAAATAATTTTAAAAAAATGAATAACATAACTATCAGTTGGAAACACCAATCACCGGTTCATAAACTAAATAGCACAATCCAACAAAACCAATAAACTAAAAGTATAACAATCAACTCTAAAACAAGCGTTCCCCAGTGTTACAAATCTGAGCATGACACCGACACAACTAACGGACTAGCCTATAAGCTATCCTCACCAAGCTCAATAGCCACTACTCCTCAATCTGAAAAATGTCAATAGTAAGGGTGAGACATTTCACTATTAAACTATATTATAAGTTCATAACGACAAAACATCATCAGCACATTATTCACCCAATTGCAATGTAGTTAGATGTTCAGAAAATATTCACCAATCAACACAAAATACAATCAACTACATCACCATGAAATAACACTGGAGTTCTTCTAATTATGTTATAACAATACATATGCAAATGCACTGACACTATGCATGTGGTACCAATTCGTCAAGGGATTAACCCATCCGACCGTTCTAAACATCACCAAGATACAGCCCTGCCAACACTAATTCCACACAATGGGAATTATGTCATCCATTGATCCAAACGTTACCAGGATTCAGCCACCAAAATGATTATGAATGCATGCAAGAACATATAACGTACTCACCATCATCACCGATTCGATGAACAATTTCATCTTAACATAACTCACTGTCATCAACACCGAACTCAGTATGTACATGTCTAGGCATCATTCAATAATTAATCATACATCATTACAGCAATCACACAATGACAACACAATCACCTCATCACCATATTACTACATTATTATAATTCATAATACATGCACACAATGTATAATTTCATCAAGATAATTAAATCGGGGTTTTAAAAAAAATAAAATCGAGCCTCTGCCCATTTCACCGTTTATCACAAAAATTATTTAATTATCTTCACAATGCTCGAAATGACACTTAAAACGGATACATGGTTTGAAAGTTATGAATAAAACAAGTATTTTTCAAAAACACAACAGCGGTAATCGGTTACCTCAAATGGAGTAACCGGTTACTGCTTGACAGAGTAACCAAAATCTCTATTTGTAACAGCGGTAACCGGTTACCTCAAACAGAGTAACCGGTTACTGCCTCCCAGACAGCCCAAAAATGTAAAATGCAACAGAGGTAACCGGTTACCACACCTCAAGTAATTGGTTACTTCACAATGAATAGGCCTCCCTTGCCTACATAATGTCAGGTAATCGGTTACCACCCTCAGGTAACCGGTTACCACGTACCTGCAACCTAAAAAATCACTTTTTGACAGCACTTTTCCATTTCCAACTCAACCCAATTCATGTCGAAACGATTACCACATTAAAACAATACCAATTCACATATTATAGCACAATTCTAACCTGTTTTAGGAGCCATTTAACATCATACACAATCATCATCATCATCATCATCATCATCCAATTTCATCAAATCACCCAAAAGTTATGAAACTTCCAAAACCCCAACAAAACAGCATCATTTCTAAACTAATAATATAGGCTAAAAGGATTGTCACCCCTTACCTTAGCAAAAGTTCTTAAAAGCCTTCTTCTTCTTCTTCTTCTTCTTCTTCTTCTTCTTCTTCTTCTTCTTCTTCTTCTTCTGCTCTTTCACGTGCTCTACGTTCTTCCCTTTTCCTTTCTTCTACTTTCTATTTCCCAATTTCCTAATTTTTTCTTGTTTTATGAAAAATAGAATTCCACTTAGTAAAAGGCTTAGTAATTAACACCCTCCTTTTACTAAACACAACACTGACCCAATTACTCTATTCCTCAATTTCTCCAATAATTCACTTAAAATGCCAAATAATCCAAATAATAATTTAAATCTTAATTAAATTAATAAATGGAAAATATGGGGTGTTACGGTATGGAATATATATATTAAATAGATGTATACTTCAGTTCAATCTCTTAGGCTTAGCATCCATAAGATGTGAAGTCATTAGGTTTTATTGATAAAATGGAGGTATACATTAAGTAAAAGTGTGTTTTTTATTGGACTTATTATTCATGAAATATGAGGCCCTATTTCAAAATTCAAAACTATTTTTAAACTTGGATTTTATAAACTTCCTTTGTTTATTTACAATATTTTGGATTTTGTAATTGTTTGTTTCTATTAAATATATAATAGTTTACTCTTAAATTATTTATATTTTGATAAATAAAAAATATTTGCCTATGCTTCATATACTTTCAATTGGCTTTTTATTTCAAATAAATAACATAGCACAAATGGTAAAGAAGCAAGGCTTGCAAACAAAAGGTCACGGGTTTGAATCTCGCTTGGTGCACTTTGGTTATTTTTTTGGCTATTTTTCTTAAACCCTTTTGCACCTGGACACAAGTATGTCCAGGTTCGTAACCTTGGTGAGCAAGATAGTTTTTTGGGTTTTTTTGTTATTGGGCTATTTCCTTTTTGGGATTTTAAATATAATTCCAACCTTATAAATAGGACCTTTGGCAATCCTATTTGGGTGACCTTTTTTGTTTTCACGTACAAATTTTCTAAATAACACACATTTTTCTTTTTTTTTTCCTACGCTTTTCTTCCCTCTCTAGAAGGTTTGTCGTAGGGTTCAATGTCTTGAACGAACCCTAATGTGTCGTTGTTGATTAACAGACAACGGCCGACAAACCATTTCTTTTTATCAAACTCAAATCTCTCAACTCAAACTAAAACTTTTGGCCGATGATTAATCTATGGGGCCACCCTTTGCAAAACTCCACGATGTTTTTTTCTCAACTTTAAATCTTTCAAAAGTTTTTGGCCAATGATGATACCTGATCCCTGCCTTTTTTTAAAATCATTGTTTTGGCCAATTATTTAATGTAAGGTCTCCCTTTTAAAAAAACATTGTTTTGGCCAATGATGATACAATGAGGCTCCTCTTATTTTTGCTACACTTTGGTTTACATGCCTTTTGGCCTACACTTTGGTTTACATGTCTTTTGGCCTAGGGTCATTGTTGTCATTGTTGGCCAATATGAGCCAACCTTTATTATATATATATATATATATATATATATATATATATATATATATATATATATATATATATATATATATATATATATATATATATATATATATATATATATTAAAACTTTTCTCGTAATATGATAGGAAGCTAATCCTACCAAGTCTATAGAACTAGGGTTTCAACAATAAAAGGTAAAGACATAAAAATTAAACTTAAGAAAATAGAGATAAAAAAATAACTTTTGATTTCATTGATACTCTTCAAAGTCTCAAAGGATTACATATATAGTACTCATAGTGATCCTAATTAGAAGGCCCAAATAAAAAGCCCAATTCAACAAAACATTCAAAATAAATTAACACTAACATAATTATATTACTAATTGAAATATCTAATTGTACCTCCTATCATTGCCGCCGGGTTCACTTGAACCTTGTCCTCAAGGTTCTAAAACTTAATTGTTGCAATAACTTTCCTGGATCCCACTGCTTGAACCAGAAAGATTTTGAAATTTGTTCAAATTTCCAACAATCATCTTTATAGATGCACTTCAATGCATTCGCAGCATTTAAAGCAGCCTTTTTTCTCTTGGATTCAAAAACTACAGCCAAAAGTGTAACCTCAATTTCCTGCAGTGATTTCCCTTTTGTTTGTAGAAAATATTTCTTCACAAAAACTACAGCCAGCAAACAAAATGCACCGAAAATACCGTACAAGAGTTTTACGCCCATTTGTTCCAACAAACGCAAGAAAGTGGCGACATTAGTTCTTTGCCTATTTGATAGAAAACCCAATTTTCCACTCTCGTTTGATATGACAGTAGACATTATTATAATATGTTCTTCACCGCCTTGAAAACCGTCAATTGAGCGAACACTCAAAGAGAAAACAATATCAGAAACAAAAGTGCACTGCTTCTGGATTGCATAGACTTCAGCTTTATATGGAGAGATAATGCCACTGCTAACTTTCTTTTGTATCCTCACACATTCTTTTTTGAGGTATTTAATAATGATAGCAACTTTGACCATGTTAATAAAATTATGGCATCGACCAGATTTCTCCTTACCCTTAGGGATGTTAATAAAGGAATATGAAGCATACAATTCTCCTTCAAGAAAACTCTTATTATAGCTTTCTTCCATGACAAAAGGGGTATCAGAAATCTTTTGATCATAGAATTCCTTGCAAGGAAATGAGCCTATGTTTGGATGCATTCGATACTGAACATTAAGCATATGTTTCTGGTATCCTAACAGTACCAGTCCTTCAAACATACTTGTTCCGAACCCACAACTATCAGCAATCTTGCTTTTCACTAGTGTTGGAAGTTTATTCTCATCACCCATAAGAATGCAATGCTGAAGACCCGGTAGTTGTAAGGGGGTTATTGATTCACACTCTTTCAACTGGGCCGCTTCGTCAATTAATAGAAACTTCATCTGAGTCATACCTTCAGTGGACAGTTTAATTGAACTAGAAATTGTACACAAAAATAGACATGGATTGGACAAGCAAAAAGTTTCTATTTGATTTCTCCCTTTGAGTTCAGGAAGCAGAATAGAACTTGAAAGAAAACTTAGTGTTTTCAAAAACTCATCTATTTCAGAGCTTGATGGTTGAGAACAAGAAGGAATTCTTTCTTTTTCACTAGCATCAAGAGTTTTCTCAAATTTTTCTTGGTACAATGAAATTCCAATAGACCTCAATAATACAGGAGCTCTAAACAATTTTTTTACAGTCGCAAGTGAAATGAAAGATTTTGGCAAGTGAGTATATAAGATTTGTATCAAAAACTTGAGCTTCTCACTTAATTCGCAAAATCTCTTCTTCACAAATCGTTCCATTGTCATGAAACTTTCAACTTTTTCCATTTCACGATCCTTAACCTTCAATTCTTCCTCCTCAACTACGACACTGTTTTGAACACTTCCGAAACCGCTATCGTTACCCACCTCCGCAACCGTATCATTAACATGAACATTATTCACATTAGATCCCGAACCGTTATGACGAATCTCTCCTTCAATAGAAACAATGGAACCAGTATCTTCCAAAGCAAGCTCATCAGATACATAGAGAGGTATTTTATCAAGCACCTTATATGCATTATTTTCTAAAACATAATTAAACAACAATACCTCCGCGTCGGTCTCATACGAGTTGAAAAAAGATGTTGTTATCGCAGTCGCAGATGTTGTTCCACCAAACAGAGTTCATATCATCGAATATGAAGCTCCTCCAAATGGTGTCGCGGAAGACCCAAATCCAAACAGAGTCGAGGGCGACGACTGTGCCTCAACCAGTGTCAATTGGTTTCCATACAAGGTGGGTTGTTCTAATTGTGTTCTACACAGATCTGAAGATTCTTTTATGTCTTCTTCAACACTTTTAGAGACTGTATCTTGAAATTTGCTATCAACTGAATCGTCAAGAAAGGAAGTAGCGGACTCCACTGATTCATAACTTGGTTCGATTTCCTCATCTAATATTGATAAAATGTTCCGCCATTCCGGCTTGAAACGCCATAAAAGGGATGTGGTGAATGTATCCCAACTTGATTCGCAATGAACGCGAGACCTCGATAACCACCATTTGAGAGCACAACCTCTCAATGCTCCAACGGCTTCCGACACCTTCAATATTGTCGGTGTTCCGTGCTCTTTGAAAAAACATTCGGTGCAAAGAATCCACCAGTAGGCATCCTCTTTGCCATCAAAAATAGAGATGGACATCTTTGTATCTTGGGAAGTTTCGGAAAAAAAATCTTGCGAATCTTTTGTTTGTGGAGTGGGTGTCTCTGTGTATGAATGAGATGTTAGGGTTGCACTGAATGATTGTGGATGTGGAGAAAATATTGTATGTTGTTGGTGATTATCAATTGTGAATGGTGTGTTGAATTGTTGTTGTTGAGAAAGTGAAGAGTGTGAATCCGGTGAATGAGATGTTTGTTGTTGGAAGAGAGGTGTGTGATAATTATATGATTGTGGTTGAAATGTATGAGTGGTGTGGGTTGAGTTAGGGTGTGTGTTTGATGTTGCTGCAATGGTATAAGAAGGTTGTAGATGTGGTGTATATCCATGGGTGTAAGATAAATTTTGTGATTGGGTTATAAGGGAGATGTCAGTGGAATAAGATGGATGGGTTTCACATTGAAAATATTGAAACGAGGGGTTGATATGAGAGATAAGAGAGGAGTTTGTGGGATAGGTTGGAGGAATGTTCCATGGATGAAATGAATGTGTGAAGTTGGAATACTCCATGGGAGAGATTGAGTGCAAGGATGAAAGCACCATTTGATAGGAAGCTAATCCTACCAAGTCTATAGAACTAGGGTTTCAACAATAAAAGGTAAAGACATAAAAATTAAGCTTAAGAAAATAGAGATAAAAAATAACTTTTGATTTCATTGATACTCTTCAAAGTCTCAAAGGATTACATATATAGTACTCATAGTGATCCTAATTAGAAGGCCCAAATAAAAAGCCCAATTCAACAAAACATTCAAAATAAATTAACACTAACATAATTATATTACTAATTGAAATATCTAATTGTACCTCCTATCATAATATATAATGAAAATATTTTTATAAAACCTAAAGATTAAATGGGCCTCCTTGAGTAAAAGGGAGACAAAGGATGTCTAACACCTTCCCTTTTTCTAATTAACCTACTTATCCAAAAATCTCAATTTTTTAAATTTTATAGGCCCGATTGCCACAGATGGCGACTCTGCTGGGAACAATTATAAAAAAAATTAGGTTCACCCTAGTTTAATCTTTAAGTTTTTTATTGTTGGAGTTTTCATTCATTTAGTTTTGTTATATTGTTTTGTTCATATATTGCTTTATTCACCCTGTTCATATATTGTTGTTATTAATTGATTTATAACTGTTCTTATTAATTAATTATTTATTTCTAACAATCTATTATTGTTATTATTAATTATTTCTTTTTATCAAACAATTTTATTATTGTTATTATTTATTTCCATAAGCATTTTTTGTTGTTGTTATTAATCGTTTCCATTAACATTTTTAACAAAAAAATAAATCTTTTCTAAACTATAAAAAAAAGACTCCAATATAAGCCATACGAACCAGTAAATACTAACTGTTTCCATCACTTTTTCCAACAACGACGACTTTTTTTTTTTAAATCTCAAAACAATATCTTCAGTTTCTAAAACATTACAAACCAACTCTAAAACAATGAAAGCATAATACATCTCAAGAATAAACCTGGATCCTCTAAATGTTCAAAATTTTAACTAATTTTCAAACAAAAATTTCATTAAGTCAGATTCTAACAACGATACAGGGCCAACCCTATCCATTTAGAGGCTTAAAGCAAAATTTAAAATTAGACTTTTAAAATGTATTTTTGAATAATAATTTTATGGTTGTTAAGAGTTGAACTCAATACCAAACAAAAAGAGGCCTAAATTTTACCAACTCAACTACAATTTTATATGTGTGTGTGTGACTAATGCGTCATTCTATATTTTTATAACTAAATAAAAAATTTTGGAACCTTTTTAAAGCCCAAATTTTTTAGGCCTAAAGCCCTAGCCTTAGTAGCTTGGCCCTTGGGTCGGCCCTGCAACGATAAAACAACTGGTACAACGCTTGTATTTTTATTTATTTATTTTGCAGGGAAAAGAAGAAATAACCATAGCATGAGAAACTCGCCTAGTTGACTCAGTTAATTGAATCAACGAAGGGAGGAAGCGAGTACTTCGAGTGCCTCCAACTTCGAATCAACTCGAACTTCTCCGATCAACCCGTCTTCAATCATGCCACTTCCGATTATCCTTTTTCGATCTTTGCAACCGTCCATTAACCTTCCTATGATGTCATTCGATTACCAATCCGCAACCCACACCTCACCGCAACACAGTGAAATCACCTCCACGGATCTGCAATCCATTCGATGTCACGGAAATCAGCGATCAATCTCCTAAGCTCCCTCAGATCAGGACCTAGCCGCCGCGCCGGAATCTTACGCCGTCGACAAATAACCGGCCAGCCATTCCACCAATTACTTCTGATCCATTCCCAAGTACAGTAAATTTCTCTTTTAATCTTGATTTTATCAGACTCACTATTTGCTTCTCTGGTTTTCCATTGAAACAGAAAAAGAGATGCGGCTGTTGTTTTCGGCACGAAGATTTGGGTTTCTCTTGGTGTTTCACGAGAGAAAGAACGAAACAATAGGGAAGAAGTGGTTTGATCAATAACTTCATGTTCCTGTTAATATTCAATATTTTTATCAGTAACTTCATGTTCCCGTTAATATGCAATATTTTGATTAGTAACTTCATGTTTCCGCTAATATTTATATTTTGATCAGTAACTTCATGTTCCTGTTAATGTTAAATATTTTTATCAGTAACTTCATGTTCCTGTTATTAGTTAATTCTTGTTTTCGTTATTATTCAATATTTTGATCAATAACTTCATTTTCCTGGTTAATATTCAATATTTTGGATCAGTAATTTAGTATTCCTGTTAATATTAATTATTTTGGTCACTAACTTTATCTTCCCGTTAATATTAATTGATTAAAATCAATTTACAAATCAAATATATTATTTCAGATATAAATATATTTGAATCAATCGTATAATTATTCCTATATATAAATAATTTTGTTTTGGAATTATCTTGTAATACCCGGTATAATAATTGTCCGATTATTATTACTAAATTGATTTAGTATAAATAATAGGATAAATAAATACACATTCTTGCTAATAAGCCTTTATATTACTTAAGCCAAATTAGTAAGAATAGGGTAACATAGACATTTCCCACTTAAATGAATTAGGGCATTGTTTGGTTCCTTATTCCTTCCCTTGGCAAAAACAGATTTTTGTGGTTTAGAGAAAGAAAAGAATAAGCGTGAAAGGGGAAGAGAGCAAGAGAAGAGTTCATCACCATCTTCAATCTTGCAAGATGAATTAGGGCATTGTTTGGTTCCTTATTCCTTCCCTTGGCAAAAACCAATGTGTTTCTGCATTTTTCTGTTTCTGAGATGGTCCGCTAAGCGGGCTAAGGCCGCTTAGCGGATGCTGAGTGTTTTTCCAGAATTTTGCAAGGCCGCTTAGCGGATGCTGTTTGTGAAAAATAAATCATCGCGAGCCCGCTAAGAAGACCCAGGCCGCTTAGCGGATGCTGTTAGTAACAAAATTTTCTGTTTTTCCCATGAGTGCAGTTCTGGTTCCTTAACTTGAACCGAACTCCTCCCTATTTATTAGTACTTACCAGTAGGTAGTGTGTGCAGTATTATATGACTTGCAATCTTGTAATTTCATTCGTCTACTTATGTGTGCGTGTTATGCATAATGCGGAAAAGTGGTAATTCCATTATTCTTGAAGTACTTGTTTATGTCTATGAATGCAATACAACTATATGTGATGAATCATGGCTATTTGCTAATACCCGTTGTTTCGTTTAAACATTCGGGGTTGATTGTATTGTGTGATCTTGGCATTATGTCGTGCTTGCGTATGCTTGAATCGAAGCGGGCCAAGGGCTAGATTGGGATGTGACTCCGACTATGTAGTCATTGAGACGTCCCGGGCTTTGTGGTCCATGGAACAGCCGATCATGAGATCAAATGGCTCACACTTGAGCTACCATTACAGTGTGCTTGTGAGGGTCGCGGGGAATTTTACTCACTTGGCGTTAACACACTTGCGTGCTCGGTATGGCGGGGTTATGTGGCCACATAGGCTAATACATAATCGGTAACTCCCCTCTAGTGAAGTAAAGTAGACTAACACTAGGCTTTCGCCCGATAGGCTCATGTGTCAAGGTGGCGTTTTGTACTTGGCGTAACTCACTTGCGTGAAGAAGGTTAATATGACAATGACGCCAATTAGGCTAAGGTCATCTCACGGCCACTTAGGCTTGTGTGAACCCGTTTAACCGTCTTGCAGTGTGCTTGTACAATTCTCTTGACAATAGGCATGGGTGTAACTCATCGAGGCTGTGTATGTTCTATAATCTATGTCGAGGCTCTAACGCGCTTCTGGATTCCTCGTATATGGATGAAGGTTTGCATACTTGTTTGGTTATGACTGTGTGTTTGCATAAGATGAGTCCAATGGTGGATGAATCATTTGTTTACCCCGTATTTGTACCGGATGTGAGGACAACCTAAATCAATGGTGGATTCGTTTGCTATGCATGTACCCTTTTGATCCGAGTGGACTAATAAGATAGGCGGACTCACTGAGATTTAGTAATCTCATCCCATTCCAATTCTATCTTTTTCAGGTGGTTCGAGGAAAGATCGCGGCAAAGGCAAGATGGAGTAGTCCTTTGACGTTTCTTCGTGGATGTTACCTGTAGTTTCCCATTTTCGTGCTTTTGTAGTATCTTATCTGGACATGTACTTGATTTATGATGTATTATTTTGGCCATGATACTTTCGTCTTTCTTTTGTATCTCGTACTGTAATGTACCTTATTCTGATGCGATATTATGTTGTCATTGTGTACCATTATTAGCATTACATGCATATTATTCTAGATATATATGTGTGGGTGTTACAGTTGGTATCAGAGCAGGTCGATTCTCGGCTTTGCTAAGATGCATCATAATGCAGTACAATTCTTCCTCATATGTGTATAGTCGGCATGATTCCTTATGTCTTAGTTATGGCATTGATCCTGATCAACTTAGTTCCGTGTGTAGGACAGACAGGGAGATGGCTGAGCAACGCAGAGGCCCCGGTAGGCCCGGAACAAGGAATGTGGAGCTCGAGCAAGAAACGGGAAATGCATGTATACCTTGGCAGCAGATAGTGCAACAGATGCAACATCAGAATCAGATGATGATGCAGATGATGCAAGGTATGCACGGGCAACAACCTCCTACTCCAGTTCCCGTTCAACCAGCTGCAACTGGACCAGATTTTCGTGCTTTCTTCATAATGGATCCCCCAGAGTTTGCAGGTGGTCTTGACCCGGTGTTAGCTCATGATTGGCTGGCCAGTATGGAGAGAGCATTCCAAGCAATCCAGTGTAATGAAGAGGAGAAGGTGATCTTTTCTACACAAAAGATGAAGGGACCGACTCTTAGATGGTGGAATATCGCATCTACTAATTTCACTACTCAAGAGATCCTTAAGGATTGGCATCACTTCAAGGTGGCATTTCTAGAGAAGTATTTCCCTAACAGTGTCCGGACCCAAAGAGAAAGAGAGTTCCAGAACTTCAAGCAGGGTAACATGTCTGTTTCAGAGTATGCTGAGAAGTTTGAAGACATGGCCGATTACTCCCGACAGGCTGTTTATGCTCCAGATGAATTATGGAAGATTGATCAGTTTATGATGGGTTTGAGGGCCGATATTGCTCATAGTGTGTCACAAAGAGAGTTCACCACTTATGCTAAATGTTTGAGGCAATGTTATGTTTCTGAAAACAGTTTGAAGAGGGTTCAAGAAGAAAGGGATCAGAATAGGACTAACTACAAAGAACAAGGAAGGACTACTTAACACCTGAAGCCCTGTAACTCTCCATCGAAGAAGAAGCAAGGTTATGGTGACCAATCGACTTAACCTCCTTATTGTCACAAGTTTAAGAAGAGACATACCAGAGATTGCAAATTCGCTTCAGTTACTTGTTTCGGATGTGGCGAGCAGGGTCACATATCTCCGCATTGTCCTAAAAAGAAGGCTCCTGAGAAGACTACGGGTTGAGTCTATACCTTAGATTCGAGGAAGGCTAAAGGGAACAACAATCTCATTGCGGGTACGTGTTATGTAAACAACCAACCATTGTGTGTTTTAGTTGATTGTGGAGCTACTCATTCTTTTATCTCAACCGAGTGTTTATCGACTTGGTTTGGAAGTTACTCAATTACCCGACCCTATGGTCATATGTCTTCGGCAACGGATGATATAGTGGAAGCTCGACTTATTTATAAAGATTGTTCGGTGTCTTTTAATGGTCGTGACTTCCCGATCGATCTAATTTACCTACCCCTCAAGAGACTCGATGTCATTCTTGGAATGGATTGGTTGTCTCCTAATTCGGTGTATATCGGCTGCAAGGAGAAGGCAATATTCAATCCTGCAGAAGAGACTTCTTCTGATGATGCAATTACCAAGTTGATTCAAGGTACGGTCAAGACGGTTAATTATCTCTTTTCTAAAGAAAGATCCTTTCTTTTAGTTCTTTCCAAGGAACCTTCTGTGAGAATGGAATTGTCTGAAATTCTAGTGGTGTGCGAATTTCCTGATGTATTTCCTGAGGATATCACTTCTCTTCCTCCAGAAAGAGAAGCGGAATTCTCAATTGATCTCGTTCCTGGCACTTCCCCTATTTCCATCACTCCATATAGGATGTCTCCTATCAAGCTCAGGGAGTTGAAGATCCAGTTAGAAGAACTCATAGCTAAGCACTTCATTCAGCCCAATGTTTCTCCATGGGGAGCTCCTGTTCTTTTGGTGAAGAAAAAGGATGGAAGTATGCGGTTGTGTATTGATTACTGCCATCTGAACATAGTCACTATAAAGAACTAATACCCCTTACCGTGGATTGATGACCTCCTAGATCATTTGAAAGGAGCCATGTGTTCTCGAAGATTGATCTCAGGTCAGTGTACCATCAGATTCGGGTAAAGAGCTCAGATGTGCCAAAGACTGCTTTCAGAACTCGGTATGGTCAGTATGAGTTTTTGGTCATGCCTTTTGGAGTGACCAATGCTCCGGATGTTTTCATGGATTACATGAACCGAATATTCCAACCATATCTGGATCAGTTTGTAGTAATCTTCATTGATGACATCTTTGGGTATTCTCGGACTTCCGAAGAGCATGAAGAACATTTACGGATCGTGTTGACTACTCTTCGAGAAAAGAAGTTGTATGCGAAGTTCAGCAAGTGTGAGTTTTGGCTATCTGAAGTAAGTTTTCTTGGACACGTCATATCTGGAGGAGGTGTAGCGGTAGACCCTTCTAAGGTAGAAGCAGTGGTGAATTGGGATCGACCGAAGTGTGTGACTGAAGTCAGAAGTTTCTTAGGATTGGATGGTTACTATCGAAGATTTATCATGGGATTGGATGGTTACCGTTGAAGAAACTTACTCGGAAGGAAGTTGCTTTTGAGTGGAGCTCCGAGTGCGAGCAGAGTTTTTTGAAACTTAAGAAGAAGTTGTCTTCTACCCTTGTGTTAGTGATTTCGGACCCAAACCGATCATATGAAGTGTTATGTGATGCTTCTAAGAAAGGTTTAGGTGGAGTGTTGATGCAAGACGGTCAGGTGGTAGCTTATGCATCTGGGAAATTGAGATCTCTTGAAGAGAATTATCCGACCCATGATCTTGAACTTACTGCAATAGTTTTTGCACTCAAAGTGTGGCGACATTATTTGTATGGAGTCCACTTTGAGATGTTCAGTGATCATAAGAGTATGAAATACCACTTCGATCAGAAGGAGCTGAATATGCATCAAAGAAGGTGGATGGAATATCTTAAAGATTATAACTTTGAACTGAAGTACCATCCCAGAAAAGCTAATAAGGTAGCAAATGCCTTAAGTAAGAAGGAATTTCGGGTTGCGGAATTGATAATGTTGGAATACGGACTATTGGATAAATTTTGAAACCTTAATCTTCAATTCGAATGGACGGCCAATGGTGTATTGATTAGTAACTTGAGTATTCAGAATGAACTTCGAGAAAGAATTCGAGTAGCACAAGGATTTGATGAGCAATTACAAGCAAGTGAAAGCATGTCTGATTTTATTAGAGCACCTGATGGAATTCTTTTGTTTAAGCAGAGAATGTGTATACTTGATGATTCTGAATTGAAGCGTTTGATTCTTGATGAGGCATACAAGAGTAGATTTTCTATTCATCCTGGATCGACCAAAATGTATCAAGATTTGAAGAAAGACTTTTGGTGGCCAGTGAAGGATAGAAAAACACTTAGAAAGGGGGGGGGGGTTTGAATAAGTGTACTTTAAAAACTCTTAAGATAAAAACAATTGCACAATGATTTTTATCCTTGTTTGTTGTTAACGAAACTACTCCAGTCCACCCCCTTAGAGTGATTTACCTCACCTGAGGATTTAATCCACTAATCAATCTTGATTACAATGGTTTTCCACTTAGATACCCTCTAAGTCTTCTAGAGTATTCTGATCACAACCTGATCACTCTAGGAACACAATACTTAAATACCCTCTAAGACTTTCTAGAGAATCCGATCACAACTTGATCTCCTCTAGTTCTTTACAAATGAATGTAAACAAATTCTTACAAGAGTTATACAATGCTTCTTAAAAAGCTATAATCACAACTGTGATATTTCTCTTAAAGTTTAAGATTAATCTCACTAAAATATTACAACAGTAATGAAGTGAGGTTGAAGATGAAGTTTTGAGAGCTTTTCACTTTGACAGCGTTTCTGTATGTTTGCGCAGAGTGTTGTATTCAGCTTCTCATCAGAACTTCTATTTATAGGCGTTTGAGAAGATGACCGTTGGGAGCATTTAATGCGTTGCGTGATCCGTACAACATTGCATTTAATGTTTCACTCTTTTGTCAACTACCTCGAGCCTTGCTTTTCCTGCTTTAACTGACTTTGCCTTTAATAGCTTCTAACGTTCCTTTTGTCAGTCAGCGTAGCCTGCCATCCTGTACTTGCTTCTGATCTGATCTTTGTAGATACAACGTTTGAATATATCAGAGTCAAATAGCTTGGTGCAGAGCATCTTCTTGTCTTCTGGCCTTGAAGTGCTTCTTAGCGTGATACCATAAGAACTTCAGTGCGTCTGCTTCTGAACTCAAGTTCTTCTGATGCTTCAGTAGACCATGTTCTGATTCTGCTTGACCATCTTCTGATGTCTTGCGAGAGCATGTTCTGATGTTGCATACTTGAACCTTCTGAGTCAGTGCTTCTTGCGCTGATTTGTGCATACTCTATATATATTTCCTGAAATGGAAAATGCATAGGATTAGAGTACCACATTGTCTTATACAAAATTCATATACATTGTTATCATCAAAACTAAGAATATTGATCAGAATAAATCTTGTTCTAACAATCTCCCCCTTTTTGATGATGACAAAAACATATATAATGTATATGAATTTGCAATCAGAATATCAGATGACTAAAGACAATTACACAGTTATAGCGTAAGCATATAAACATAGTGTGAATATGTCACCCCCTGAGATTAACAATCTCCCCCTGAAATAAATACTAGAAGAATTTTAAATAAAAGACTTCCCTGAGTATTTTCCATTTCAGTCTAGACTTTCACATTTGCTTAAATCTTCAGAACATTCAGAGCTTCTGCTTCTTGCTTCCATGGGACAGCTTCAGAGCTTTGAATTTCTTCTTGAATCATTGCATGCTAGATTGTATCAGAACATTGTTGAATGTACCAGAGCATCATCAGAGCATCTCTACATCCTGAAATGTTTCAGAACAAACTAAACGACAAAAGTCAGAGCATGAATGAATCAGAAACATTCTTTTAAGAAGAAACATATATCAGAGCAAAAACTCTGGTAAGTTCTTAAACAGAATGTATATCAGAACATATGAGGGATAAGAATGTGTTAGAGCATATTCTGCCACGAGAATATCAGAACACTCTTCCTTCTTGCTTTTGATCTTTGAAGCTTCACAGCACTAAGCATGCTTCAATTTCCAAGAACATGCTTCTTTCTGAAATAGCATATTCTTCATGTGTTTGCTTCTCAAGCCAATCACATGTTCTTCATGTATTTGCTTCTTATGCCAATAAGATCTTCTTATGCCAATCTTGCAAAGATATTCTCAAAGACATAGAGCTTGCAAATAGCGTTAGAAATGTTGAGACTTAATCCCAGCAATTGATAATATAAATCAAATCAATTATCACATTTTCTCCCCCTTTTTGTCATAACATCAAAAAGCAAATAAAAGATTCAGATGAAAAACAAACAATATGGAGAGAAGATAAATTTCATTGATCCAACAAAAATTATCAGAAGATACAAAAGATGCAAGAAAACAGATGCGAGAACAAAGAGACAACTAAGACCAAAGGACTACGACTAGCCTAGTTTAGAAACTATCTTGGCCAGAAGGTCTTGAATCTCAGAGGTGCTTTCAGTCTGCTTCTCCATGAAGGTTCTGAACTCCTCATGCGCTTCATCATGCTTATCCAAGCGAGAAGCTAGAACATCTTGATTCTATTGAAGGGCCTTGATAGCGTTCACCAGAACTGAGGGTTCAGCAGAAGAAGATTCACAGCTATCGTTCAGAGGGATAGCATTTCCAGCAGCAGCATCCAATCTGAGAACATCTTCTTGAGTTTCCTCAACAGTACTTTTCTCAGAAGGATGATTCTCAGCATCTTCCATCTCAACATCAGCTTCTGACACAGAAGCATCTTCAGCATATTCTGGATCAGGGATCTCAGAATCTTCATTCTCCAGAGCTTTAAGAATCTCAGCCAGATTCTTTGGAGGAATGGGAGCAGCAACTTCTGAAGGGTAGACAACTTTAGGAATGACCATGTTAGGTGCCTTCTTAGAAGGATTCTCCCTTAGCCAGTTGAATAGCCATTGAAAATCTCCAGTCAAGACAGGATATTTTGGCTTCCATACGACCATAGTCAGGCATGGTTCATCTTCCAACTCATCCACAAACTTCTTCTCTTCAAGAGATCTCCAATTTCTGATAGGATGATAGTACTTACCATCATCAAGATCCAAGCAGTAACCAGAAGATCCTGATGCTTCAGCAACACATCTCTTCTGGATGTTCAGTGCATCATTCTGAAAATCCTTTTTGAAGCGATTCCATAAGCCCTGAGTAGCAACATGATTCAGGTTGGAGTCATGAGCAGCTCTCAAAATTTCCATCCTCTTGCTGAACTTTATATTGAATAGAGCAAGGTCAATAGGAATGGTGGGTTCAGGAGGGTTAAAAGTGAAGCGATAGTCAGGGTAAAGAAGAGAATAAGGGTTGGATTCTTTGTTTGGTAAAGAAGAGGTTAAAGAAGGTGGAGATTCTTTGGTGAAGGTAGATGAAGATGGATTATCAGAAGGTGTTGGGGGAATGGAATTTAGTAGTTCAGGGTTCAGAATAAGGGTAGAAGGAGGTGGTTGGAAACTGTTTGGGATGGTGAGGGAATTTTGAGGTTCAGAAGGAGGAGGCTTTTTCTAAGAGGAACTAGCAGCTTTTAAAGCACGGAAAGATTCCCTGATGCGCTTCTCTTGATATTCTTTGGAATTTACTTTAAGAGGATCATAAGTGATCTTCTGCTTCTTAGCTTGCTTAGCTTCTTCTTCTGAAGCTTTTCTCTTCAATCTTGCTTCTTTCTTCTTCAACTCAGCTAGAGATGGAAGAACTCTTCCTCGAATCCATGCAGGATCAACAGAAGATTGAGCTTTGACAAAAGACTTCAAATAACGCTTAACAGCCTTGTCAAGCTCTTCTTTGAACAAAGGAGCAAAACCTTCAACAGGAACTCTTCTAGTCAGAATATTTGGAAATATTCTGGGAATATAAGTTACTTCTCAATCAGACACATCCTTTGTAGGTCAAAAGCATTCAGAATGTGTCCTTGAATGACACCAAAGAACTTGGGCGTCCCAACAGCTTTCAGAAGTTCCAACACGTCACTTTCTATCAGAATGTCTGAAATCATTCTGGCAAGAGGAATGGCATTCTTCTTGAAATCTGGATACTTCTTGCGTTCTTCATCTCGTGATTCTTCAATATTTGTTTTCAAATATTGAAATAGAATGCTTGAGATATTTACTTCATTTTCTTTTCCAATGCAGAAAAGAGCAAAATTCTGATCCTGATTTATATAAGTAGAGGTAAAGAATCGCTTTCTATGATAGAGAGATCCTAGAATAATCTCAGCCCAAACTCTGTAGAACGGCTTCAACGAACCTGTTTGATGAGATGCAACACCAGAAGCAGTAGATATTTCTTTATCAACTGTTTCCCAATCAACTCTTCCAGGAAGAGCACCTGTGATTCCTTCTTCATCCTCTAGATTGTACAGCTTTCTGATCAACTTCTCAGTTATCATAACCTCATGCCCTAACACGAAAGAGATGATAGCTGTTGGAGTAACCGTTGCATGAGCCCAGAAATCCTTTACTAAAACAGGATATATTGGTCCAACCAGTCTTTCAAGGTAGTTTGACCAACCTTGTTCCATCATTTCAGCATTTGTATTGAAACCATGTTGCCTTAGATTTTCAAAGTCAACTGATGATTCACAAAGAACTTCCAGTTCAGTTGAAGGAATAGAACACGTCTTCAAAGGAGTGTATCCGTATTTGCGTTGAACAAGATGAGCATATGACACTTTTCGTTTTTGAGTACTTGACGAAGAAAGCATGAAGATACTCTGAGATTCGGTTTAGAACTAGGTTTTATGCAAACAATGAAAGAGAGAGAGAGAGAGAGAGAGAGAGAGAGAGAGAGAGAGAGAGAGAGAGAGAGAGAGAGAGAGAGAGAGAGAGAGAGAGGGGGGAGAGAGAGAGAGAGAGAGAGGGAGAGAGATGAATGAAGAGAGGGAATGTAAAAAGATGAAATGAATGTGTAGATGAGTATATAAAGGGACGAATTTGAAATGAAATGCAATACGTGTTTGAATGAATATGATTACAGAAAACATGGAATCAAATGCATTTAATGAGAGATGACGTTAGGAGAGATAATTTGAAAATTGAAATGATTTGCACAGTTACCTAGGGCGGCGTCTCCTCAACTGCACGCATGCTTGTCCAAATAGAGTGAACACGTGTTCATCTTCTAGAACAACTGGTGACAGCTGTTTTACTTTAAAAGATATTCTGAATCAACTTAGATAATGAAACGTTAGTAATAACAAAATCAGAACTTCTAAATGATCACAATCAGAACTTCTTATAAGAAGATAATCCAAACACATTTCAGAACTTATCCATACGTCGGAACTTCTCATTTTCTCATTCTGGGCATAAATCCATACTGATATTCTTCAGAATGAACTTAAATCTATCTTCAGCAAGGGGTTTTGTAAAGATATCAGCCCATTGATGGTCTGTATCCACAAAGTTTAAAGAAAGAACACCCTTTTGAACATAGTCCCTAATGAAATGATGTTTAATCTCAATATGTTTAGCTTTGGAATGTAAGATTGGATTTTTTGATAAACATATAGCAGAAGTATTATCACAGAAGATAGGAATGTTACTCTCATAAATCTGATAATCTTCTAACTGACTCTTCATCTAGAGCATCTGTGTGCTACAACCAGCAGCAGCAACATATTTTGCTTCTGTTGTTGAGAGGGCAATGGTAGCTTGCTTCTTGGTGTACCAGGAGATCAGGTGACTTCCAAGAAATTGACAACTTCCAGAAGTACTTTTCCTTTCAACTCTATCTCCAGCGTAATCAGCATCACAATATCCTACTAAGTTGTACTCTTTAGATCTTCTGTAAACTAAACCAACATTAGTAGTACCTTTCAAATACCTCAGAATTCTCTTAACAGCTGTTAAGTGAGATTCTCTAGGATCTGATTGGAATCTTGCACACAGACAAACACTGAATAAAATGTCAGGTCTAGAAGCATTCAGATATAAAAGAGATCCAATCATACCTCTGTACAACTTCTGATCTACCTTCTTACTTACCTCATCCTTACCTAGGACACACGTTGGATGCATGGGAGTTTTGGCTTCTTTGCTTTCAGAAAGATTAAACTTCTTCAGAAGTTCTTTCACATACTTCGTTTGATGAACATATGTTCCATCAGAAGTTTGATTGATTTGAATCCCAAGGAAGTACTTGAGTTCTCCCATCATGCTCATCTCGAACTCAGCCTGCATAGACTTAGCAAACTCCTTTCCAAGTGTAGCATTAGATGTTCCAAAGATAATATCATCAACATAAATTTGACAAATTAAAATATCTTTCTTAAATGTTTTACAGAAAAGAGTAGTATCCACTTGTCCTCTAGTGAAACCATTGTTCAGAAGGAAAGAACTTAATCTTTCATACCAAGCTCTAGGAGCTTGCTTCAATCCATACAATGATTTCTTTAATTTGAAAACATGTTATGGAGACTTAGAGTCTTCAAAACCAGGAGGTTGGTGAACATAAACTTCTTCTTCTATATAACCGTTTAAGAAGGCACTCTTAACATCCATCTGATATAGAGTGATGTTATGTTTAGTGGCAAAAGAAATCAATAAGTGAATAGATTCTAACCTGGCCAATGGTGCAAAGATTTATGTATAGTCAATCCCTTCTTGCTGACTATAGCCCTGAGCAACCAGTCTGGTTTTGTTTCTTACAACTTCTCCTTTCTCGCTCAGCTTGTTTCAGAAGACCCACTTGGTTCCAATGATGTTGAATCCTTTTGGTCTAGGAACAAGATCCCATACATCATTCCTTGTAAACTTATTTAGTTCTTCTTGCATGGCAATTATCCAGTCTGCATCTTCAAGAGCTTGATCAACAGAAGTTGGCTCGATCAAAGAAACAAGACCTAATTGACATTCTGCATTGTTCTTAAGGAATGCTCTTGTTCTGATAGGATCATCCTTCTTTCCAAGAATGACATCTTCTGAGTGAGCAGATATGAGTCTAGAAGATCTTCTGACTGTTGGCTCTTCAGAAATTCTGAGATTCTCAAAAGATGCAGCAACTTGATCTTCTGATCCTTTGCTTCTGAGATCTTCAGCTTCTGATACTTTGCTTCTTGGTTCTTCAGCTTCTGATATTGAGATATCTATATCTGCAAAATTCTCAAACTGCTTTGGCTTTTTAAGACCAAGCTTATCATCAAATTTGATATTGATTGATTCTTCTACAATCAATGTTTCAGTATTGTATACTCTGTAGCCTTTAGAGCGTTCAGAATATCCAAGAAGGAAACACTTATGTGCCTTAGAATCAAACTTATCAAGATGATCTTTAGTATTCAGAATGAAACAAACACATCCAAAAGGATGAAAATATGAAATGTTGGGCTTTCTGTTCTTCCACAATTCATAAGGAGTCTTATTTAGAATAGGTCTTATAGAGATTCTATTTTGAATATAACATGCAGTATTTATTGCTTCTGCCCAGAAATGCTTAGCCATATTGGTTTCATTGATCATGGTTCTGGCCATTTCTTGTATAGTCCTATTCTTTCGCTCTACAACTCCATTTTGCTGTGGAGTTCTAGGGCAAGAGAAATCATGGACAATACCATTTTCTTTGAAGAACTCCTCAAAGAATCTGTTCTCAAATTCGCCACCATGATCACTTCTGACCTTTATGATTTTGCACTCCTTCTCAGATTGAATCTAAGTACAGAATTCAAAGAACACTGAATGAGACTCATCCTTGTGTTTTAAGAACTTTACCCATCTCCAGCGGCTATAATCATCTACGATGACTAATCCATATTTCTTCCCTCTGACAGATGCTGTTTTGACTGAGCCAAACAGATCAATGTGCAGAAGTTCTAGCGGCCTAGAGGAAGAGACAACATTCTTAGATTTGAATGCAGGTTTGGAGAACTTGCCCTTCTGACATGCTTCGCAAAGCGCATCTGATTTGTTTTTCAGATTTGGGAGTCCTCTGACCAGATTTAGTTTGTTGATCTGAGAAATCTTTCTCAAACTAGCCTGGCCTAATCTTCTGTGCCAGACCCATTGCTCTTCACTAACAGACATAAGGCAAGTCACCTTCTGCTTCTCAAGATCAGAAAGATCAATCTTATAAATGTTGTTCTTTCTCTTGCCTGTAAATAGGATTGAGCCATCCTTCTGACTTACAGCCTTGCAAGACTTTTGATTGAAGATTATGTCATAACCATTGTCACTTAATTGACTTATGGACAACAAGTTATGCGCTAATCCTTCTACAAGAAGTACATTGGATATGGAAGGAGAGTTACCAGTACTTATGGTTCCGGAGCCAATAATCTTGCCCTTCTGATCTCCTCAAAACTTGACTTCTCCAGCGGACTTAAGCACTAGGTCTTGGAACATAGACCTTTTTCCCGTCATGTGTCGCGAGCACCCAATGTCCAGGTACCATGACATGCTGTGCTTTGTCTTCTTTGCTGCCAAGGATATCTGCAACAGAAATTATCTTCTCTTTAGGTACCCACAACTTCTTGGGTCCTTTCTTGTTAGTTTTCCTCAAGTTCTGATTGAACTTGGATTTAGCATAATAAACAACAAAAGGTACAACATGATATTCCTTAGGTTTAGCAGCATGATATTTTCTAGGTTGTGTCACATGCTTCTTAGTGTGTGTAACATGAAAGCTTTTGGCATGTGAAGTGAGCCTAATATCATGTGAGTGGCCATACTTGAACTGATCATACAATGGCTTGTATGTGATTTTCATATCATCTACAGGTTCAAGTTTGTGTGGGTTATCACCCTCATAGCCAATACCAACTCTTTTGTTTCCAGAAACATCATATATCATAGAAGCAAGATGACTTCTGCCAATACTTCTAGATAAGAATTTTCTAAAGCTCAAGTCATATTCTTTCACAATATGGTTCAGGCTAGGAATAGACTTTTCTGATTCAGAAGGAGATCCAATATCTTTGGATAATTTTAAAACTTTTTCCTTCAGTTCAGAATTTTCCACTTCCAGCTTCTTAGTTTCAGAATCAAATAGCTTTTTCAGCTTTTTGTATTTGATACTAAGATGAGCCTTGAGTTCCAGAAGTTCTGTTAAACTAGAAACTAACTCTTCTCTAGATAGTTCAGAAAATACCTCTTCAGAATCTGATTCTGATGTAGATTCTGATCCATCATCAACTGTGGCCATCAGTGCAATGTTTGCCTGCTCGCCTTCAGAGTCTGATTCTGATTCTGAATCTGAATCATCCCACGTTGCCATAAGACCTTTCTTCTTATGAAACTTCTTCTTGGGATTCTCCTTCTGAAGTTTTGGACACTCATTCTTGTAGTGACCAGGCTCATTGCATTCATAGCATGTGACCTTCTTCTTGTCAGATCTTCTGCTTCCAGAAGATTCTCCTTGTTCAAGCTTCTTAGAACTTCTGAAGTTCTTGAACTTCCTGTGTTTGCTCTTCCAGAGTTGGTTTACCCTTTTGGAGATCATGGACAGTTCATCTTCTTCTTCTGATTCTGATTCTTCAGAATCTTCTTCTTCAGCCTGAAAAGCGTTAGTGCATTTTTTATAATTAGATTTTAATGCAATAGACTTACCTTTCTTCTGAGGTTCATTTGCATCCAGCTCTATTTCATGGCTTCTTAAAGCGCTGATCAGCTCTTCCAAAGAGACTTTATTCAGATCCTTTGCTATCTTGAATGCAGTCACCATTGGGCCCCATCTTCTGGGCAAGCTTCTAATGATCTTCTTGACATGATCAGCCTTGGTGTATCCCTTGTCAAGAACTCTTAATCCAGCAGTTAGTGTTTGAAATCTTGAGAACATTTTCTCAATGTTTTCATCATCCTCCATCTTGAAGGCTTCATATTTCTGGATCAAGGCAAGAGCTTTTGTCTCCTTGACTTGGGCATTTCCTTCATGAGTCATTTTCAATGATTCATATATGTCATAGGCAGTTTCCCTGTTAGATATCTTCTCATATTCAGCATGAGAGATAGCATTCAGCAAAACAGTCCTACACTTGTGATGATTTTTGAATTCTTTCTTTTGATCATCACTCATTTCTTGTCTTGTCAGCTTTACTCCTCTAGCTTTCACTGGATGTTTGTAACCATCCACCAGAAGATCTCATAAGTCACCATATAAACCAAGAAAGTAACTTTCAAGTTTATCTTTCCAATATTCAAAGTTTTCACCATCGAATACTGGTGGTCTAGTGTAACCATTGTTACCATTTCCATTGTGTTGCTCAGCAGAGCCAGATGTAGATGTAGGTGGTGGAGTTTCAACCATCTTGACTTAGCGTTTTTCTCTTCCTAAATCTTTTCTAAACACGGTTAAGTGCTTGCACCTTAGAACCAGCGCTCTGATGCCAATTGAAGGATAGAAAAACACTTAGAAAGGGGGGTTTGAATAAGTGTACTTTAAAAACTCTTAAGATAAAAACAATTGCACAATGATTTTTATCCTGGTTTGTTGTTAACGAAACTACTCCAGTCCACCCCCTTAGAGTGATTTACCTCACCTGAGGATTTAATCCACTAATCAATCTTGATTACAATAGTTTTCCACTTAGATACCCTCTAAGTCTTCTAGAGTATTCTGATCACAACCTGATCACTCTAGGAACACAATGCTTAAATACCCTCTAAGACTTTCTAGAGAATCCGATCACAACTTGATCTCCTCTAGTTCTTTACAAATGAATGTAAACAAATTCTTACAAGAGTTATACAATGCTTCTGAAAAAGCTATAATCACAACTGTGATATTTCTCTTAAAGTTTAAGATTAATCTCACTAAAATATTACAACAGTAATGAAGTGAGGTTGAAGATGAAGTTTTGAGAGCTTTTCACTTTGACAGCGTTTCTGTATGTTTGCGCAGAGTGTTGTATTCAGCTTCTCATCAGAACTTCTATTTATAGGCGTTTGAGAAGATGACCGTTGGGAGAATTTATAGGCCACTTAGCGGATGCTGAGTATTTTTCCAGAATTTCACAAGCCCGCTAAGCGGACCCAGGCCGCTTAGCGGATGCTGTTTGTGAAAAATAAATCATCATGAGCCCGCTAAGCGGACCCAGGCCGCTTAGCGGATGTTGTTAGTAACAGAATTTTCTGTTTTTCCCATGAGTGCAGTTATGGTTCCTTGACTTGAACCGGACTCCTCCCTATTTATTAGTACCTACCTGGAAGTCAGGCATTGATCCTAAATACAACGAGAGTGTTTTAGGCATCAATTAGGACTTAATAACTTTTCAAAATACACTTCTAATTGAAATGGGCGAGCGAGAGCAAAGACTCATGGTTAGGATTGTGGCTTTAATCAATTAGACCAAGAGGGTGAGATTGAGTCTTTAAATTTGTTATTTTCTATTGAAAATGATTTATTGTCAACTAACGCCAAATAATTATTGAGTCTCAAAGGAACGATTGGAAATTACATTCCAGTCTTGCTTTTATTAGTATTTTCTTAACCAAATTTTATTTCTGTTTTTAATTTCCTTTTGCAACTAAAAATCCTTTCTAATAGCCTTAGATTTACAAAGCAATAGTAGATATCGATAGGATTGACTATTGGTCTCTGTGGATTCGACAATCTTCTATATTACTTCGATATTTCTGTGCACTTGCAGATGCATCAGTCTTATTGTATATATTGGTCGATAATTGCACATGAATTCATTCGGTGAAAAAGAGGCAATGTTCGGTAATTTCGTTGGAGCTATTGACTTGTCCTAAACCTAGAAGATTGGTTTGAAGCTTAGAGGACGGACTTATTGGTGGTTATCTATCTGAGATATGGACGCGGGGAATCCGCTAAGGATAACATTGCTACCACATGCTTTTGCATTAAGTCGCATTGGAGTCGCATGTGTCGATGTGAATTGCATTTGGTGTGTTTATGTGCTAATTGTGTAAATTGGTACTTTGTTGATAATTGTGATTGGACTACTTGATATTTTGAATCAGTTGAGCTATGTCGTATTGGTAAACATATGTATTTATGAAGTGTCGAATACATGTATGTTAGAAGTGTGTGGAATTCGTTGTTCTATGTTGTTATACATTGTTTATTCTTATATATTTCCTATAATAACATGAATTCTCACCCTTCTGTTGAATGATGTTTTGTACGACATCGCTCAGGTACCGAGGAGTAGAGGTGCTCGCTTACAAGGATTTAGCCAAGGAGCGTTTGTTTTATCCTTTCCTAGGTAGTGATTGTCTAATGCTCTGGTAATGTAACACTTGGGGGTTTTCGTTTGATTTTCATGTTATGTTGAGAGATATTGTAATACTTTCTTTACATTTTGATTATGTTGGATGATGTAATGCAGTCGTATTGCCAAATGCTTGTATGCATGGATTATCTTATGTTATGAGATATATTCATTATTGGTATCATTTTATATTTCCGCTATGATGTGCATATGAAACATGATAATTCAAATGTGTGTTATGAACATGACCAGATGCATTTCGTATGTTTGATTTAAGTTGTATTTTATAATACATGTGACGCCCTTTTGATATGCATGGTTTTACTCTGATTATGCAATATGTTTGTTGTGGGTTTAGAGGGTGTTACACCAACTACCAAATGCCTTGACGAATTTTCTTGGAAAAATGCTAGTAATGGAACTCTGTATTTAAAGTTTTCTTACCAATACAAGCATCATACCTCTCCCGTCTTCCCGTGGGAGGATTACATTTGGCATAAATGTGTTCCTCCTTCTTGTTCTTTACTGTCTTTAACGATGTTACAAGAAAAACTTTCTACTGATGAACAATTACAACTTTGAGGCATTCAAATGGTATTTATGTGCGCCCTTTGTAAATTTAATCGGGAATCCATCGACCATTTATTTTTCCTTTGTCCTTTTGCTGTCAAATTATGGGACTGGTTGGGAAACCTTGTTTAAATTGACATATTGTTAGTGCAAAAAATCTAGTAAGGTATGTTGATGGCGCATTGGAAGGGAAAGTCCCACAGATCAAAGGTTTGGACTCCACAAATTGGGTTTGTAAGGAAGTTTAGGAAAATTACTGAGATAGAGCTATCAAGGTCGACACAGC
Source organism: Vicia villosa (assembly GCF_029867415.1). Classification (NCBI taxonomy): domain Eukaryota; kingdom Viridiplantae; phylum Streptophyta; class Magnoliopsida; order Fabales; family Fabaceae; genus Vicia; species Vicia villosa. The sequence goes on along the minus strand of NC_081181.1, from coordinate 36,334,140 downwards.
CTAGATAGTGTGTCGACCCTGTTTCATTCGACCATGCAAAAGATTGAGACTTAGAAAACATGTGGTTAAGCTTACGCTGGGGACAACGTCGAAATGAAGATTGGAGCGGGGAATTTGAAATTCAAAACTCAGCAGTTAGAAGACTTGACTCCTGAAATGAGCGCCAGAAAGTGCAAAGAGCAGTTATGTAGGATCGTGCAGACGGTCATGTGGCTTATAGACATTTATTTTGTAGTTATGTAGTATGTAGGCAGTGATTTCGCAGTATTATAAATAGGAGATCCCACAAAGGGGCTCGAGGTGTTCACTTGCACTAGAAATCACTTGTAGAAACTTCATATTCCCAGAGCGAGGAAACAAAATTTTTCAAGGGTGCTAATGTACGTGTATCACCATTTTCACTTCAATGCAATTTCCTTATTTTTCTATCGTTCCTTTTGAACACTTTGTTTTATTTTCATTTACTTTCAAACTGTCTTTTTACATTGTCGTTTACATTGCTGAGCATAACTCTATTACGATAATAGAGTTTACCAAAGATACATTTGTTGTGTATCTCTTTTGAATGTTACAATGTCATGTTGGTCACGAGTCATCTTCAGTCAGTAGCATTAACGTCTTTGTGTGGAAAATTTACTTGTTCAAGTCTTTGTAGGAAACTGTTTTCTCACAGTTAGAACCTGTTTCGAATTGAACAAGTCAAGATCTTGGTTACATTAGCACTTATCTTAGGATTAACTAGTCAATCATGCGAGTAACCCTTAGTTTTTAGGCTTTGGGAGGACTAGCGGTTGTTTACCAATTTCCACAGTAAACAAAATGGCACGCCCAGTGGGACCTGTGCTGATGTAAGTTTATGAAATTTAGAAGTGGGAAACAATATAGTAGACCCCGGGAAACAGTAAGAATGTCAAATTCCAGTGTGGATGTAGTACCACCATGAACACTAACCACCACAGATCCAGTAGTTTCGCAGGTTGTAACTTTGCATTCGTTGACAAATGCAGCCACAACGACGTCAACTACATGTGCAGTTGTGACGCCTATCCCCTTGCCTCCACCGGGAAGTCCAGGATCGACAATGGCGACGAATATCCCTTTCAGGCCTAACATACCTCGTTTTGGCACAGCAGATCCTATTTATGGAATGTCGTATTCCTTAATGCTAGGATATCTGTCAACGTCAAATGCGGCACTCGTGACGGATAACACTCAGAACATAAGTTCGTCTTTACAGGGATCTGCATCAAATAATCAAAATAGGAACAATCAGAATAGAGCAGTGTCATTGTCGAATACTTCGGTAGCGGTGCTTAGGCAACAAATGGATGATAGTAACCATGAGTTAGTCAATATGTTAACTAATCAAATGGGTATTGTGCTTAATCCTATGATGCAGGAATCTGCCGAATCGAATAGACAAGTGGTCACCTAGTAGACTCGCTTATGCAATTTCTTGGGGGCACCTCAAACACCGGTTCGATAGGCACCCCAGATGAATAGGAAAAATGTTGTACCTACACAACCAAAGGCAGATTTAGTGGAGGAGGAAACAGTCCACCAGGGACAAATTCCCAGACCCCAACAAAACCAGGGTGTCGAGTTAGGAATGGGAGGATGCCACCCATTGGTGTTAGTGGGTCGATAACAAAATGCTGATTAGATTGTCGATCAATATCGACAAGAAGATATGGCAAAAGAAAACAATCTAACTACGGTTGTTGAGAGAATTATGGCTAGAAATGGCATGAGCGCCACGTTACAGAGGCCATTATATGTGTCTCCACTGGCTGAATTTATTCTTCAAACTGAGTTACCCAGGGGAACTAAAGTACCCAAATACAATAAGTTTGGGGGAGTGTCTGGCGAGTCGACAATAGAACATATTGCTAGGTATCTAACAGAGTCAAGAGATTTGGCTCATAACGAAAGTCTAAGAGTAAAAAAATTTCCTTCGTCCTTGACGAAGGCAGCCTTTACATGGTTTACCTCATTGGCCCCAAATACAATTGACTCATGGGCCAAACTGGAGAAGAAATTCCATGAACAATTTTATGAAGGGCATTCCAAAATAAGTTTGGCAGAATTGTCAGGGATCAAGAGAAGATTCACTGAGAGCATTGATGATTATTTAAATAGGTTTCGGTCATTGAAAGCCAAATGTTTTACGCAGGTGCCAGAACATGAACTTGTTCAGATGGCTGCTGGGGGTTTAGATTATTCCATTAGGAAGAAAATCAACCCTACCTTCGTAAAGATTATGTCACAATTAGCTGATAGGGTTCGACATCCCGAACGGCTAAGGTTGGAGAAAGTTAAACATACTAAGGCTAAGAAAGAAAAAGTAGCTTTTCTCGATTATGATGCGACAAATCCCATCTATGAGGCTGATTACACCTCACCAACAGAATTAGAGGTCAACGTGGCTAAAATGAAGCCAGAATCTTCATATGAGTGTCGGTTCTTGTTACCTGCACATGGTAAAAGTCCCGTAAAAAACAACCCAAAATTTCCTTTAAAAACTTATACTTTTGATGTAACAAAATGTGAGGAAATTTTTGATGTGTTAGTTAAAGATGATCAAATGGTAGTACCACAAGGTACTAAAATGCCACCATTAGAATAGAGACAAAAAAGGGGATTATGTAAATATCATAATTATTTGGGTCACAATACATCTATTTGTTATCTTTTCAGGGATCTTGTTTAGAAATCAATTCAAGAAGGAAGGTTGAAGATCGACGCTGACCCTCTTCACCAAGAAGAAACTTTGTTTGTTGACCCAGTGAAGATCAACATGGTCGAAATCACTGAGTATGATGAGGTTGATATAGTGGAAGAGACTGGTGAGAGTCCTGATGTCGATTTGGCTGAAGTTTATCCAAAGTCTGATGAAGATTTGTTGGACTTTCTGTATCGGTGCAAGAACAAGGGCTCACAAGTGTGTCTATGCCTAGGTGTGGTGTTGTCATTGATAAGGTTGTTTCTGGCAACTTTCAAAGGCTATATCTTGGAAAGGATAAAAGCAAATGGGCTGGCCAGAGGCGCTATCCCATGAGAGAAGAGACCGCAAGAAATATTGGGGGAAATTATCAGTTAAGGCCAAGGAGTTATGTGCCCTCGGCTGGGGCTCCTAGGGGCACCTGGATTAAGCCTCAGGGAAAGCTGAAAGTACCTCAAGGTACTGCTGTTGATGCTAGAGGAGGCTTAGCTATCAACTATAGACGTGAGTTTAGGTCTGAAAGGAAAACTCATGTATCTGAAAATTACTTAGGAAAGAATCCTATGACCAAAACTCAATGGAGGCGTTATCAACGTTGCAAACAAGCTGAGAGGGAGGATGCTAAAGAGAGGTCTGGAGAGAATATGGCTAAAGGGGCCATTTCTGGAAAAAAGTTTGTTAAAGGTCGACATTGCTGCTAAGGAGGGGATTAGGGAGTATGTGCATCAACCAAGTGAAAATTGTTTTGATGATTTCAAGTCAGAATCTTAAGCAAGTTTGGACATCTTAGTCAATGTGGTGTCAATCTTGTCGGAAGAGTATAACTGTATCATGGAGGTAGAGGAATCCGCTGATGCCGACATTGAAGAAGTGGCTTTGTATAAGCCAAAGTGTTACTTTATAGTTAATGATGGCTCTGTGGATAATCAATAGGAAGTTTTTGAGAGACCTACATGAGAATTCATTTGAAACCGTTGTTGATTAAAGCCAAAATGGAGGGAGTTACTATTAACAAAGTACTGGTAGATTGCGGCACTACTGTGCATATCATAACACCATATTTTGAAGAATATTGGCAAATATGACACGGATGTAAGTTCCAGTAACGTGGTTTTGTCAGATTATGGAGGCAAGACCAAAAGCACAATGGGGGTTATTATGGTCGATGTCACTGTTGGGTCGGTTACTAGGCCGACATTATTTATGGTGATTGACGCCAAACCTAGCTACAACCTGCTGGTGGGCAGAGAGTGGCTTCATGGTGTGGGGACAGTACCATCTTCGGCGCACCAATGTTTGATAATTTGGAGAGAAGATGGGGTTGTCAAGACTATTGAGGCCGATAAGGGCTATTTTCTGGCAGATGTTAACAATGTTGGAAAGAAGGAGTTTGAAAGAAAGTTAGCTAACATTTCTCCTTGCTTACCAGCTGAAGACGTTTATTATGACCTAAGTGAAGCTTTTGTTTCTTTGACACTACATGAAACTCATGGCTTCATTTAGGACGTCGAATGGTTAAATGATCAATATCAAGAAGTCCCACCGACAGGCTAGGACAACGATCCTAATGATGTCTGAGCTAAAAGCTCTAGAGAAGATTTTGGCATACGTTGTCGAAAACAAGTTAAAAATGGCCTTAGAGGCTGAGGAAGAAAATATGGCTGTTGAGGCCTATGTTTCAAAAGAGGAGGATAGTTGGATTTTGAAACCAAAGCCTCCGGATAAATCTAGAAGAGTTGCAGAAAACGTCGACTTGCAGCGATTGGACTGCATTTATGATGATGAGCCTTTAGGGTTTGAGAAGAACCCCATGGCGAAGGAGAAAATGCAGCCACAAGATCCTTTGAAGGAAATAAACCTTGACGAAGATGGTGAAAAAATACCAACGTATATCAGCGCCAACATCAACAAAGAGCTAAAAACTAAGGTAATATATTTGCTTAAAGAATTTAGAGATTGTTTTGCTTTGGATTATAATGAGATTCCTGGTTTGAGCAGGGATTTGGTAGAATTAAAACTGCCAATAAAAGCTGGGAAGAAGCCAGTAAAGCAAACACCTAGGCGTTTTGCGCTTGATGTGGTGTCGAAGATCAAAGCAGAAATAGAAAGGCTCTTAAAAGCAAGTTCATAAGGACTGCTAGGTATGTCGACTGGTTATCTAATATTGTGCCAGTGATTAAGAAAACCAGATCTTTAAGAGTGTGCATTGATTTTAGAGATCTAAATGTTGCCACTCCAAAAGACGAATATCCAATGCTTGTGGCAGAGATGTTAGTCGACTCTACTGCTACTTTTACGAATATTTAAGCATGCTTGATGGTTATTCAAGTTATAATCAAATCTTTATTGCAGAGGAGGATGTGCCGAAAACTGCGATTCAGTGTCCAGGAGCCTTAGGCACATATGAGTGGGCTGTCATGCCATTCGGCCTGAAGAATGCCGGAGAAACATATCAAAGGGTAATGAATTCAATGTTTCGTGATTTTATTGAAGATTTCATGCATATATACATTGACGATATGGTGATAAAATCGAATGGTTAACTCACTCATGTCGACCATCTTTGAAAAGCTTTCGTAAGAATACGAAAGTATGGACTAAAAATGAATCCATTAAAATGCGCTTTTTGTGTGCAGGCAGGTGATTTTCTTGGCTTTGTGGTGCAGAAAAAGGGTATTGAAGTAAACCAAAGCAAAACAAAATCCATTATGGACGTAAAGCCTCCGTCGACAAAGAAAGAGCTTCAGTCGTTATTGGGAAAAATAAGTTTCCTAAGGAGATTTATTTCGAACTTAAGTGGTAAGAAGAAAGTTTTTTCGCCACTCCTGCGATTGAAGAATGAGGATTTTCAATGGCGAGAAGAGCATCAAGAAGCTTTCGACAAGACCAAAGAATACCTGGTAAAGCCTCCAGTACTGGCTCCTTCTATTAGGAATAGGCCAATGAGGTTGTACATTTCAGCTTCTGAGTCAACTATAGGTAGTATGTTAGTCCAAGAGGATGAAAAGAGTGTCGAAAGACCTGTGTATTATCTTAGTCAAATGATTAATGGTCCTGAAACTAGGTATATTGATATAGAAAAACTATGTCTATGCCTGTATTTCTCTTGTATCAAATTAAAGCAATATATCAAGCCAGTTGATGTTTATGTGTCTTCTCATTTTAATATTATTAAACACATGTTATCCAAACCAATATTGCATAGTCGAATTGGTAAATGGGCTCTAGCATTAACTGAGTATTCTCTAACTTATGCACCTTTAAAAGCAATCAAAGGGCAAGTGGTGGCTGATTTCTTAGTCGACCATTCAATGGTCGAAATGGCTCAAAACTATGTAGATATAGTGCCATGGAAGTTATACTTCGACGGTTCCAGCCATAAGAATGGCTCTGGCATTGGGGGCATTATAATTTCTCCAGTTGGAATTCCAGCAGAGTTCAAGTACAAGATTAAGGGAGCATGCACAAACAATGAGGCTGAATATGAGTCTTTGATCACAGGACTTGAACTTCTGCTGGAATTGGGGGCAAGGAATGTCGAAATTATGGGAGACTCTGAGTTGGTGATTAAACAGGTATCAAGAGAGTACAGGTGTGTCAAAGAGAATTTGATTATGTACTTTGTGATTACCATTAGATTGCTAAAGAGATTTGAACAAGTAAACATTCGACACATACCACAAAAGGAGAATCAGGGAGCTAATGCTTTAGCGCAAGAGGCTTCAGGATACAAGGTTTTAAAGGATCAAGATGAAGAGAAGATCCAAGTAAGAGAGAAGGTACGAGCGACGTTATTGTCACCTTCAGACTTGTCGACCATAAAGTTGGGATCTGTGGATAACGAGAACTTCGAGATCATGACTGTTGATGAAATAGGAGGGAATGATTGGCGAAAACCAATAGTCGACTATCTACGCAACCCTACGGGGTCGACAGATTGAAAGATCAAATATAGAGCTCTCAGCTATATTTTGATGGGTAATGAATTGTTTAAGAAGACAGTTGAGGGAGTCTTGCTTAAATACGTAGGAGAGAGTGGAGCATATGTGTCTGTGTCGAGTGTACATAGTGGATCATGTGGTGCACATCAAGCTGGGCACAAAATGAGATGGTTATTAATGTGTTCAGGGGTTTATTGTCCCTCAATGTTGAAAGATTGCATTGAGTTTGCCAGAGGTTATCAGGAGTGTCAATTGCATGGGGGCATACAGCATATGCCTACGAGTGAGTTACATGCGATTGTAAAACCATGGGCGTTTAGAGGATGGGCGTTAGATGTAATTGGAGAAATAAGACCAGCTTCGTCAAAACAACAAAAGTACATTTTGGTCGGCATTGACTATTTCACAAAATGGGTCGAAGTCGTAGCATTCACAAATGTGGATCAAGAGGTTGTTATAGATTTTATTCAAAACCACGTTATGTGAAGGTTTAGGGTTCCAGAAACAATTACTACTAATCAAGGGACAGTTTTCACTGTTCAAAAGATACAGGAGTTTGCAAAGGAAGTTGGAATCAAGTTGTTGACATCTACACCTTATTATGCGCAGGCAAATGGCCAAGTGGAGGCAGCTAAGAAGGTAATTATAAGCCACATAAAGAAACATGTAGGCAAGAAGACAAAAAATTGGCATAAGACGTTTGATCAAGCTTTATGGGCGTGTCGAACGTCACCCAAAGAAGCAACTGGAACAACCCCATCTCGACTAACCTATGGTCATGATGCAGTGCTGCCAGTAAAAATTCAAGTTCACGCAGTCATAATTCAAAGGCAACGTGAGATACCATCTGAAGATCATTGGATCATGATGGCAGATGAATTAGTCAATTTAGATGAAGAAAGGATGGTGGCTTTACATTTGCTACAAAGGCAGAAGGAAAGAGTTTCTAGAACTTACAACAAAAAGGTGAAAGATAAGATATTTGTTGTCGACGACCTAGTTTGGAAAGTTATCTTGCCAATGGACAGAAATGACAGGGTATTTGGAAAATGGTCCCCAAATTGGGAAGGACCTTTTAAAATAATATGGGTGTTTTCTAATAACCCCTACAAAGTCGAAGAGTTAGCACCAGATAAATAAATCTTGAAGATAAACGGAAAGTACTTAAAAAGGTATAAGCCTGTTCTTGATGGTCGCTGATATGGTCTCGTCATTAGAGGGGGACTATACAAGATGACCTGCAAGATTTTAGTAGTTTGAGTAAAGATATGATACCGATTGGAAGGAGAATTCAAATAGGCAAAGTCAAACCTGAGGTTGTTCTGTCGAAATGACATTGGCATCCACAGCAGCATACTCAAGTTCTATAGGAACAACTGTAAGAAAAACATGAAAACAATCAAGTAAGTAACAAAGGTTACATAAGCAGGGGGCATCTTTCCAGAAAGAGTTGCCAATTTTCATGGTAGAACACACTCTAACATATTGAGGAGCAATATGAAGCGGCCCTGAGTAGTTGGGTAGATAATGCTTCGTCGACACCACTCTGTCGGCCTTTTTCTTATAAGCATTTTATATATCAGAAAAAGGACAATACCACCAATTTGGGATTGGTGGGCCAAACGCCAAAGCCAAAGGGCTAGATGGCAAAGGAGGAAATTTGATTTTTCCAAAATGAATGGCGTAAAGATACTTATCTTTCGCGTAACCATGGATTTTTAGTTTTGGAAGCCTGTCGGTTACCTTCTCCTTTAGTTCAGCAGCGGCCTCAGAGATGGTCCAACAAAGATCATTAGGATAATACACAACTTGGAAGTACTTCTGGAAAGTTCGAATTTGTTTTATATAAGTAGCCTTACACTTTGTCGATTTTTCCTGCAAAGGAACAAGAGCTTGAGCCAGTTCAGACAATTTGGTCTCAGGAGCACCAATATAGGCGTCGAGATACGAATGCCACCAAGCTTTAAATTCTAAAGTACAGTAATATGCAGGTTGGAAAGGGACAGGAGCAAGCCATGGCCTTTTTTCCCAGAAATTTTCAATATCCCCATTGATCACGTCAAAGGGGTGGTCACCAATGATTTTCTGAGTGGATCATGGGAAAGGAATAAAGATTTGGGAATGAATTGGCAAAGGCCAAATTGTCGGGCGACCAAATTAGGTTGGTAAACAACTAAGCCAGGCGTGTCACCTACAATTACAGCCGACAGGAGTTGAGGGACCAAAAAATATCTCCAGATAGCAAGAGTTTCACTCTTAACTGCAGCATCAGTAGGGGAAAAGCCCTGGTAAACCAATCAGGACCTTCATTTCGATTGCTGAATGGAGCCATAGAAGGGTCAAAATCGATGCAATTTAGCATGATGTCGAACAAGAGGCAGAACACTTCGACGTTTCGAAAGTTTTTGCCTAGAGGAGTGAAGGGAATTAGGCGCTTCCAGATAAGGTGACATTCTTCTGGAGAGCACGCTACCCTCTTCATCCCATAAGGTTTGTTGTCTTTAGAAAAAGTGGCATTGAGCCACAGTTGCAGAAACCAAAAAGGGCCATGAACCAATACATTTTTTATTTTTGAATGGTTATGGTCGAGGGTCCTGATTTGGTACACCTCGTCAGTCAGCGAGTCATAGAGAGAGGCCAAGATTAGTCGACCTAGGGCAACGTCACAACCCTGGTGTAGTTGAGTAGCAAGGAGAGAAAATTGTTTGGCCACTTGCATCGACCTGGAATAGAACACAAAACGAGATAGCCAGAGAGTTAAAAATGCCATATGTTCTTCATCAGTTACTGGGCATGAAGTGTTGGCATGGTGGTCAATAAATTTGTTGTATGTTGGCTTGCGAGAGTCTCTGTATCAAACCTCCAGGGGATAACTTCTACGTCTTTGAAGTTGAAGACACGGCCAGTCGGTTTCAAACCCGTAATGGCTGCTATATCTATAAGAATTGGTGTTATCATTCCATATTTAGTGTGAAAAGTGTTCGTTGAGCCTTCCCAAAATTGAATAGCAGCAATCAGCATGCCACAAGATTGAGGTGGGCCACAATGGGAGATTCGCAAGAGGGTGTAAATGCCCAATTGCTTCCAAAGACCCAGCTTGTATGGTTACAGTCGGTCCATCCAAGCACAGAACTTAGGGCAGTTCCTGGGAGGAGCAGTTCTAAAGTTTCTATCTACGTAATTCAGGGAGAGAGAGGTTTCTGGATAGAAACTAAAGGTTCTGTAAGGTAGCTAGTAGGGAAGAAGGCACGTTTCTTGGCAATAATTTTTGGTTAACAATCCTCAGGAAGCAGACCCAGAAAAGCTAAGGGTTTGTCATCAAGGAAAAAGGGGATTAATACCTGAGATTGCCAGATTTTAGTCTTTTCTTCGATGAATGGAGGCTCAGGAACATATTCTGCGCCATCAACAAGTATAGGCTTTTTAAGTTCTGCAGCGGAAAAGATAAGCGTAGGAGTTGCCATTGATGGGGGAAGATGAAGGTTTGAAGGTTCGAAGGTTCGAATATTATGGAATGTTGCTGGGTTTCTGAAACAAAGAAAATGGCAGAAAAATGTTGAAGAGACGAAAGAGAGTTTATAAAGAGAAGGAAACCCCTAGTTACAGAAAAAAGAGAAAAACGTTTGAGTAGGGTTGAAGCGCGTGCACCCACGCCCCTGTATCTATGGATGCGTGGCACAAAGTGGCAGTTAAGGGAGACGCCACGTAGCCCACTCAGAAGTAATGATAAATGATGATTTGATTGTTGCGCGTCTCGAGGAAAAAAGTGGAGACTGTCGCGGCCGGCCAACAAAACACACCATCGAGCGCATCGAACGCTCGAAGGGTGCAAACAGAGTCGCCACCAAATTTATTTATTCCAAAGGAAAGGGAAAATATCGATAAAACCCACAGAGAGGAAAAAATGGATAAGATGGTCATCGCAACCAAATTAGGGTTCGAGAGTCGGGTAAGCAAGGGGAAGGTATTAGCACCCCTCACCTCCATCGTACTCGATGAGACCCATTTAGTTTTTCTTGTGATTGATGTTAGCGTGATAAATACTTGTGTACTTCTTATTATGAGAAAGGAACAAAATTTGGTTTTTTTATTACTGTGCTCGCCAAGATATCGCATCTTTTGCCTATGTATTCCCTCGTGCAACGGGAAAGTCAGAGCAATCATAGTTTAGAGTAAAAAATACAAATTTCTTGGTTGATTTTAGCGAGGTACTCGATCGCATTCAAACAATAATATGGCACATGGATAAGAGATTGTTTGCGTCACTACAAGAATGGATAACTAAATCAAGACTAAAACAAGATTTTGGCCATCATCACATTCGAGTGGAAAACATTTGATCTCCACATGTGGAAGTATATTTGCATTTTAAAATTGACTAAGTGTCTCGTTTATGAAAAGGGGTTTTAAAATGAAAAGCCAAGATGGCAAAAAAGTTTGAATGAATTTGAAGTTGTTTTTTAAGAGAATACAAGCATTCAAACAAAGGCTTAACGGCCATCGCCTAAATGCTTTAAAGAGCAACTTGCACAAGTACGTACAAACCCCTCTTTGGTGATGTAAGAAATTCGCACTTAGGCGAGAAAAAGAGATGATTTAATGGATTGAAATTGTTTTGTAAAAGGGCGAGATAAATTGAGTTTTATGGAGTCTTTAACGGAATTCAAGTATTCCAACAAAGGCTTAACGGTCATCGCTTAAAATACTAGAAAGAGTAATTTGCACAAGTACGTACAAACCCCTCTTGATTCATCCATCATAGACTAAATTCAGTTCGATTAAAAGAAAGCGTTTTGTAAAAAAAAAAGTGAGCTAAATCGATTTTTAAGAAGTATTTAATGTAGTCTAAACATCTAAACAAATGCTTAACGACCATCGCCTATATGTTTTAGAACAATTTGTACAAGTACATACAAACCCTTCATCCATACGAAACTCGATTCGATTATTAAATATATTTTTGAAGTTTTTATGGAAAAGGGAGTTTGAAAAAGGAATTTGGTGTTGACCAAGGTTTGTTGTAAAATTGTTTGAAGTAAAGAAAAGATTTGAAGATGGAGATGGAAAGGTTGAATTTATTGGTGAAATTTTGAACTAAAATGTATTTGATTAATTAATTAACTAAAACATTTAGCTAACAAGATTAATTGAACAAAAGTAAATTTAATCAATTACTCAATATAGTTAAAGTCTTAATTATTAGAATTAACTAAATAAGAAAATGTAATTAATTACTTCTAAAAGAGAAAGGGTAATGGGGTATACACCACAAAATGGTGGTGATGAAGCTTGAAAATGAAAATGGGCCATACAAAGGCCTTGCAAGGCCCACACGGCCAACCTCAGGCGCTGGGGGTGAGATTATCATAAGAAAAAAAAGAAACTTTGGGCCAGCATCCAGCCCATTTCTGCCAAGCCAATGGTTAACACAAACCCTAATCTAGGGGTGTTCGCGGTGCGGTTTGGTTCGGTTTTGAGCATAAAAGTCATCCTAACCGCGAGATAAAAATGCATGTGGTTCGGTTTGGTTCGGTTAATTTTTAAAAAGTCATCCAAACCAAACCAAACCAATGCGGTTAGGATCGGTTCGGTGGGCTGCGGTTTACACCATAAAATAAAAATGTACTGAAATAAAAAAAAGGAAAATAATTCATTCTTCCATACATATATTACAGTACCATTAAAAAGAAGTTTTTCATACTAATTACACCAAAATAATTCATTCTTCCATACATGTATTCTACACCAAAATTACTACCATATAAGTGTATCATGTATTTTACAGTACTATACTATGTATGTTACATATACTACATACTAAATTACTAATATAACTTCAGTTATTCATACTACATACTATATACAGTTCTTCATACTAATAAACTACATACTAACTAATAAACTACATACTACATATACAAGTATCAGATAACCTCAGTTCTAAATATTAATACAACATTACAACTTCAGGACTAAATATTATCAGTACTACATATACACCAAATGCTTCTCTAGAATGAGTGAGAGAAAAATCAGATAATGAAGTTGAAATGTTGAATAGGAAGGAAGAATGAAGGAATAGTGAGTCACGTGACGTGAGTGTACAATATTGCAATTGGATTGGAAATATAATAAATTAATTATAGAAATTCAAAAGTTTAGTTAAGTATGCGGTTCGGTTCGGTTTGGTTCGGTTTTGTTAAATGAAAACCGCAAACCAAACCGAACCGTGCGGTTCGGCCCAAAAATCATCCAAAACCATCCAAACCAAATGCGGTTTTCGGTTTGGATTGGTTTGGTTTGCAGTTTTCCTTTTGGATGGGTTCGGATACGATCACCCCTACCCTAATCACACTATAGACCAGCCGCCCCCAAATCCTCTTCGTTCTCCCTCTTTCACTCGCTTTCATCTCTCGATTTTTTCTGCGAAAACACAACAGCAACGAATCTCTCCTCCTCTCTTGTATTTCTCTGTTCTTCTCTCTATCGTTCAGATGAAATGGGATTTGTCTGCAACATGTTTCGTCTTTTTTTGTATTATTTTTGTTTTGTTTAGTGTAATAACTTGAAAATTATAAAATGGGCTTTAAAAAAAACAAGTTGGGCTTAAATTGAATATGTCAAAACTTTCTTATATTTTTATTAAACAATTTTTTAGAAGAAATAATAAAATGGTAGAATAAATCTAAACTAAAAAATAAAATAACACTAATCCTAATAAACAAAATTTAGACTAAAAATTAAAACACATATTTTTGATTTTTTTTAAATAATATTAAAAAACAAATATCTATTAATCATTTATAAATGAATAATCCGGGTAAAAGTTTAACCCGAGTAAAAAGATGCAACCAATGCAAATGAGGGCCATTTTTTGTTGACTTTAATAAAAGTTAATTTTTTTGAACTATGAATACACACGAAATAAAAATGCGACAAACCAAAGAGGATGAATATATGCAGGTCAAAATTTGGGGTATGACAGAGACGTTACCATGATGAAGTGACGTCAGCAACGTGGAGCGAACAGTTGCGCCATTAAGAGGAATTGGAAACGAGTAAGTAAAGGACGGTGGTCGACATTTCAGAGACGCCATTATCTCATTAAAGTCGACATTCGAAAAATGGCATCTCTGGGGGGCAATTTATTAGTGCAAAAAATCTAGTAAGGTATGTTGATGGCGCATTAGAAGGGAAAGTCCCACAGATCAAGGGTTTGGACCCCACAAATTGGGTTTGTAAGGAAGCTTAGGAAAATTACTGAGATCAAGCTATCAAGGTCGACACAGCCTAGACAGCGCGTCAACCCTATTTCAGTCGACCATGCAAAAGATTGAGACATAGAAAATTGGTGGTTAAGCTTACGCTGGGGACAACATCGAAAGGAAGATTCTAGTGGGGAATTTGAAATTCAAAACTCATCAGTTAGAAGACTTGACTCCTTAAGTGAGCGCTAGAAATTGCAAAGAGCAGTTATGTAGGATCGTGCAGACAGTCGTGTGGCTTATAGACAGTTATTTTGTAGTTATGTAGTCTGTAGGCAGTTATTTCGTGGTATTATAAATAGGATATCTCACAAAGGGGCTCGAGGTGTTCACTTGCACTAGAAATCACTTGTAGAAACTTCATATTCCCAGAGTGAGGAAACAAAAGTTTTCAAGGGTGCTAATGTATGTGAATCACCATTTTCACTTCAATGTAATTTCCATATTTTTCTATCGTTCCTTTTAAACACTTTGTTTTATTTTCATTTACTTTCGAACTGTCTTTTTACATTGTCGATTATATTACTGAGCATAATTCTATTACGATAATAGAGTTTACCAATGATACATTCGTTGTGTATCTCTTTTGAATGTTACAATGTCACGTTGGTCACGAGTCACCTTAAGTCGGTAGCGTTAACGTCTTTGTGTGGAAACTTTACTTGTTCAAGTCTTTGTAGGAAACCGTTTTCTCCCAGTTAGAACCTGTGTCGAATTGAACAAGTCAAAATCTTGGTTACATTAGCACTTGTCTTAGGATTAAGTAGTCAATCCTGCGAGTAACCCTTAGTTTGTAGGCTTTGGGAGGACTAGCGGTTGTTTACCAATTTCCACAGTAAACACATACACAAAGCTTTCAGTTCTTTTTTGAATTTATGTTTCAAGGTCAGTTCTCCTTAAGGTGTCTTTGTGATTCAAGCTTCCTGACTTTCTAATCAATGCCATTCAGGTTCTAGGAATTCCGCTAGGTTCAAGAATCAATTTTTGCAATTTTAGTACATTTGTAATAAGATTTTGGCGCACATTCAGTTAACAGCTTCGAAGTCCAAGCTGACATACAAGCATGGCTGGTTTGATTTTACGCTTCTACAAACTCTCAAAATTCCTATCTGTCCGTTTAAAGCTCCTGTGACCAAAGAAATTATTTGGAATCCTCTTCAAATTGGATTAAGTGTAATGTTGACGGTGCTTTCTCTTCTAGCTAGGGTTCATAAAGTTGTGGGGGGCATTTTCAGAGCAATTTTAGGTTTGTTTATCCTTGCTTTTGCTGAACCACTTTCTTCGAGGCATTGAGATAGCTCGAGACAGAGGTTAGAAATTCCTTTGGGTGGAATCTGATTCTATTACAGTTGTAAAAGCTTTCTCCTCCCCTTGCTTAAGTTTGGTTCCTTAGTAATTTAGAGGTAGATTGTTTTCTTGTACTAAGGTTCTCATGAACATGTCCTTTATCATATCACACACTTTTAGGGAAGGAAATAGTTGTGCCGACTTTCTTGCTAATATAGGTCGCACATCTACTGCCTTCACTTTTTTTATTCTTTACCGATTGACATTAGGAGCGACTATGTAAAAAATAAGCTTGGTTTGCCTTTTTTTAAAATTTCGATACTTTTGACTGAGTTTTGGTCTAGTCTCCACCTTTTTGTGTGTATCAATCTTTTTCTTCTATATATTATCCTTCATTTAAAAATAAATAAAAATAAAATTATTGTTTAAAGGAAAAACCATGTGGGACTTGCTCTCCACATGCAAAAGAAAACCATCTCTTTTCCAACACAGAAAACACGTAATAATGTGTTTTTAAGCAGTTTACATGATATAGGAAGTGAAAGAGAGAGAAGGTTGTGAGGCACATGTGGGATGTGTACACTTGCAGTCATAGAAACTCCGTTGGATTACCTTATTTTTGGTTGGAACTTTTGAAGCAGATTACGGGAATTTGGTCAGTGATTTTCCTGTAGTTTGTGAAACAACTGTTTCAGAAATTGCCAAGATGTCACTGACACTACGCTCAAAATTTTACATCAACTTCCTCTTCAACTTGAATCACCATTTATAAGTTTATCACACATTGCTTTGTTTCATTATTAATGTACACCTGCTACTCATTATTAATGTGGAGGAAGGGCAAGAGACCAAAACAAAACCATGACAAAGACAATGCTTCTGACTTAGACTCAAGTTTCAATCCCAATGTTAGTTGAGCAATGAGTTTGGAAACGTAAGAATGAATCGATGATGTTGACTTGTATGTTAATCATGTATCAGTCGGAGTTATTAATCCTAAATAACAGAACGGAGCGACCGACTCTAAAAATGAAATAGTGGAATAGCATATAGCAGAATATTTTTTGTTGACTTTTTGAAATTTACGATTTTTTGAACTAAATATATAAATAATTTATACAAATAAAACAACCCTCATGAAAGTTTTATAAAAATCACATTAATAAAATAATAATAGATTAACGACTTAATTATTTATTCTCTTATTATTATTTTTATATTAATGTTATTATATTTATGAAGTGTTTTAAAGCTGTGAGTGAGGAGCTAAGACCATCTCTAGCGAGAGTTCTTTGTTACAGTTCGCCAGCATGGAACGTGGGTGTAGCATTGAAAAATGGGAAAAAGTGCTAGTTGGAAAACCATTGCTTGAGAATGCAATGTTGCATTAGACTATTTCTCCTATATATATATATATATATATATATATATATATATATATATATATATATATATATATATATATATATATATTGTAGGACCCAATATAAGATAAAATTGAATATGAGTAAAATATTATAATAAAATAATATATATTAGAGGTATCATTTAGTTAATCTAAGTGTTCTAGCTTATTCCATGTAACAGACACCTGTCAAGGTGTCACTAGTGCTTACCTGCTACTGCAGGTTACAGGTTGCAGCATATATAAGCAACTTTGTTATCCTTTGTAACTAACTTTCAGTTCATAATAAAAACAGTTAGATTACAATGAAATCTCTCTCTATATTTCTATCATGGTATCAGTAGAATAGCTATGTTCGATCCTCTCTCATGGCGTCTTCTTCGCCTTTCTCGCCTTCCGTTACTAGATCTGATCACGGATCGTCGCCGTCCATGACGGCGCTCTCTACTTGGATGATCTTCCTCAGTTCAATTTCACGTTAAAGATCTCGCAGAAGCTCGAAGAATCCAATTTTCACCTTTGGCGTCAGCAAATCGAACCATTCATCAATGCTCACAGTCTCACTTTGTTCGTCGTTTGTTCGTGAATCCCTTCGCAATTTGTTGACGACGCTGCTCGCGCATCTGGATCTTAGAATCCTGAATACTCCGTGTGACTTCATAAGGATCAGCTTCTCCTATCGTGGCTTTAATAAACTCTGTCTAGTTCCATTCTCTCTCGTATGCTTGGATGCACTCACGCTCACGAACTCTGGGATCATTTGTTTCAATACTTTCAGAAGCAAACATGCGCTCGTGCTCGTCAACTTCGTGTTGAACTTCGCGCTATGAAGCTTGATTCCTTGACTGTTCAGGAGTACTTGCTTAATATTCGTCTAATTATGGATGCATTAGCCTCTATTGGTGATTCTCTACCAGTTTCGCATCATATTGATGTCATCCTTGAAGGTTTGCCTTCTGAATTTGCTCCAGTAGTTTCTGTTATTGAAAGAAAATTTGGTATTATGTGTTAGAACATGAAATGTTATGATCATATTTTCTAGTGTTGATGATAACATTAGATATGAATTTTGTATAAGACATTGTGGTACTTTAATAAATTACGTTTTCCATTTCAGGAAAAGAACAAAAGAGTATGAACTACAATAGCTTTCAGATGCTCTGACTCAGATGTTCTGGATGGCCACATCAGAACATGACCTTGAAGACATCAGAAGAAGGTCTTGAAGTTGTCAGAACATGATCTATTGAGAAGCAAGTTCTGAAGCTCTAAAGGTATCACGCTTTGAAGAACTTCCAAAAGCTGAAGTGCTGAAGTTCTAACACTGCACCAAACTCTAGAAACTCTGATATTCAAAGAGACTTGGAAAGTATGTATCTAGAACAGAAGAAATGATGAAAAGCTAGAAAGTCTAGTCTGTCTGTCTGACAAAAGGAACGTTGGAAGTATGGCTACAAAAAGCAAAGTCAGAAGTAGCAGTTATTTCAAGGCTCGAGGTAGTTGACAAAAGTGTGAAACATTAAATGCAACATTGTACTGTACACGCAAAGCATTTAATGCAGTATTATTCAACGGTCATATTCTCATGCCTATAAAAGGAAGAAGTCAGCAAGGAAAAATGTTAGAAAGCCTACGTTCATTTTTCACATTCTCATCATCTGACTCTGAACCTTTCTCACGCAAACAGCTCAAGAACAAAGAAGCAATTTTTATCTTCAAGCTCATATTCTTTTATATACTTAGTGAGATTTAGAACTTAAGCTTAAGAGAAAAATCACTTGGTGCTTACAGCTTTATTAGAAGCAACATTAATCTCTTGTATTTGATTATATCTTTGTAAACCAAAATTCGTTGAGTGATCAAGTTGTGATCTGTAGACTCAAGAAGACTTAGAGGTTTATCTAAGTGGAGAACCATTGTAATCATTTTTTATTAGTGGATTAAATCCTCAATGGAGGTAAATCACCTGTGAGGGTGGACTGGAGGTAGTTTGAGTTCAAACGAACCAGGATAAAAATAATTGTGTTCATTATTTTTATTTGTCAAAAAGAAACAATCCTTATTCAATCCCCCCTTTCTAAGTGTTTTTCACTCCTTCATTATGTACATTGATGAGGTAGAGATTTTACTTATTGCTCATGAACTTCGCCTCACTAAGTTCAAGAAGGAAACTGTTCCTGATCTTGCTTCACTGAATCTTACTCAAGTTGCTCCTGTTGTGAACACTTCCACTGACTCCCCTGCTCCTCTTAGTTCTGATTCCTCTTCCTCTCAAGCTCCACCTTATGCTGAACCAGAGTACAACAGTTTCAGAGGTGGTAGGTCTGGTAAAGGAGGTGGTAGAAATGGCAGAGGACAAGGAGGACGTAACTCTAATATTCAGTGTTAAGTTTGCTGAGGTTTGGTCATTCTACTTTGCAATATTGGCATAGATATAATCAGAAATTTCAAGGCCCCTCTGTTGGTGGATTCCTTCTGCTCAAGTTCCTCAAGATGGAGTTCCCTACTACAGTCCCTCTCCTTGGCAAACATTTGCTCCTAATGTATGGACAAGACCTACTGGTCCTGCTAGAATGGTTGTTCCCCTCATGCTTCCTCCAAGCACCTTTGTGGCTGTAACACTCCGTATTTTCGTAATTTAATTTAAATTAATTTAATTGAATTATGGGAATTATTTGGAATTATTGAGAATTGTGAAAATTAAGCAAATGGGCTTAAGCTGTGATTAGTAAAGAAGAGGTGTATTAGTAGGCCCTATTACTAATTGGAATAGTTTTATTTTATTTTTTCATAAAATAAAGGATTGTGGAAAAAGAGGAATAGAACCAAAAAGAAGAGAAGTTTGAACGTGAAAGAGCAGAGAAGCGGAGAAGTGTGAAAAGAGGAACAGCGAAGAATCAACCTGCAGGTAAGGGGGGACTCTTCCATTTATCTTCTATTATGGGATTATAGGTAGTAGGATGGATTGAACATGTGGTTTGTACCAATTGAGTTATGTTTAGGTTGTAGAATGTTAAGTTTTGGGGATTTTGATTAATATTATTTGTATTGATCATGTATGGTGTTAATTGGATGGTTGAAATGTGTTATAAATGTGTCAATTTGTGTTTGTGGTTGTTGTTTGATGTTATAATACATTTGGGTGCGAATTGGATGGATTCGGGTTTCTACGGTGTTGGAAAATTGGAGTTTTTATGCTACAACAGCGTCAGGAACCGGTTCCCAGTTGGGAGGAACCGGGTTCCCGTAGTAAAAACCCGGAACGAGGAGTTTCTGTTCAGCAGGAACCGGTTCCCACATAAGGACAACCCAGTTCCTGGTACAAAAAACCAGAGAGGCGTTTCTGAAGGATTTCAGGAACCAGTTCCCACATAGGGAGGAACCGGGTTCCACAGACTTTTCCTAAATTTTACTTAACTTTAAAAACTCCTAACTTTTAAACCGTAAATCAGATTTTGGTGTCGTTTCGAGCATAGTGAAGCTAATTAAATGATTTATATAATAAAATAGTGTTTTGGGTCGTGACTTGATTTTATATTAAAACTCTCGATTTTAATTGGTGGTGATAGTTTATGCGTACAGGTACTATGGTGAATGTTTTATCTGTTATGATGTCGTGGTTGTAACTGATGGTTGATATACATATATTGTCGATGTAAAATATGTGTTTTATTATGGTTGAGGATAGCATAAACTATGTGTGGCTATTGATTGTTGTGTTGGTTAATGATTATGACATCTGGTTGGCTAATGTTGATGATGAGCATGTTATGGTTGAAACATGAATTTCATAATCATTATGTGGCTGATCCTTGACGATGGTGGATCAGTGGTAGCTAATTCCCATTGTGTGGAATTAGTGAGTGGGTGTCGCCGTATCCTTGACGATGGTGGATCGGTGAGATGGGTTATCCCAGATTTGGTAGCACATGCATATAGTTGCATTGCATTAGGCTACTTGTGTTATTATAACATGAATGGAAGATTGTCCAATGTTATAATACGTGTGATTGTGTATTGGTTGTGACTAATTGTGTTGTTATGAATCTGATCGTAATTGTAATTGGGTGAATAATATGTGATTGATACTTTATTATCTATATCTTATAACATTGGTTAAATGTGAATGAGACTCACCCTTACTGTTGTTATTTTTTCAAATTGAGGAGTAGCTTTTGTACTTGGTGAGGATTAGCTCGTCAAGTAATTCGTTAGAGTTAGTTGGGTCTGTGTCATGCTCTGGTCGTGTAACACTGGGGAAGTTATTTAGAGTTACTTGATAAACTCTTACCATTGGATGTTTTGTTTATGGTGGTGTTTTGAGTCTATGACTCTGGTTGTTTCATTATTCAGATGTTAAAGATATTTTCCGCTGTGTTAACATGCTAATCTGGATAATTTTGGTTTAACGTTCTCTTTTATGGCATGACATGAGTATTATTTTAATTATATGGAAGTTGTAATGCCCTTTTCATGTTTTACTCTGATTATTGTTAAATATTTCCGCGGGGTTTTAGAAGGGTGTTACAGTGGCTAACACTATGCCTTCTCCCTCTGCTAGTTGGTTTCGTGACTCAGGAGCCTCATATCATGTGACTGGTGATGCCAAAAACCTGTAGCAAATCACTCTAGTTGAAGGTCATGACCAGATCTTTATTGGAAATGGCCAAGGTTTGCCTATTACTTCTGCTGGCACTAGTTCTTTCACCTCTCCTCGCCTGTCACACACACACACCTAACACTCAAAAATCTGCTTCTTGTTCCCTCTATCACCAAGAACTTAATGAGTGTTAGCAAGTTTTCCAGAGATAACAATGTGTATTTTTTGTTCAATGTTGATACTTGCCTTGTTAAATCTCAGGATTCACATGAAACTCTTCTTGAAGGCTCTGTTAGCAGTGATGGTTTATATGAGTTTCCCCACTGGCTGATGCCCAAACCGGCTAAGTCTTCTGGGTTTTCTTCTACTGCAAATAAACATGTTGTGCCTACTGCTCACTATACTATAGTAGTTCCTAACCTGCCTAATGTGTGGCATCTTAGGCTAGGCCATCCTAATATTCATGCTTTGAAACTTGTATTGCAAAGTTGTCAAATTCCTTTTATCAATAAAGATCATTCTCTTTTCTGCAATGCTTGTTGTATGGGAAAAGCACACAAATTACACTCACCTGCTTCACACATCACTTACTCTACACCTCTTGAGCTTATATATAGTGACTTATGGGGGGCCATCTCCTAATCCTTCTACACTTGGTAATAATTATTACATGTCTTTTATGGACGCCTATTCCAAGTTTACTTGGATTTACTTACTTAAATCCAAATCTGAGGCTCTCTCTATTTTTAAACAGTTCAAAACCTTGGTTGAATTACAACTAGGTGTTCCTATCAAGGCTGTTCAAACAGACTGGGGTGGTGAGTTCAGGCCCTTTACTAAGTTTCTCACTGACTTGGGTATTGTCTAGAGACTTATATGTCCCCATACTCATCACCAGAATGGTGTAGTTAAAAGAAAGCATAGGCATATAGTTAACTTGGGACTCACTTTGTTGAGTCAAGCCTCTTTCCCTCTTGCCTATTGGGATTATGCATTTACCACAACTGTCTATCTTATCAACAAATTACCATCTGCCTTTATTCAGTTTCAGGTCCCCTTTTCTCTCTTGTTCCATACTTCTCCTGATTACACATTTCTAAGAGTTTTTGGTTGCTCTTGTTTCCCTTTGCTGAGGCCCTACAACACCCATAAATTGGCTTTTAGGTCTCATGAATGCCTTTTTCTTGGTTACTCTCCTTCTCACAAAGGTTATAGGTGTCTGTCCCCTAAAGGTAGGCTTTATATTTCTAAGGATGTCACCTTTAATGAGTCTAAGTTTCCTTACTTGGAGCTATTTTCCTCACCTAGTCCCAGTCAACCTCCTCCTAAAGCCATTACCATTTCACCTCTTCCTTTTCTCTCTTCCCCTTCCTCTTCTTCAGACATTTCTTCTTCTACTATCTCTTCTCCTCCTTCCAGTCCTGCTGTATCCCCTTCTTCTTTTGCCAGTATAAGGTCTGAACCTCAATCTTTTGATAGATAGTCCTCTTCTGAGTCATCTTCCAGCTCTGGTTCTATCCCTCCTATGGTTGTTCATGTCCCAGTCAGGCCCTCTAATCAACACAACATGCAAACCAGAGCTAAGTCTGGCTTTGCCCAACCAAGACTTCATCCTACTCTTCTCCTTACTCACACTGAGCCTAAAACAGTGAAGTAGGCTTTATCCACTCCTCATTGGCAGTCAGCTATGCAGGCTGAATATGATGCTCTCATAGCTAACAAAACTTGGACACTTGTCCCTTTACCTCCTGATAGACAGGCCATTGGTTGTAAATGGGTGTTCAAGGTAAAGGAAAATCCATATGGTACAGTCAACAAGTTCAAGGCTATACTTATTGCCAAGGGGTTTCATCAAAGACATAACTTTGATTTCACTGAGACATTTTCCCCTATTGTGAAACCTGTTATTGTGAGGATTATTCTCACTGTGGAAATCACCCATCACTGGCCTATCAAGCAGTTAGATGTCAACAATGTCTTCCTCAATGAAGTGCTTTCAGAAGAGGTTTATATGCAGCAACCTCAGGGTTTTGTTAGCTCTGATCCCACTCATGTCTATAAATTGCAGAAGGCCCTTTAAGGCCTAAAATAAGCCCCTGGGAAATGGTTTGAAAAGCTTCAGTTAGCCTTATTGAAGCTCCACTTTCAGCCAAGCAAATATGACCCCTCTCTCTTCATTTATCTTGCTCATGGCCATACCATTTATCTCCTAGTTTATATGGATGATATTATCATCACTGGGAGTTTTGAGCCTCTTATTAAATCCATTGTTGCTCAACTTAATGCAGCCTTCTCTTTAAAAAATTTGGGGGATTTGGATTACTTCCTTGGCATTGAAGTCAAGTCCACTCCCGCTGGCTCTCTTCTCTTGACTCAATCCAAGTATATCAGGGATCTTCTGCAGAGGACTAACATGCTGGAATCATCTCTTGTAGCTACTCCTATGTAGTCCACCTGCAAGTTGATCAAAATAGGGTCTGCAGCTCTGTCTGATCCTTTCTTCTACATGTCTGTTGTGGGAGCTCTGCAATATGTCACTATCACCATACCTGAGTTAGCTTATGTTGTTGTGCCAATTCATGGCACATCCCCTTGAGTCTCATTGGACTGCTGTCA
The DNA here is from genome assembly GCF_029867415.1 of Vicia villosa. Taxonomy (NCBI): domain Eukaryota; kingdom Viridiplantae; phylum Streptophyta; class Magnoliopsida; order Fabales; family Fabaceae; genus Vicia; species Vicia villosa. Next base: position 36,310,304 of record NC_081181.1, on the reverse strand, counting down.
AATGCATTCTAAGGTATCTAAAGGTACTCTTAACTATGGCCTAACTCTAGCTCCTCTTCCTATTTCCTATGCACCTACTCTGAAGGTGTTTTGTGATGTTGACTAGGCATCAGATCATGATGATAGAAGAAGCACCTCTGGGGCTGCTATCTTCTTTGGTGATAATCTCATTACTTGGTGGTCAAAGAAACAGGCTATTGTTGCTAGGTCCAGCACTAAATATGAGTATAGATCCCTTGCTTTTGCCGTTGCTAATCTCCTCTGGATTCAGACTCTCCTTCGGGAGATTAACATCACTACCAAACCTCCTGTTGTGTTTTGTGACAATCTCTCTACTATTATGCTAACACACAATCTAGTCTTGCACTCTAAGATTAAACACATGGAGATAGATCTATTCTTTGTCAGGGAAAAATTCATGGCCAAACAGCTCTCCATTATGCACATTCCTGGTCCAGATCAAGTAGCTGATGTTCTTACAAAGCCCTTGGCTTCTACTAAATTTTTGGAACTTGGGCACAAATTCAGGGTAGCTTCCCCTACCTCGGTTTGTGTGGGGGGATATTAGAGGTGTCACTTAATTAATCTAAGTGTTCTAGCTTATTCCATGTAACTGACACCTGTCAAGGTGTCACTAGTGTTTACTTGCTACTACTGCAGGTTGCAGCATATATAAGCAACTCTGTTATCCTTTGTAACTAACTTTCAGTTCATAATGAAAACAGTTAGATTACAATGAAATCTCTCTCTATCTTTCTATCAATATATAACATAAAATTATGGGACCCAATATAGAATCTTTAGGGTGTGTTTGTTTCAAGTTATAAAATTACATTCCTTGGAATTATATTCCCGAAATTATTATTCCTAGAAATAAGATTCCTATGTATGTGTTTGGCCAAAAGTTAGATTTTCAAAGAATGTTTACAAATTTAATTTAATTAAAAAATTATAATTAATAAAAATTAAATTAAATGTGAGTGTTAGTGAGAAGTTAGAGTTAGTTGGACTTTATTTCCATGGGAATGTTGGGTTCCCACCCTTGGAACCCTTTAACATGGGAATAAGTAAGAAAGAAATCATGTGTAAAATAAGTTCCTGGAAATAAAAAATACCCAGGAATAATTTTCAAAAACTTGAAACAAACATGAGATTATTGCATTTCCAATATCATATTCTCAGGAATCTTATTTTGTAGCTTGAAACAAACACACCCTTAGAGTTGTACTATTGAAGTAAAAAATTGAATAAGTTGCTTAAATTAAATAAGTTACTTCAAGATCATTTGGTTTGATGGGTCCGAGAAAAAACCAAAAAATAGATAGCACCATGGGAGATATTCTAAGTGACTATTCATTTTTATATAGGTGGTGTAATGTCGATGCGGGTACAACACTTAACAATATTTCAATCCACCTCATAATACTCTTAGGCACCTAACGAAATTTCATTTTTTTCCACTGCTTTCGAAGGTGTATCTCCGAAAACACCTTTTTTATATTTAACATTGAATTATTTTGTAGATGCATCTACGGAACCGTTTAAACAACATTAATAAAAAGTTCCGCAGATGCATCTATGGAATAATTCAATGTTAAATAAAAAAAAAGTGCTTCCGTAGATATACGTCCAGCAAGAGTATTTTTGAAAACGCACTTGGTGCATGAGTAACTACACGGGGTGGGGTGAGAGATTCTCATAATAAATCCAACACTTAATCTCTATCTTTTCCTCATCTTTCTATTCTTCTTTCTTTTACTGTTACTCTACATCTTCTCTTCCTTCTTTTCAAAATCATTAATACACAGAAAAAAAAAAATTTATCCTAATCAGCAGTGCCTTAGTGCCACGTATGTATATCATGTATAAGTGGAGGGGACAAAAAAATCTCAAAGGGAGTAAAGTTCAAGGACCAAAAAAATTATTGAAGTAGGAGACCAAAAAATTAAAAACACTTAAATAAAAAGACCAAAAATGCATTTAAACATGTATATTGTTTGAAAAATATAAAATATAGATAAAATTTGAAAACAGTATAACCCTAGTCCAACCTTTAAATCTTAAATCCATAAGTACACCGTCCAACCTTTAAATCTTAAATCCATAAGTACACCGATTGAAAGACCGGTCCGATTTTAATTACTTTGGTAAACCTAACAATGCTGCCACAGTTAGTTACACCAGTCACGCGTAGTTAGATCTAGTAGAGCTACTACCCTTATAGTACCCTTATAGTACCGTTTAAACTACGAAATCAGTCATATTATGTTGGAGAATCCCTTTTAACCAAGCAACCACGTACCATATAACAGGCTCAGGAATCATATTACACTGGTGTTGTTATGAATAAAACATCTTATAAGAATTTAATAACATCAAATATGTCAACTGTACAAGGAAAGTGCTCAGGTCCATGAATAACTTCTTACCTAACTGTATAGGGTACTATTGTCGACAAATAATGAATCACAAAAGCATTCTCAGCCAGTTCACCAAACCTACAAGAGTGCCACAGCCACCGATCTAAAACCCGAGACTACTATACAACCATTCGTCTCTGACAGATATCTCGGCTAGTTGCAAGCAGCAAACTTCATTTTCACTTGTGTCTAAAACAGAAAAATTCTGCATACTAAACTGTTGCTGCAGATGTTCTTTTTTCATGCTTCTCATCTTCAACATCCTGAAAGTTCCAGTAACATGATCAATACAAATTATCTTACCCAAAAAAAAACTGCCAACAACTAAAGTTCACTATAAAATGCTGAGGAAGGCCATATATTCCAACAAAAAAAAACTGCCAACAACTAAAGTTCACTATAAAATGCTGAGGAAGGCCATATATGCCAACAAAAAAACTCCCCAAAACATTACCCGCTGTTTTGATAATCCTGTTAAATTTTCTGCCTCTAATCTGGTTATAGAGTTACTCCCTAGTTCTCTCTTTTTATCCCCCTCTTTATAGTATGTTATCCCAATTATTGAGAAAAAAAATCAATTCTCCCATTAGTGAGAGATATAGCGTATAGATCTAATAAACCTAGACCATCATCACCTTACAAACCGACTTCGTCAGGTTGAGTTAAGATCCAAAAGCTACGGCCATTGCAGGATATACAGCAGTTATAAAGCTTAGGCAACCTTGCCTTATAAGCTGATTTGGTGGTGCTGAGTTAGACCCAAAATCTAGACCAACTATGATTCTGTTTATTAATAACAAAATCAGTTTTCCTAAGAAACATCCTATTTGCCAGCTCTCTAACAATATTAAGACAACTAAAGAATGTTAGACCAACTAAAGCAGCTCTCTAACAATTAAAAAGCACTTACAGAATTGCCAATCTTATCAAAATCGTCATCAAAGCTGCCTTCACCATCATCTGAAAGATAAGCATTAAAAATAGAATAACAATGCAAGATCATGGTGTTTGAAGATCACGGCATGACAGACAAATCTTAGTTATTATAACCATCAAAGGAAATGTCTGCTCAAAGATTACAGCATCAAATTAATTCTCTGAAATCTTGAGGATGGTAAGCATTCACGCTTGTGCACATACAAATCTTTAGATTATGTGTATATTTTCATTTACTAATCCTATGAACAAAATTCAAATAGAAATGTTAAACTTCAAAGGTATATCTTAACAAACTTTTGAATAAAATACCTGGAGCTCCATCACTGTCTTCAAGATCTCCAAGAAGAAATGTATCCAAGTCTTGCTCAATAGAGGATGCATTAGAAGATTTACTCTTTAGAAGCTTCCCTGTTATTTCGGCCTTTCCACTTCCTTCACCAACATCAGTTTGCTCTACCTTAGGATCTTCATTCTGCTTTGCTGCTTCTCTCAGCGCTTCCATATATTGCTTCTCATAACTGCTTGTAAAGTCATAATTATTAAATGAGCAAACTTAAAATTGATACTACACTACCCTCATAGTATATAGATAGCTAAAATTATTTAAATCATAAATACCAACTTCATGAAAATGTTTCATCTGGGGTTAAAGCCTTCTAATAAAACAATCAGTTTATCTTGCTCACACTTTTACCTTAAAGATTAAAAAATTTGTAATTAGATTAGATTCTTGCATAATAACACTGTTAAAATATATGCTAAATTGTCTAAGGTCACTATACAAATTTTCATGCTGCAATTGGTATTAAAACAGAGACAAACAGTAAAAAATTTGTATCCAGTCAGGGTAACAGGACCTGCCTCTTTACCATCACACCAAAACTATGAATTTTCCCATGGCCTTTAAGTCCCAACTTTCCAAAAATGTTTAAAAAAAAGGAGAAAACAGAACTTTAATCTTCACCAACATTCTTCATCCCTTCACCACCATGAACATCTCAGCCTCCAGCCTCCATTCCTTCAAACAGTGACCACCCATCATCAACACTCTGTACTTGCCACATCTACCCATAGGGACAACACATGCACAGCTACTCTCATAAACTGTATCATAATCGGACCTGTCATGGAACACTGCAAACTCATCACCATATGAGACTTTTGCTCCATCAGACAACTTTCACCACCAAACTGTGGCAACCAGACAAACAAAGAGTGAGGGCCCCACCCTCACAGTTCCACCAAATCAGACAGTCTCAACAACCAAGAGCTCAGCAACCTAATATGGGATGCTGGAGACAGGTTTAGAAATTGAATATTATTATCATGCGTGAGACTTTTGCTCCATGAGACAACTTTCACCACAAGACTGTGGCAACCAGGCTAACAAAGAGTAAGGGCCCCCACCCTCATTGTTCCACCAAATCTCAAACTCTCAACAGCCAAGAGCTCAGCAACCTAGTATGGTCCCCCGGTGACAGATTTAGAAATTGAATATTGTAATCATACACCTCTGCGGGAGGGAGTGCTGGCAGAGGAGTTCTATGTGAGTGGGAGCAGATGCAGATTGGGTAACTGATTAATTTAATTTAATTACATCACGGGAAGAAACCTTATTAAGTTATCTCTATAGAATGTCTACATTAGGATATTTGTCAAATACTTGTTTAACCAGATTTGAAAATAGAAATGCTTGTTTTCTTCCTTGAAGAAATTCTAGAATCTTCAAACTTACAAGCCAACAGATATAGACATTAGTCAGAATTATCAAATTGGCCAATTAAAGTCAGATGGTACTTTTCAAATAATGGTACAATAACCCGTTTTGAATAAACTTTTGAAGAGGTACGTGTGTAAAAAGAATTACTAAGCAAACTCATATATAAATCACAACTTTGCTTCTTGAAGAAAAGTATATGGGTAATAATTTTCTGTTATTTTATTATAAAGAAAAGAGTGCTCCTTTTATAGGAGAGAAAATACAAAATCAACTCCTTTATTTTAGGAGTAATATAATGACTCATAATGACTCTTAAACAAGAAAATAAATAATATTAAATAAGAAATATTTCAACACTTCTTCTATTAAATTTCTTGTACCCTCTCTGTCTACATAATTGTAAATCCTGGATGGCTGAGCGGGCTACCCAAAACTGAGATGGCGTGTGGCGAGATGGTAGCTGTTTGAGTTATGCTTTATAATAAATAATTAATACTATGTATATACATACATATATACGAAAATAATATACTATTTTTTAGGAAAAACATATTCTCAAGAATGTGATTTTGGAATTTTTTTTTAATTCCAATATTTGTTTCAAGTTTTAATAAACTATTCCTAGATACTGTTTATTTCTAGGAATGATTTACACATACTTTTCCCATTTTTCATTCTCATGGCAAAAAGTGGGAATCCTACATTCCCGTTAGAATAAAATATAACCAACCATAGCTTCCCACTCACACATCATTTTAACACATTTATTTTCTATTTTCAAATTTTCAAATTAAATAATTAAAAGTATTCCCGAGAAATTAATGTTTACCAATAATACTGATAGGAATAAGATTCCTATTAATACTTTTCCAAAGAATAATATTCCCAAGATTGAGATTTTAATCCTTGAAACAAACACATTATTAAGTCTTAAGAGGCCCATAGTTAACTTGGCTGCCTCACGTTCTTTCACTTATTTTGTTATTTGTATTGTTCATTTAAAAATTAGAGGCCCGTGTTTAAAAAAGAACAAGCCCATTAGGTGAGAAAACAGTAAAATTGTTATGTAACGGCGGCAACTAAGGCAACACAAGTGCCATGCCACCTCTTGCTTCTTCCTTTACTACTCTAGTTCTTCACTCCTAGAACAGAGAGAAAGTCTGAATTTCACTTCTTCCTCTCTACTGTTAACATGCATCTTTTCGTCCTCACCTTCCGTTTTTATGGTGCTTCTATTTCATATATTCTTGGCACGTGTCATTTTCTTCTTCACAAACCCTCGTGCTGGAATAGCGCCGGCAAGTAAGGTAACTGAGATGCGGAATCTGTCCACAAACCAGCTCCGATGGCCTCTACTGCAGTCCATTCTGAGATGCGACACTGCGTATGAGGGCGGCCACCCACTACTACAGGCCTCTATTGACAATACAGTCTGTTTGCATAATAATTTATTCCATAAAAGATAAAGAAAACAGCAGAATGGAGTTTAAGCAAAAAATAATTTCATAGAGTAGATTTCTTAACCAACATTATAAAATCTAACATATCATATGATCTGTTAAAAAATATGCTACTTACGGAGCCACATGAGTGTTGACAAGTGTGAAATATATCCTCCAAAAGTGTCTTTCCTTCATAGCACGTGGGCATAGTTCATATCTCAACCTTGAAATTTCCTGTAAAGGAATAAAAAATAAGGTAAACAGTTTTACAAATACATCTTGAATTTTCAAATGCATGCATGTCTTTATTATATTTCAATCAACGCATTAATTATATACCAACATCACCAACCAATAAATTAAAGAATGAAAAGAAGAAATAAAAGGACATGGAAGTATGCATACAAAATACCAGGCGTAAGGCATTATAACGCAAAAAATAAGGATGGACCAGCATGTGGTCCACCATAGACCAGGGCTCTTCTACTTTCTTTTTTTGTTTTAAAGTTTTAAAATACATATATTATTTCCTCTCCCTGCACCCTGAGACAGCACCCCTCCTCTCATCTACTAATCCTCCGTCGCTCCCTTCAACAAGAATCCTCGGTCTCTACTTCTATTGCTTCCGATGCATGTTACTATTTTTCACTCACTATTCTCATACTTCTGCTCTACTCACCTATTAGCATATAATCACAGAGGCAACTTCTGAGAAATCAGAGCCAGAGGCTGAATCCTCATGAATTTAGAATTGTTATCTAGGAAGCATAGACACCTCTAGGAGTAGGCGTGTCGCGGTGTCCGGCACTTGTATGACACTCATACGACACATGTGAAAAAAGTCAAACAAGTGTCCCCAAATAAATGATTTGTTTTCTTTGCTTTGAAACTCTGTAAATCAGTGGTGTTCGACACATGTTTGACATTCATAAAATACGTGTCGAACAATTTAGAGTAGTGTTTAAAAAGGAAATTGTTTCTTTGCTTCAACACACCTTATACATTTTTTAAGTTAAATTTCACACATCTAAAAGGGTTAAACACGTTCTGAAGCAATGTTATTAATAAAAAATTAAAGACAATAATTTTGATTAAGATATTTTAAACATTTTCAATAATAGAGGAAGAAATGAAATTCAAATATTATCTTATATATAGCAGTGTCAATGTCCTATGTTTTTGACATTATCCGTGTCGGAGTGTCAGTGTCGTGTCCCGGTGTCCGTGTCGGAGTCTGTGCTTCATAGATCGTAATGCTCAGTAATCTCACTGCCACTTCCCATTATATGATGCTACTATCTAGGATGATGACAAGCTAAAACCAACAGAGGGGGAGGAGAAGGTGAGAAAAAATTATTAAAATAAATATATTGAAGTGATTTAGTAGGATGTAAAATGGAAAGAAACAAAAACAATGGAGAAAGATCCCTCAGAATGCCAAGTATCAACTAAGGAGAGGGCATGGCATGAAAATCAAATAGGGTTCCTCAACTTCTAATTTTCCTTTACAGAAGGGAGCCTGCACTTTGATTTTAAACCATGTAAACCCATACTCCTCCCTTCAGATTACTAAAATTTTCATCACCGGGAAATATTTTCTACCATGAACAAACAGCTCGGTTGCTCTCAAAATGGAGGCAATAGAAACTTCTGTTTGAAAAAAAATTGCAGTATTTTGAAACTCCACCTCTACTAGCAGTTGCATGTGGATCTGAAGCAGTGTTATCGTCTTATCGATGACAATGGTGTACCATGGTGGAAAACAAAAAAAAGTTCCATTTTAAATCGCCATGGTGCCATCACCCTTAACAAATTGGCCATGGCAGCCAAGGCCAACGTTTGACATCACGGATCTGAAGTGAGTTGCACTATGAAAATAGAAACTTAAAATGCATTTTTCTTACAGTCCAGTTTTCTTAATTCTCAAATAAAATACCACACAGAGGAGGGTTCACATGCCTTATGTACTTTACAAAGATAAACATGAGAAGTAAAATGCATTAATAATCACGTTACATACCCTAACACACAATGCAATTCCTATACAACAGAGAAACTAAATAAAACACACAGATTCAAGAATCTCACAAAAATAAAATATAAAAACATGGAATTCACCTTAACAGTAGTTAAAACAAGATTGGCATGCTTCTCCTGAAACTCATTAAGATCCTTCCGAACATTAGAGGCCGAAGTCGGCACATCAGAAGCCTCGGATTCAGATTCATCTGCATTCCAAATTGCACACATAAAACAAATCATTTCTATTTTTTAAAATAGCTTTATAATCAACAAAGTTTAGGTTAATTTATGGTAACAAATAAATAAAATTGCAGGAAATGGAAAACTGAAACCACCAAAGGATCATAAACTACCGGAATTGACAGGAAAGTGTTTGAAGGTTGTGGAAGTGAGGCCCTGGACAAAGGATCTGAGATCATCCGTGACGCCGAATCTCTCGAGGTCTTCTATCTGAGGAGCAGAAGGCAGTGCGGTAGAAGTGGCAGTTGCGGTTGCGGTTGCCGCGGCGGCGGCAATTGCGGAGAATTGAGGAGGAATGGAAATGGTATCCGAGAAGGACTTGATCTGATCAGCCTGACGGAGAGCGGCGGTTTTAATCTCTTCTGCTTTCTTAGAAGCCTCGGCGGCGAGTTCTTTCGATTTCTTGGTGGTTTCGGAGACGAGATCGGCGATTCTAGCGGTGGCGGTGGAAGTGCTTAGAGATTGCGATTTCTTGGCCGCTTCTTCGGCGAATGTCTTGGCTCTCTTCCAGAAGTCTTCCATTTGGTAGCTGAGTGACAGAAAAAAAAGGGGAGAGGTTGAAGATGAAAGGAGAAGCAACGATGTGACAGATTGGGACTTTTCTTCGAAAGGGTACGACAACGTATTATAGCAGCGACGTGGGAGCCAATATATCTTTTCAATTTTATTCCATTTTTGGTTTCAATGTATCTAATACCAGTAGACGAATCGGTAATCTACTAACCATATAAGAATACCTTTTTAATTACATTTTTATCATAATCAAATCTCTAGGTTAGCTATAATTTGAGGGCATAATGATCAATTAAATTGTTTTAAATCGTTAATTAAAATTAAATCAATATGAAGTTTTAAATCAATATGAAGTTTTTTTTTATATAAGATGGAGGGCCTAAGCCTAAAAAGAAACGTAACTACACAAAATCAAAGAAAAAACTATCAATTCCTAAAAATCAGCTGCCATAAGAGGCCGGAGCAAATCAGGAGCTACTCGGTGAATAGAATCACTTTTATCTAAACAAGCTTTGGTAGCTAACGCATCCGCACACATATTAGTGGATCTATGAGCATATGAAATAATAACCATCTCATGCAATGTAACTAACTCTTTGATCTGTCGCAATAGAGGGATGCAATCTAAATCTCCAATAACACCTTCTTCGATTGTTTGCACCACTATCTTGGAATCACTATTAACCTCCACCTTGTTGAGGCCCAAAGATAGCGTGAGTCGCAAACCTTCGGCAACTCCCCAAAATTCAGCATGAAGAGTCGAGCAAACCCCCAGATATTTTGAGAAACTCCCTCTCCAATCACCATTATGACCTCTAATAATACCACCGCAGCCAGCTTCCTTGTTTGCCTTACAAGCTCCATCGGTGTTAAGCTTCCACATACCGATAATGGGCGGTTTCCACCCCATGAGCCCACTGATATTCTCTCCTCCTTGATGGTGTTTATTGGTCATGATAGCTTTATCATAATCATGCTTTCTTCGAAGGATATGACAGATGGGATTGAATGGTCGCTTAAAACTATTGTCGTGTTCTTCCAAATTTCGCCACTGCCATAACGTATGGCAAGCAATGCTCCAAACTTCTGTCCACCCTTTAGTCACAGAGCTACGGTAGTTTAGATTCAAATGAATCCACTCCTGTAAATCAAGGGTGAAGAACTACACATTAATATCACTTGGCACCATTTGCTTCCAGATCATGTTGCACTCGGGGCAGTCACGCAACGCATGGATTGTTGTCTCACACACGTTGCCACAAAGGAGACACCCTGCATTGCCCAAGCCTTTCTTGTGTTTACTAAAATTCGTTAGCAGCCTATCATGCTTCAAAAGCCAAATAAACGAGTGACATCGTTCGGGAATGGCAGCTTTCCATATCCTTTTCCAGTCCATGTCTTCCACTTGTTCGGTACCTTCCTCAAGCTCAAGATACATAGATTTGAACGAAAAGGAGTCCTCAGTGGTACCTGCAAAACAAAATTGGTCAGTAAAATTGGTCATTCCCGGAGGGACACACGCCCGAATCCTTTCAATCCACTGCTGCGGTAGCCAGTCACACAGGATATGAAAATTCCATTCTCCTCTATCATTAACTAAATCACACACTTTGGCTCCTCGAAGGTTCACGGGAATATTGACATCCTCATCATTATTTAAACAAAACTCCTTGCCCAACCAATTGTCTTCCCACGCCTTAATCTGGTTCCCATCACCAACAATCCACCTACCCGTGCTTTGCAACAATGGAATCGTGCGGGTGATGTCTTTCCACAGACTAGAATTTGTCGCTTTAACTTTGGACCAGTCATGATCATCCAAAATGTTATACTTTTTACGTAAAACTTGGCACCACAAATCTTTAGCATTGGTAAAGATTTTCCATCCCAATTTCATCAAGCAAACATCATTAACCGTATCTAGCTTCCTCAGGCCCATACCTCCATGGTTCTTTGGTGTCGTTACCACCTCCCAAGCAACAGCATGAATTTTCTTTTTATCCGCGCTATCTCCCCATATAAACTGTCTTTGAAGTTTTTGAATACCGTCAAGGCAACTTCTAGGGAGCCTGTTTGTCATCATTGGATACAAGGGGACTGCTTCAATGACGCTTTTAGCAAGTGTTATTCTCCCGGCAAGCGATAAGTTGTCTCTCTTCCAGCTAAGAAGCTTACCCGTTATTTGATCTAAAATATATTGGAAGTCATTTGCCTTTAATTTCTTACCATGCAACGGAACTCCAAGGTATTTACCAAAGGATCGAGTATGTCTGAACTTAGAGGCCATTACAATTTTCTGCTGCACACTCCACGAAACATTCTTAGAGAAAAGGATGCTTGTATTGTCTTCACTAACTTCTTGCCCCAACATATTACAATATGAAGTTTTAAATCTCACATTTAATACATCGAATAATTCAATACACTTATTATTTCTAAAAAAGAAAAACCGAAATCTTCCCATTCCAAAGCATTCCCGACGGCTATGTAAGACGGTTCATCTACAGAACCCAATTCCAAGGGCTCAATGTAATCATTATCCTTCATGAGATGTTTCCCTTCTTCCATTCTCAACTTCTTCACTTTTCTCATTCCCAGATTTTCTCTTCCTTTCAATTTCTCTGCACTCCTGTTTTGCAATTGTTCACATTCTCCTCAAACCAACTCTTGGCTGCTTCAGCTTCAATCTTTCATTATCGGCGAAATCCTCAACCTTGCAATTGGTGTTATCTACTATAAATTGGGGGGGTGTAATCTTTAATATATTGTCAATTTCGAATTCCTTTATTTATGTTGTTCTTCAGTTCATCTTCACGTTGTTGTTGCTCTTCGTTTGTAAATTAGGGTTTGAATTTTTGTGCTTCTGAATCCATCATAAATGTATAATTTTGTTCTTGCAAATTAGGGTTTGAATTTTTTGCTTCTAAATCCATCAAATTCAGGATTTATCTCCATAAATTCAGACTCTTCGGCATACCTATGATTTTGATTTTCAATTTTCACTACCAAATCTCTAATATAATTTTTTTATTTCAGGATTTTCCTTCTTTGAGTTGATCTCTTCATGTTGGTTCTTGCTTCGCGATGATTTGTCAATGTTAGATTTGAAGTGTTGTTATTACTTATGTTTGAATAAGGGTAAGTTTCTGTGTTTTTTTTCTCTCATCAATTTATGTTTAATTTGTAGTGGTGTATTGAGTTAGAGTTTTTTAGTGGTGTATTGAGTCATAGCATGATAGAAATTTTGGATTTACAAATTGTATATGTTTCTGATTTGTTTGGTTATATGTTTAAAATTAGGGTTTTGATTTTCAAGATATATTGATGATGCTTTTCCTTTCAGATTTATAAAGTTCCAGTAGCAGATGTTGAACCACTGAAGTCACCTTTGATTGGCCTGATTGTTAAAATCAAATTGGTAGAATTATATTCAAAGTAAAATTCAGATTTTATGGCTATTTTATTTCAGGTTCATGTGAAAGAAGACATGGTAGAATTATACATTTTTTTTATTTATCATGTTAAATTAACAGTGTCAACTTTAAATTATCTATCAAGTTGTTGTTTTCTTCAAACATATTGAATGTTGTGATCTTTCCATTTCGCGTTCATTTAACGATGCTATGTATTTTTTTTAGGTTTTGTTGTCGAAGGATATGCGGATGCCTGTCAGTAACGACCTGGAATTATAGTAGATGATGGAAGTCATGATAGATGACTATAGGTATCCTTAAAGTGATAATTATAATTTATCAAAACTGTGGTGTGTGTTCTTTTCTTCAGATTTTCTCCTTTGGTGGAAAATCGGCGGCGAGATTCCGATTGTGGTGGTTCAGTCTACTGCGGCCGATGCACTGGAAAAAGAAGGGGAAGATCTATTGTGCATTGAAAATGTTTGCAAGCTACAACCAGGTCATTTTAATTTTTCAATTTTCAGTTTCCTAATATTCATCTTTCTTTTTGTTGAATTTATTCAAACTGCGAATCTTGGTGAAACCGTGTCAGTAACCACCTGGAATTGTAGCAGATGATGTAAATGGTTATGGATTTAGGACGGAAGCCGCTGGCCAAATTTCCTTGCCAAATAAGTTTTTGTTTTTGTTTTCTGGTTTTTGCAGGTGTTGAAGATGTTGGTATATCAGTGTCATCAAGTTGATGGGCCGAGAAAGTGGTACATTTCCTACATGTTTATAACACCTTCAATAAACAACTCTTTTTTGTGGTTATAACGGTATCAATCTTGAAATTATCTATCAAGTTTTTGTATTCTTCAAGCATATTGAATATTGTGATATTATGCTTCGATAGATTCGCATTCATTCCAATCTGTCGCGGAGTTGGAGAAGTGAAAAGAAAACTTTACGAAAGAGGTTGATTTTGTTTGTGTTGATGTTGTATGCTATAAACTTTTGCTGCTATACTATTTTAGTATAATTACAGGTGACTCTGACTGGAACATTGGTTCCTTTTTTGCGGCGTTTAAACTATTATCTCGGCTTAGTCTGCCTTGCGTTGATGCAGTTGAGTCATATGTATTTGTATTCTATCAGTGTCGACTATGACGGAAGTTTGATGATTCAATCATGCGTTCTGTTTTTGGTGGCAGGGTTTTGTTCCTTTGGAGCCTAGCTCGCCTAGCGAACGCAACGCTAATAATCATTGGTAATATCTCTAACAATACTACTTCGGTCTTTTATAAGTTTGCAGGTAAATCTGAACCTTAATTTTACCTCTTACATTTTTAACTTGATACTTAATATTCAGATCACTTAACAAAATGGGAAATGTCTAATTGCAAAGTCATACCAGGCTGAAGGCAGATGCTGCAAAAAAATTGTCTATAATAGAAGTTGTTGCTATTGTGTCGCTACTGCGAAAAATGGACCAGAGTCGCCACTAATATATTTATCCCATCGAGGGAAAGGAATCTCATAAAACCTAACTCGAATAAGAACAAGGTCTTACAACCAGAGAACAGGGTACGGGAGTCGGTTACGCAAGGGGAAGGTGTTAACACCCCTCACATTCGTCGTACTCGACGGTATCAACTTATGTTTGTTTCTATCTAAAGGGTGTCAAGAATATCTAAAGCCTAAATGTGAATGCATGCAAAAGAAACACGGGGAAAAGAAACAATTAATTACAATTGTGCTCGCTTAGGCCCCGCGACCCAATGCCTACGTATCCCTTACCAGGAATCAGAGCTACCGTAGTTCGGCTCAAAAGTTTCCATTTGTTTTGTTTTTTTTAGATGAACAAAGGTTAAGGTCATAATCCACGATGCTCGACCTTTGGAGACTTACACGCCTAAGTATGGAATGGACTTAACTTGTTCGTAGAAGAGAACTAACATGGGTTTGTATTTTTTGATGTAATTCCATGATGAACAAAACCCACTACAAGGCTTCGCACCATTTCCTTACTTTATTTTGAATTTGAACATTTATTAAGTATTTTGAGTGTTTTTGATTGAGTATTTTTTAAAGGGAATTTATTTGTGACTTGGATCATACCAAAAAAATTTAATTGTTTAGAGAAATACACCAAGGTCTACACCTCAATCATTTCTCTAAGTAGTAGTCAATGAATACACCAAGGTCTACACCTCAAACATTTCTCTCCCACTAAGTATAAAAGAAATACATCGGGGCCTACGCCCCAATTGTTTCTTTTCCACTATAAAAGAAATAGTAGCATGATCTTCGTCGGTATTTATTAGGTTTTTTTAAAGTTGAAAAAGAAAAAGAAATGAATAAGGGAGACTAACCTAAGATATTAACCTAATGATTATTGTCTTATTGAAAAAGGGAAGTCTAAGTCCTAATCAAGATTAAACTAATATCCTAAGGGAAATGACTAAATTGAAAGAGTGGAAAAAGTCATTTAAGTTGACCAAAGTCAACTTTAACAACTAGGGGGTATTTTGGGAATTTCACAAAGTACAAAAATATTCACAAAATAAGGGAAATAAATTTTACACTACTCAATGAAATATTCACAAGCATTTTGTATCTTTATTAAGCTTGAAACTATCTTTTGTGAACTAAACAAAAACTAAGTATTTTTACTATTATTTACCAAATAAAAAACAACAATTACAATCTATGGAAAAAATCTAATTGGTCAAGAAATTTTTTTTTTATCATTTTATTTAAATGGAAATTGAATTATCAAACAAAAGTTAAAAGGAAAAAACAATTTTAAAACAATATAGAAAAGTCTAACTAAACCGGGGGTGCAAAAGCAATTCAGAAATGAACTGGAATCATGTTAATAGGCGCATTGGGCTTACGGTCAGGGGTGTGAAAAAGAAAAAAGGGCGCTAAGCCCAGATTCGCATGGCCCAGATTCCAACATATTATATCACCATTTTATTCTTTTTTCATTCATGGTGTGTGTATTTATTTTAATATATGGTGCTTTATATTGATGAGATAAACGTGACATACACACACCTTGCATCAATTGGTCACATGGACTCTTAAATGACTAAAAGACAAAAAAAAGGATCAACCAATCAGAATCATACAACATGTCATTCTAATCACGTGAATAAGAAACAAACAAACCAAAAGAATGGGACAATGGCGAATCAGGGAATGCCACGTATGCAAAACAGAGAGAAACAATATGAACATGCAGACACGGAGATACCTTCTCCGGTCGTCTTCCCCGGCCGCCCTCCTCCCCGGAAAACTTGACTTCGCCCAGAAAATGGAAAAGGAAACATCTTTCTACTCGATTTTTCACGCTGATTCCAAATATGCAATTAGTTTTCTCTAATTCTTCCTCCATTGTTCAAACCGATTCTATTAGTGAAACCCTAACTAACAACCACTTCGCCAAAACCTATCCTAAACATGTCAATCTAACTATAAACATTCATAGAATCCAAATACATGATCTAAACAAATGTAAACAACGAGCATTAATCCACACAAACTGGCTCAGGTTCTAGAGTTAAAGATTTCGAGCAAAATGCATCAAGCAACCAAGTACATTCCAAACGCATGTGATCTATACACGTTGCTGAGCAAGATTTGAGGACTTATTACCTGGACGAATATTGCAAGAACACGTGAAATAAAACCTTGCAGCCTCCTTTTAATCTTGATGCGAACAAAGGAAGTCCTAGCTGATACAACTCTCTGAGAAATAAACTCAGAGAGGACTCTGATTCTTATCCTTGAAGCTTGAACTTGATAACAACGTGACTTTGATGAATGTAATGTAGAATTTAGATAAGAGGAAAAGGATGCATCTGAGAGGTGGAGATTGATGGTTGTGGATGCGATGATAGGAGATGATGACACGGTGAGTAAGGAGATTGAATCAAAGGTGATGTAGATTGATGAAGAAGGAAGAGAGTGGAGGGAGGTTGTTGAGGGAAGAGATGAAGGTTGGTGATGAACAATGAAGGTTGTTGATGAAGGTTTAAGAGGAAAGTGGTTACAAGTTTGTTACAGGTTGTTGCAATGATGTGTGAAGTCAAGATTCAATAAAGAACTTTGTTTTTGATGAAGACAAATCTCTAAATAACAAGAATGCAAAGATGAGTTATTAAAGTTAAAATATCAAGGATCAAGGCTTTGGAATCAAGCTTGCACTTCAAGAAGGTATAATGACTATACTCACATTCTCTAAAGTCTTAGATGCTCAAGAAATCAACCAACCATTGCTTAGACCATCCATGATAATAGAAAACATTTGCAAAATCTTTTATTCAAGCTTTACACTTGGTAAATCGATTTACCATAACATGAAATCGATTTGCCACTATCTTAAAACATTTCCAGAAGCAAAAATTCACTTTTTGCACTATGGAAATCGATTTACCTAAAGAGGAAATCGATTTCCCACTGTTTGTTTTTGAAATTTTGTTAATGTTACATGCATGAAATCGATTTCATGCTAAGGGAAATCGATTTCCCCTGTACGTTTTTTGAAAAACAGCAGCATTTCATAGCACCTTTCCACACACCTTTTCATTGAAACATTTCCTTTAATCTTGGCAATTCTTCATGATTAATCTACAGAAACTTATGATATTTCAAGGGGTGTTATGAACATCTATATATACTCAAAATTTCAAATTCATTCTCCACCTCTTCCAATAAAAAAAAACTCTTAGAAATTTTCAGAATTTCACATTGTTATTCTTCAATCATTTTCAAGATATTTTCTACACACTTTCATATCATCCAAACTAGAAAATACTTGAGCAATCTATTACTTTAAGAATTGTGAAATATTGTCATTGGAAGGGAAGATCAATCAAGTGACTGATACATTGTTCTACTATTCAAACTCTTATACAAAATCAAATACGTGTTGTATTCTTGTTATCCAGGATTGTTGGAAATAAGTTAGTAGAAAGGAAAGGATTGTTTTCTTGTTCTACTTGGTTCGTTGTTCTTGTTGTCCAGGATTGTTGGAAGCAAGAAAGTCATTAAGGGAGGATTGTTCTCTTAATGTACTTAGTGAAAATCCAAGAGGATTGTTCTTGGTGGTTTTGTTAGAAGATTGTAGGAGGAGTCTTGGTATAGGCTTGTACAAAGATATAACAATAGTGAAATCTCTTTCATGTTGAAAGGGGACTGTAGTACTCTCGGATTTTGGGGGGAACCAGTTGTCGCACGCTCGCGAAAAATGAACAGAGTCGCCACCAATATATTTATCCCATAAGGGAAAGGAATATCAGAAAACCTAACAAAGGGTAAGAACAAGGTCTTGCGACCAGAGAATCTAGGTACGGGAGTCGGTTACGCGAGGGGAAGATATTAGCACCCCTCACGCCCATCGTACTCGATGGTATCCACCTATGTTTGTTTCTATCTAAAGGGTGTGTACTATGTCTATGTCTAAATGCGAAATGAATGCAAAATATAGGGAAAATAAAGAATTGTACTCGCACGGGCCCTACCCCGCTGCCTACGTATCCTTTTCAGGAATCAGAGTTACCGTAGCTCGGCTAAAGATTTTCTGTTTGTTTTTGTGTTTTTTAGTTGGGCGGCGTTAACGCTCACGCTCTTGCACAAGGGGACAGCCTAGGATGCAATGGAGCGGAGATAACTTGCCCTTAGAAAGGAGAAAAAGAGATTGGTTTGTATCTTTTAAGGGTAATTCCATGATGACGAGAACCCACTACAAGGTCTCGCATCACTTCCTCACTTTTGTTTTAAGTCTGAACATTTATTAGGTTTTTTGAAGTGTTTTTGGTTGGTGTTTTTTAAGGGAATTTGTTTGTGACTCGGATCATACCAAAAAGAGTTTTGTTTTGCATATTTAGAGAACGCACATCGAGGCCTACGCCACAATCGTTTCTCTAAACAACGGTTAAGAAATACATCGAGGTTTCACACCTCAATCATTTCTTCTCCGCTAAGTAAAGGAGATACAAAAAGAGTTTTTTTGTGAATATTTAGAGAATGCACATCGAGGCCTACACCACGATCGTTTCTCTAAACAACGGTTAAGAAATACATCGAAGCTTCACACTTCAACCATTTCTTCTCCGCTAAGTAGGAAAGAACATACATCGGGGCCTACACCCCAATCATTTCTTTCTTACTATGAAATATAGTAACGATATGATCTTCATCGATATTTATTACGTATTTTAAAAGTTGAAAAGAAAAGAATGAAAGAAGGGAACTATTTCTAAATCTAGTCTAAGTTGTCTACACATGGGAATTAAAATGATAAACTATACAATTTATTAATCGGAAAAAGCTATACATGGAATAGGTAAAGGAAAATCAATATGTGACAAATAAAATTGAGAATTATAGCAAACAAATGATACTCACAAGCACACATACATCCGTTAATTCTATACACAAAACGAGACTAAAAATTTAACTCCTAAGTCTATTAGAGAGTTATATACAAAGAAGTGTCAAAACAAAGGAATTTCAAACATATTGTGAAGAAAATATTTATTAAAAGGACTAAAACAATTAAGAAAAATCAACAAAATTTATGACAATTATTCACACATTCCAAAATACCTAAAATCATTTTTTATACATTTTTTATGTGATTAAAAAAGATTTATGAAACAAAAGTTAAAAGCATACAAAATTAAAATAAAATTGGAATCTAAACAGGGGGGAGGTGTGTCAGTAATTCCAATGTGAACTAAAACTAGTTATAGGTAACAACGGGTCTAATTACAGGGGTGTGAAAAGCATGGGTGCCAGGCCCAGTTCAGGAGCGTGTGGTGCATTATTAATGAAGGGGTATGATTTAAGAAAACCCCTGGCCCAGTTGCGTATGGCCCAACATCACCACAAACCATTCCAATTCACTTTGTTTCATTCTACTTTATTATTAATCAGCATGCATTTCATTTTGTTGTTATTATTATCTGATTTTATTCAACAAGCATACTTATTCTGAAAAGCAACGTGACATGCATAGGGATCCTGCAGCATCAATTGGTCAGCTTCACTTAAATCACTAAAGACAAAATAGAATCAACAACCAGTCAAAGCATGACACGGCGTGAGCCAATCATTGGCATCAGATAAGACAAAAACTAATTGAACTGCATGGGCCATTAACAAATTGCCACGTAGGAGAACGGAAAATGAAAAAGAAGATCGCAGACACCGGAGAGCCACCTCCGGTCGTCTTCCCCGGCGCTCCAATCCACCGGAATCCAAGCGAATCACCCAGAAATTAATAAAAGAACCACCAGTTCGCTCGGTTATCTCCACTGATTACGGATCTGGCTTCGGTTTTCATTTTAATGCATCCTAACCATTAAACCGAAACCAAACTCCAACTCTAAACTCATTAGCATTTCATAGAGCAGCAATTAAGTGTCACAAAACGATCTTGCACCCTCAGCATTCGGAAAAACGACTAGAACATACGCAAATAAGCGTCATATTCGTATGAATCCATAGCAAGAATGGATGAAGCTTCATGTATAATAACAAGAAATGAACACGTTTCGAATACGCAAGATCTAATCATGCTATCATGATGCTGAGAGTCTTCTGTGTTTACCTGAAGGAGTTCTTGAATCAAGATGTAAGAAGACCTTCACTCCCCAAGCTCACGTCCGAGGAAGATGATGGATCGAAGCTATAGATGACGCTCGAAACCGTGAAGAAACGACCTCGCAGTGAATGATGGAGTTGTCGAATCGTGAACGCGATCGAGTCGGCAAGATGATGATGTTAATGGTTGCCGGCTGTTGGTGGTTTGAAGATGGAGGTGCGGGAGACGGTGGCGGTTAGAGTTGATGCAGTGATGGAGAATGAAGTTTTGTGGTGGATGAGAGTGGTTAGAGGCGGTTGTGGTGGCCGGAGAAGTTTGTTGAGGGAGGTTGTTATTGTGGTTAGAAAACCGTTATGGGAAGATGATGAGAGAACAAGAGAGAGTGAAGAGAGAATGAGAGAGTGGTTTGTGAAGAATGAGAGTGAGGGAGTCTATGAAGAGAACGAAAAAAAAGTCCCTAATGAGAGTGAGGTTGAATGTTTTTATAATGAGTATGGGATGCATTGTGTTACGGTGTGGGTGATTGTAGTGGATAGTTTCGTTCACACTTAATCAACAAGTCTTGAGCAATTGTAGTAAACTTCATGCAAACTTTATGAACTTAGTAACATGGCTTGGCTTGATGGGGTAACATGGCTTGGCTTGACATTAGTCTAGAATATCCATTTTAAGCCCCTATATCTTTACCTATGGCTCTCCATTTGTGTCACATATATGCTCACTGGAAAAAGGGAGTGGAGTAGAGAAATTTTGGTGTTGAAAGATTCTTGAACCCATGCCTAGAAATGGGAGAAAAAGTGACTTGAAACTCATATAGACACCACTGCGCGCGTGACTTAAACTGGCCCATGACTTTGGCAAAAACGTGACAAGATCAGGGCATGACTTTGAATCTCCCTATCATGATCCATGTGTACTCGATCGTTACCACCCATGGCTTGTTAGAAAGAGGAAATGGCAAGGAGTATTCTTACACCAAGATTGACCTCAATGGAAATTTGTAGGCCTCTAAAACTGGCTTCAAAGTCAGCACACCATGTGTTTGATCAAATGCATGCATGTGACTTGGGATTCTGGCTCAGCCTTATGCTACGAGATGTTTTGTGCGATCACCACTTTGAGGCCCTGTAATTTGTTCCACACTCATCCAAATGAATTGATTCTTGCTTCAATGGGTAGAGGACATGGCAAAGAGTGGATGCACACCAAGTTTGCATTTGTAGGGTTTTATAATTCTTTAGAATCAGACCCAAAGTAGGCACACCATGTGTTTGTTAAAATGACTGCGCTGCCCAGAATTCTTGCCCAGCCTTGTGACTTGTGTTAGATGAAAACTTCCAACTTTGAACCTTAATATCTTTTCAACCAAGCTTCAAATGGAAAAACTTTCAACTAGGGAATTGTAGCATGCCATGATCTGAACATTTTTGATGTTGGGATTTTCCTGAAATAAGGACTTTTGACACGTGTAATTTGATGGTGAAGTGGACTATTCATCAAGCTTTTAAGAATTAAGAAAATTTCTAAGTATAAAACTTTCCATTTTTCTCATTTTCTATTTTTGGCAACTTTTGTCAAATTCCCGATTTTATTCATTCCTCGACTTTTCTTGACCGATTTTCCACCAAAAGTCAGCATTTGAATAATTCTCCTGATTTTGACCCGAAAGTCAACTTGTTCTGATTTTCCGACTACTGGTGAAATTCCCGATTAAATCTCTTCCAGTCACATCCAGTCAAACCAACACATCCACATAGTCAGTGTGAGGAGCTTTTCACACATAGAAACCATTCCTGATTAAATGTTGACCAGAAAGTCAACTGGTTGACTTTGGTCAAAGAAACCCTGATTTAAAGAACCGGATGATTTGCAAGCCAATATCCTTCAACCAATGCCTTGACTTGAGACAGAGAGAAACCCCAACCCAGGAGGACTTCCTTGAACATAGAACCACATGATTATACCTCAGTCTCCTTATTCTCTGATCAAGATTCTTTGCAACAGAGCTTTTTCTTGCTAGCCTTTGAATAGCACCAATGATATGCATGCATGGGTATGGATTATGGCCTAGGTGATGTATGTACATGAATGTAAAGCCTAAGCCAGTTAGAAGTAAAGGGGTAGGACAAATTTGGGGTATGGCAGCTGCCCCTATTTAATCATCTTAAACCTGAAGGTGAGATTGGCGTTAGCCTTTCGAACATTCGAGGTAGAAGAAGATTAAATATCAAAGTACCAGAAATTTGTCCTAAAGAGAAGATGGTGTAAGTGTTACTCTTATTTTTTGTTTGATATCTGCTGGGGAAAGAGAATTTGTTTTTCTGATGGACATATTTACAGTGAGTAATTGGAAGAAGGGTGATAGCTTGTAACGTAGCCTAAGGTGCCAATACAAGGTTCCCAAAAGAAATGTTTCATGAAACAATGACTGAAAGGAAATAGATCTCGTACGATCCACGGCTCAACATCGACTCGACAACAGGAGAGGAAAGAAAAGATCTCGTACGATCTTCAGGACTGAAACAAAAGGGATCTCGTGCGATCTAAGACTCAACATCGACTCGACATCAGGAGAGGATCTCGTACGATCTTCAGGACTGAAACAAAAGGGATCTCGTGGGACCTATGACTCAACATCAAGAGAAGATCTCGTGGCGATCAACTCGTCAACAGAAGAAAAGGGAATAAGATCTCGTGGCGATTTTCCACACTTTGGAAAGGGATAAGATCTCGTGGCGATCTTATGACTCAATATCGAAAGAAAATCTCGTGCGATTTTCCACACTTTGGGAAGGAATAAGATCTCGTGGCAATCTTATGACTCAACATCGAAAGAAAATCTCGTGCGATTTTCCACACTTTGGAAAGGGATAAGATCTCGTGGCGATCTTATGACTCAACATCGAAAGAAAATCTCGTGCGATTTTCCACACTTTGGGAAGGAATAAGATCTCGTGGCAATCTTATGACTCAACATCGAAAGAAAATCTCGTGCGATTTTCCATACTTTGGAAAGGGATAAGATCTCGTGGCGATCTTATGACTTAACATCGAAAGAAGATCTCGTGCGATTTTCCACACTTTGGAAAGGGATAAGATCTCGTGGCGATCTTATGACTCAACATCGAAAGAAAATCTCGTGCGATTTTCCACACTTTGGAAAGGAATAAGATCTCGTGGCGATTTTCCACACTTTGGAAAGGGATAAGATCTCGTGGCGATCTTATGACTCAACATCGACTCGACATCGAGGGACAAAAGAAGACATTGTGTCAGACACTCATCAGAGATTGAAGATACCTTGCATCGGCACCGTGGTTGGAAGAGATTTAAGATGTAGTAGCAGATATCAATCGGAATTTGTAAGGACAACCTTTTGCGTGGGGATGTATTATTGTCTTGATTGAGTGATGATTTGTATTATCTGGCTTATGCTTTGTATGCATGTTTGAATTTTGATGCATGGCGTAGTGATCCCCTTTGATGGATACGCTACGCTTTTGAGGATGCAATGTTATATGCAATGGAAACTATATGCAGAGAGTGCCAAATAAAGGCCCTTGGTGGGACAGAAGAGTAGGATCATTGGGGTCCGTTGCTTGTGATCTTGAGACGCCATTGTGGGTGGGCGTTGAAAACCTCATAGTGCCAAAGATGATTGGCAACTGTGTGGAGGATTAGAACATAACTCCGTTGGGGAGGAAGTGACTTTGCTCGACTTTCCTTACATCTTATACTGCTTGGGGAAACGTGGGTTTTGAGAGACCACTCTTCGTCTGTCATATGGAAGAGGGATATGGACCTTTTCAGGTGCTTCATGCTTACCAGTACTGATGAATTATTCGCTTGAACTTTCACGCGGGATGATGACGCCCTTTGTGGCATGTCGTAAGCCAAGATGACGACTAGAACCTGCAACCTGCACGGAAAACAACGTTTGGACGCAAATGGTGCCCCTTAGAGCACTTTTATGTTTATGTAACATCATGTTTCGTTTTGATTTTGTGATTATTATTCCCCATGTTTTCAATGCAATGTTTAATAACGAATTAAATCACATCTCGCATGCGAAAAAAAATGAAAGCAGGAAAGAACATTTCTTATCAAAAGATCTTTTTATTGATGGAATGCCTATGAATAGGCTTCTGTACAAGGAAGCAACTCCTAAATGAGGTAGTTGCGAAAGGAAAATAAAATGCAAAAAGCAAAATGGCAAAGAGAAATGCTCGAATTTCCATTAAAACTGATATTGCTACAATTCCCATATCCTCGATCCTCTCAATGCTTTGCTTCAGAAGGGTAATGGTTGGATTGATCTGTCCGTTCTGCCAAGGGCGTATAGGGGTCTTTGTGAAAGATATTCAGACTGCAGCCTCTCGCTTTTGATCCCTAACTTTTGCCTGGATCGCCCTTTCGGGTTTTCAATCCAGCGGGATGCCCCTTTTTGCCTAAGTCGCCCTTTCGGGTTTTCAACTTAGCGGGTTATTCTTCTCTTTTTGTTTTATCCCTAATTTTTGCCCAAACCCTTTTGGTTTGCCAGGATGCCCTTATTTTTGCCTAGGTACGTCGACCTAGCGGGTCTTTTATGCGTAGTATTTTTTGACTGAGTCTGAATTGACTGGGAGTGGAACGTCTTCCCCATCCATCTTTGTCAAGATTAAAGCACCACCTGAAAATGCTTTCTTCACAATGTATGGTCCCTCATAGTTGGGAGTCCATTTGCCCCTTGGATCGGTATGAATTGGCAAGATCTTCCTTACGACTAGGTCACCTGTGTGGAATTCTCGAGGCCGAATCTTCTTGTCATACGCTTTCTTAATCCTCTTTTGGTACAACTGGCCATGGCAGATAGCAGATAAGCGTTTCTCCTCAATTAGATTGAGATGATTAAGCCTCGTTTGAACCCATTCAGTTTCATCGAGTTTGGCGTCCATCAAGACTCTCAACGAAGGAATTTCCACTTCGACAGGTAGTACGGCCTCCATACCGTAGACAAGAGAGAAGGGAGTTGCCCCAGTTGAAGTACGAACCGAAGTTCTATAGCCATGCAAAGCAAACGGTAACATTTCATGCCAGTCCTTATACGTTCTGACCATCTTCTGGACGATCTTCTTTATATTCTTGTTAGCAGCTTCGACCGCGCCGTTCATCTTTGGCCGATAGGGTGATGAATTGTGATGTTCAATCTTGAACTCTTCACACAACTCTGCCATCATCTTGTTATTAAGATTGGACCCATTATCAGTGATGATCTTGTTTGGAACCCCATATCGGCATATGATCTCTTTCTTGATGAAGCGAGTAACGACTTGCTTGGTTACGTTCTTGTAAGAAGCAGCTTCAACCCATTTGGTGAAGTAGTCGATAGCAACAAGAATAAATCTGTGCCCATTTGAAGCTTGTGGCTCTATGCGCCCAATCATGTCTATGCCCCACATAGCAAAAGGCCAAGGTGATGTCAGAACGTTCAGAGGAGTTGGAGGGACATGAATTCTGTCAGCATACACTTGGCATTTGTGACATTTCTTCACATACACATAACAATCACTTTCAATCGTCATCCAATAATATCCTGCTCGCAAGATCTTTTTGGCCATAGAATGTCCATTGGAATGAGTTCCAAAAGATCCTTCATGAATTTCCCGCATGATCAATTCTGCTTCGTGTCTATCCACGCATCTGAGCAAAACTGAATCATAGTTTCTTTTGTACAGGACGTCTCCTGACAAGAAGAATTTGGATGCTAACCTTCGAAGCGTTCGCTTATCACCAATCGTAGCATCTTCGGGATACTCTTGCTTCTCAACATACCTCTTGATGTCGTAATACCATGGCTTTTCATCATACACATCTTCAGTAGTGAGACAATGAGCGGGGAACATATGTGCAGGTTCCTTGTAACGGAGGATCGTTATGTCTGGCATTTCTTTAGGGGAGCTAACTCTGAACATAGCCGCCAAAGTAGCCAAAGCATCTGCCAATTGATTTTCCTCTCGGGGGATGTGATTGAAAGTGATTTCCTCAAAAGCGGGCAACAACTCCAAAATATAGTCCTTGTAAGGAACTAAATTGGGGTGTCGTGTTTCCCAATCACCTCTTACTTGATGTATGACCAATGCAGAATCCCCATAAACCTCAAGGATCTTGATCCTCATATCAATGGCTGCTTCGAGGCCCATTATGCAAGCTTCGTATTCTGCGACATTGTTCGTGCAATCAAAGCATATTCTAGCTGTGAAAGGGACGTGAGTTTGACGAGGAGAAGTCAAAACTGCCCCAATACCATGGCCCATAGCATTTGATGCACCATCGAACGTGAGAGTCCAACGCTCTCCTGGTTCGGGTCCTTCATTATCATCTAGCTTCATGATATCTTCATCAGGAAAGTCAAACTTCATTGACTGATACTCTTCTAATGGCTGATGAGCAAGATGATCTGCAAGGACACTTCCTTTGATGGCCTTCTGTGTGACATACTGGATATCGTATTCTGATAAAAGCATTTGCCATCGGGCTAGTCTCCCTGTAAGAGCCGGTTTTTCAAAGATGTACTTTATCGGGTCCATTTTTGAGATCAATAGAGTGGTGTGGGTCAGCATATACTGTCTCAGTCGGCGAGCAGCCCATACCAAAGCACAGCAAGTTTTCTCGAGTAGTGAGTAGCGGGATTCACAATCGGTAAACTTTTTGCTCAGGTAATAAATGGCGCACTCTTTTCGACCAGACTCGTCATGCTGGCCCAGCACACACCCCATAGATCCTTCAAGCACAGTTAAGTACATAAGAAGCGGCCTTCCAGGAACCGGGGGCATGAGGATTGGTGGCTCTTGGAGATACTGTTTGATCCTTTCGAAGGCTTCTTGACAATGATCATCCCAACGGATATCTTGATTTTTGCGCAGCAGTTTGAAGATGGGTTCACAGGTGTCAGTGAGATGAGAAATGAACCTGGCTATGTAATTCAATCTCCCAAGGAACCCTCGAACTTCTTTTTCATTCTTCGGTGCTGGCATGTTCTGTATTGCTCTTACTTTATCAGGGTCGACCTCAATCCCTCGTTGGCTCACAATGAATCCAAGTAACTTTCCAGATCGCACTCCAAAAGTGCACTTGTTTGGATTAAGCCTCAACTTGAATTTACGCAAACGAGCAAACAGTTTCTCAAGATATACCAAGTGTTCCTCCTCAGTTTGGGATTTTGCAATCATATCATCGACGTACACCTCAATCTCTTTATGGATCATGTCATGGAAGAGGGTCACCATTGCTCGTTGATATGTTGCACCAGCATTCTTAAGACCAAAAGGCATCACCTTATAACAATACGTACCCCACGGAGTGGTAAAGGTAGTCTTGGTCATATCTTCAGGAGCCATCTTTATTTGATTATAGCCAGAAAAACCATCCATGAAAGAGAACACCGAATACTGAGCAGTGTTGTCGACTAGCACATCAATATGAGGCAGCGGGAAATCATCCTTCGGGCTTGCCCTATTCAAATCTCGGTAGTCAACACACATGCGTACCTTTCCGTCCTTCTTAGGAACAGGTACTATGTTTGCAATCCAAGGAGGATACTCACACACAGATAAGAAACCAGCCTTCAACTGTTTTTCAACTTCTTCCTTGATTTTCAAAGCCATATCAGGTCGAGTTCTTCGCGGTTTTTGCTTTACAGGCGGACATTCTGGTTTGAGCGGTAACCTGTGCATAACTATATCCGTGTCTAAACCAGGCATGTCTTCATATGACCAGGCGAAGATATCAACATACTCTCGAAGCAGCTCAATCAACCTTCTCTTTACATCACTTTGCAAAGCGGCACCTATCTTGACCTCTCTTTTTGCTTCTTCCGTACCGAGGTTGATGATTTCTATGGCTTCTTGATGTGGCTGAATAGATTTCTCTTCTTGTCTCAAAAGTCTTGCCAATTCCTCGGGGACTTCACAATCTTCCCCACTATTCTCATCAGCTTGGTCAATTGGATTCTCAAAGATATCAAGACGTGGAACTGTAACATTATCATTTTTGATGGAGTTCGAGCCGGATCTGCACGATGGATGATTTATGCCTTAGAATGCAACACATAAAAAGGAAGAAAGAAGGAAATCTTTGCCATTTTTGAAAAAGTTTTTTTTTTTTTTAAAGTAAAAACAAAAATGAAAGAAATGGAACAGTAATTGCATGCGAAGATATGATTTTCATTCAATATTAAACAAATTGAAACACATGGGGGGCCCTTCTTTATACAAGAGGTCAAAAATGCTTAGGGCGAAGCATATGACTTATTGAAACAAGAAAATTACATCTCCATAAAAGTGACTTTGGGGATGTCCAAGATAGTCCAATTGTTGAGTTCCTGTCCAGGCGCAGCATTGCAAATGAATCTGGAGAGATCTTCTTCATCATCATCATCCACGGCGAGAACCTGACTTCCAGAATTGGTGCTTGCACTGACGAACACTTGAGAAATGGGGGGAATCACCTTCTTTCCAGGAGTTATGCTGAGCTGAGTAGAGGAAGATGGCTGATACCCAAGGCCATACTTGTCTCGCTTCTCATGAACATCAATCAGCTTGCCCCAGGCACTATGGGGAGTACCAGCTTCTAAGAAAGCCTTAGCATCATTTAAAGACGAGAGGGGCGATCCGAGTTCCTTCTTATTCTCGACCACAGGGAGCTTGTCAACTGACACAATCTCTAAGGCTTGAAAAGGTGTCTCTTGTATCTCTCCCTCCACTTCAACATAACGGTATGATGCCAGATTATTGACTATCAAATCCTCTTCACCAGTGATCACAACAATCTTGTCATTCACAACAAATTTCAAACACTGGTGGAGAGTGGATGTCACAGCTCCAGCAGCATGAATCCAAGGACGACCCAAGAGGCAAGTGTATGAAGGGTTTATATCCATAACGTAGAAGGCAATGTAGAACATGTGAGGACCAATCAAGACAGGCAGATCAATTTCTCCTTCTACGGACCTTCTAGAACCATCAAATGCTCTAACGCTCATAGTGCATGGTCTCATCATAATCCCATCCATACTCAGCTTAAACAAAGTGGCCTTGGGCATCACATTAAGAGAAGAACCTGTATCAATCAGAACTCGAGACAACACAGCATCCAGACACTTGACGGAGATATGCAATGCTTTGTTATGTGCCCTACCCTCAGGTGGAAGCTCATCATCAGAAAAACCCAAACAATTACCAGCAGCAATGTTGGTCACAACCCCTTCAAACTGAGGCACGGTAATGTCTTGAGTCACGTGAGCGGAAGCCAGAACTTTCATCAGAGCATCACGATGAGCTTCAGAATGTACCAGGAGAGACAAGATGGAGATCTTGGCTTGGGTCTGATCAAGTTGGTCAATCACTTTGTAATCACTTTTCTTAATGATTTTCAAGAGTTGCTCGGCATCTTGGGCATTACGTGTTACAGGAGGATCAACAGCAACTTGCTTTCCTTTTGCTTGTGTACTAGCTTCTTTGTTGGTCTCTCTAGGAGGCGGAGGAGGGGCAGCAAAGATCCGACCACTACGGGTAATGCCACTAGTGCCAGCAATATTTGTGATACTCGAAGTTCCCACTGGAGGACAGTCAAACTTCTTCCCTCGAATATACACGGCATTATAACTCCAAGGAACAGCCTTAGAATCATTCACAGGAGAGGGAACAAGAGACGAGGTTGAAGGAGTCGAAGGAACATTTGGAACCTGAATAACCAACGGAGTCCTCGGAGCCTGAATGACCAAAGGAGTACTCGGAGCATGAATGACCAAAGAAGTGTCCTGAGTCTTTGATATCTCAGCAGGGTAGTAAGGGATCTCTAAAGTAGCCACATCTTTGACAGGAACGACCCTTTCCACTCTAAGAACACCTTCATCCATTAATTCCTGGATTTCTTCTCTCAACCTAGTGCACTCCTCAGGATTAGAAGAACATTGCAAACAGTAGTCATGTAATTCACACAAAACCTTTTGTTGCATAAGATACTCTCTGATAACTGCTAGCGGCATCCTAACCTCATTAACATCATTTACCAGGATCTGATCATCACATAACTCAATAGCATTGGTCGTACCAGCATGAGGAGGCATAGGATTATTCTGCACATTAGGACCAGTAGGAGCGAACGAGATAAGCTTGTCGTCAAGGAGATCCTGAACCTTCAATTTGAATGCTCTACACTTTTCAATAGTATGGCCTGGAGCCCCTGAATGAAATTCACATCGAGCATTAACATCATAACCGGGAGGGAGAGGACTAGGTGGAGGTCCAAGTTCACGGAGTTGTACCAATTGACCAGCAAGCAACTGAGGGAGAAGCTGAGCATATGACATCGGAACCGGATCGATACGCCTATCTTGGAATCTTGTTCTTTGCGGGCCCCTTTGACCTTGAGGCCTAGGGTTCTGTTGACGATTCTGAGGAGCAGCAGCTTGTTGTTGTGGTACGAAAGGCTGTTGGGGTGCCATCCATGGTTGTGGAAGAGCAGCAGCATATGCCTGAGGGACATATGGGCTAGGAACAGCATAAGGCATCGGATAATAAGGAGGTGGAACAGCAGAATATGCAGGAGCTCGGCTTTGGTCAACAGAAGCGGCGCTAGTCTCACCTTCCTTCTTCTTCACAAACCCAGAATACGGCTTCTTACCATTACCACTTGAGTTGCTAGGATTAGTAACACCTTGAATGGTACCAGCTTTGACACAGTTCTCAACCCTCTCACCAATGATGACCACATCCGAAAAAGAAGGAGAAGTATTACTAACCATGTGCTGAAGATACGGCCCTTTCAGAGTCCCCATAAACAGATCGATCAACTCTCGGTCCAATAAAGGAGGTTGGACTCGAGCAGCAAGTTCACGCCATCTCTGGGCGTATTCCTTAAAAGATTCTTCAGATTTCTGTGACATATTTTGCAGCTGGGCACGGCTAGGAGCCATAGCAGTATTGTAGTGGTATTGTTTCAGGAAGGCATCAACAAGTTCTCCCCAAGTACTGACATTAGACCTCTCGAGTTTCATATACCACTCCAACGGGGCTCCAGTGAGACTATCCTGGAAGAAGTGCATAAGCAGAGGTTCGTTCTCAGCGTGAGCGGCCATCTTACGGCAGTAGGAACGAATGTGAGTCTCTGGGCAGGTAACTCCCTTGTACTTATCAAAATCCGGCACCTTGAACTTCGGGGGAATAACAATCCCAGGTACCAAGCACATAGCAGCAGTGTTAAAACTCGAAGTTTTAGTGACCTCAACAGCCTTAAGGCGTTCTTCAAGAGCTTGGTACATCTTAGCAGTCTCGGTCAACTCAGCATGAGATCATGTTCAAGATCAATAACCTCATGGTGGTCGTCCACCACTTTAAGTGTCTCATTAATAGGAGTCTCTTTAGTTTTCACCCCTCCGTCAGCAGAATTGGTAGGAGTATCTTTGACCAAACTAGCGACACTCTTTCTGAGTTCATCCTGTCCTTGAACAACGGCATGGAGAGTCTCCATAAGTTGGGCCATTCTCTCCCCCATAACATCCATATCCCTACGGAGGGCAGCTTGGTTCTACTCGAATTGATCCATGAGTCTCTCGTTGCTCCGGGTACGGTAAGGATGTAAGAAAGTCAGCTTCGTCGTCGGAAAAGAAATCTGTTGCTGAAAGGGACCCCAATTAGTTTCTTGTACAATAACCTGAAAAATGCAATGTGATAATGTGAATGTATGAGTGCATGTGTGCGTATGACGTGATGTGCCATTTTCAGAGTATCCAAGATTCAATATTGATCCAGAATAGCTAACAATGTGACAAAGGATAAGTATCAAGAGAAACTAGTTCTTTTTTATTCATAACAGAAATTTAAACTTGGGCAAGCCATACATCAACAAGATAGTTCAACAAGGGAAATAAAAGACCCCATCCAACAAGTCTGGTGGTGGTCGAAACATACAGACTTAAACATCAATCCATCTGAATATAAAACAGAGGTCCTCCTTGTCTGAAGTGCTCATCGCTCCACTTCTTAGTTTCATTAAACAGTTTCTTGGTTGCTTCTCGATCTCTTCCTTTAAGGAGGCTTTGGATCACCTCATCTTTGCGAAACAAATGCCCATCTAGCTTCTTGCAGCACTCCCTGAGTTCATCACATCCTTTGCATTCTGGGAGATAATCTTTCTCAGATATGTCCTCCATCATTCGATCTCTGAGCTTGGCATTTTCTTCTGTTAGTCGAGTATTACGGAGGTGACTTCCTTTCAGTTGAGTCTCAATTGCCATTCTTTTAGTGGTCTCTTCTTCCAGTTTCGTTTTCAGATTCTTCACTTCAACTCTAGCATCCCTTTCTATCTTGAGCTTATAAGCTTTCAAGTCTTCTCGGTACTCTCGCTTGAGTTTCTCTTCTGCCTCTTTCATGGCCCTTTTTAGGATTTTCTGGTGATCCTCAACAATAACAGTAGTATCTTTTTCACCTTTTTCGGTTCTAGCCCTCTTTTGAACTCTGGAAGATCCTCCCTTCAGCATTTTGGCTTCGTATGTCAACTCAACTCTTTTCTGATCCACAAGACAATGTTTCGGTTGCGCATCTGACTTCTTTTCGTGCAATTGGGTGCACTCCAAATCTACCTGGGTACGATTCTCAGCAGGCATAGTGGCAATTGGAATCTTAGGTGGTTGCTCGTACAATGGGTTAACCTTCGGGAAAGGCAACAGGCGATCTTTAACTCTATTTTCAACCCAATCTGTGTAGGCTTGTTTGGCAACGGCATTCTTTTCACCTAGAGAAATCTGATCATCTGTATGGATGCTATTCCAGGCACTCTTCACTTTTTCTAGACCCTTTGGATTGGTTCCCTTTTCAAAGCAAACGGATTCGAATATCTCTTTGTCCAAAGGCTTGTCTTCAAGTGCAAAACCCAACTGACGCAACGCTAGCTTAGGATTATAATTGATAACACCTTTTGTTCCTATGAGAGGAACGTTGTCAAAAGTACCACAGCTAGTTATAACTTTCTCCACGTCCATTCCAGTGGGACACCAGACAATGTCATTTCCGGTAAGCCCCATGATCCTTTGAGGCCATTTCTGAGTAGAAGTAATGAAAGGACCACTTGTAGGTAAGTGGGACTTAAACCAGGTGTATAACAATGGCAAACAATTTCTTATGGCTCCTCCTTTCCCATATCGAGAGTGAATGGAATAGTACGTATCGGCTAGCAAATTAGGGATCAGATTCTTATCCACGAAAAGACATATAGCGGCCAGATCAACGAACTTGTGAATGTTAGGGAACATCACGATCCCATAGATCAAAACGGCCAGAAGGGCGTTGAAAGCCTCCCACATCTTTTTGTTGGCCAACTCCTGGGCCTTCTCAACCAAGAAACTCATATAGAAACCATGGGTGTTACCATTCTTCTTCCAATTCCCAAGGACGTCTTCTATGCTCAAATAAAGAGCGTTGGCAATGTTGTCCAAATCAGGTTTCTCTGGGACACAAACGAAAGGAACCTTGTGTTGAACCTTAATATTGAGAAAGTAAGAGTACTCCTCGAGAGTGGGAGCTAACTGATAGCCTGAGAAGGTGAAACAACGCAAGTCAGGATCATAGAACTGGAGAAGAGTAGATAAACCCCATTCGTCGACGTGTGAGTCCAAAAGAGTCAAGATGTTTCCATAATTCTCAGTGAACACAGTTTTATTAGGACCAGTGATCAATCCACCCAATTGCCCCAACTGAATCAAGCCTTCGCGATGGAAACTGTAAGTGTGAGTACGCCTTGTAGCTTCTCTGGTAGCGGTCACGTTGTTAGCCATCCTGGGTGAAGAATAATAACCTCGGATACCCTGAAAAATGGCATGCATATGAGAAATAATACTATTTTCTTTTTTCCTTTTTCTTTTTTATTACATCTTTTCTTTCTCTTTTTTTTTGAAAATAAATATGCCATGATGAAAATGATGCAATGGAGGTTCCCCCAATATGAGAGAGTTGTTGTGTCGTCTTTGAGCAGAATCACATGTCGTAAGGTCAAAGGTTCGGCATAGGTGCCACACAGCCATAAGAACAATAGTCACCAACGGTACCTGTCATGTATATCCCTCCCCACTCACAGGTGAACCTAGACACGGACAAGTGGTCCCTAATGGTCGCCAGGAATTTCGAACAAACAATGAGAGCGCCTGCCTACGGCCATAAGCATGCCGGACAGAGATCGCCCCACCGAGTTCTCTCCTGGTTGTGGTATGTTATGCCAACTCTACGTGCCAAGCGCCACGAGAGCCAACATAACTATCCACGCTAAACTAAGTGTATGCTCGGTCTGGGTAATGGACCTTTTACCTCATAGAACATCCCACCCAACCTGCAAAACAGAACAGAAGACCCCAAGGAACACAGAATATAATCCATATGCATGATGTGCAAACAGAAATAAACATGATATGCAAGCAGAAAAATAAACATGCAAACATATATACAAGGTATAGACATAAACAAATAAACACCCAGTAAATAAACAAACAAACGCAGGCTAGGATCGACTCACTAAGGATGGACCAGCAACAGGTCTAGCAACGTCCCCAGCAGAGTCGCCAGCTGTCGCACGCTCGCGAAAAATGAACAGAGTCGCCACCAATATATTTATCCCATAAGGGAAAGGAATATCAGAAAACCTAACAAAGGGTAAGAACAAGGTCTTGCGACCAGAGAATCTAGGTACGGGAGTCGGTTACGCGAGGGGAAGGTATTAGCACCCCTCACGCCCATCGTACTCGATGGTATCCACCTATGTTTGTTTCTATCTAAAGGGTGTGTACTATGTCTATGTCTAAATGCGAAATGAATGCAAAATGTAGGGAAAATAAAGAATTGTACTCGCACGGGCCCTACCCCGCTGCCTACGTATCCTTTTCAGGAATCAGAGTTACCGTAGCTCGGCTAAAGATTTTCTGTTTGTTTTTGTGTTTTTTAGTTGGGCGGCGTTAACGCTCACGCTCTTGCACAAGGGGACAGCCTAGGATGCAATGGAGCGGAGATAACTTGCCCTTAGAAAGGAGAAAAAGAGATTGGTTTGTATCTTTTAAGGGTAATTCCATGATGACGAGAACCCACTACAAGGTCTCGCATCACTTCCTCACTTTTGTTTTAAGTCTGAACATTTATTAGGTTTTTTGAAGTGTTTTTGGTTGGTGTTTTTTAAGGGAATTTGTTTGTGACTCGGATCATACCAAAAAGAGTTTTGTTTTGCATATTTAGAGAACGCACATCGAGGCCTACGCCACAATCGTTTCTCTAAACAACGGTTAAGAAATACATCGAGGTTTCACACCTCAATCATTTCTTCTCCGCTAAGTAAAGGAGATACAAAAAGAGTTTTTTTGTGAATATTTAGAGAATGCACATCGAGGCCTACACCACGATCGTTTCTCTAAACAACGGTTAAGAAATACATCGAAGCTTCACACTTCAACCATTTCTTCTCCGCTAAGTAGGAAAGAACATACATCGGGGCCTACACCCCAATCATTTCTTTCTTACTATGAAATATAGTAACGATATGATCTTCATCGATATTTATTACGTATTTTAAAAGTTGAAAAGAAAAGAATGAAAGAAGGGAACTATTTCTAAATCTAGTCTAAGTTGTCTACACATGGGAATTAAAATGATAAACTATACAATTTATTAATCGGAAAAAGCTATACATGGAATAGGTAAAGGAAAATCAATATGTGACAAATAAAATTGAGAATTATAGCAAACAAATGATACTCACAAGCACACATACATCTGTTAATTCTATACACAAAACGAGACTAAAAATTTAACTCCTAAGTCTATTAGAGAGTTATATACAAAGAAGTGTCAAAACAAAGGAATTTCAAACATATTGTGAAGAAAATATTTATTAAAAGGACTAAAACAATTAAGAAAAATCAACAAAATTTATGACAATTATTCACACATTCCAAAATACCTAAAATCATTTTTTATACATTTTTTATGTGATTAAAAAAGATTTATGAAACAAAAGTTAAAAGCATACAAAATTAAAATAAAATTGGAATCTAAACAGGGGGGAGGTGTGTCAGTAATTCCAATGTGAACTAAAACTAGTTATAGGTAACAACGGGTCTAATTACAGGGGTGTGAAAAGCATGGGTGCCAGGCCCAGTTCAGGAGCGTGTGGTGCATTATTAATGAAGGGGTATGATTTAAGAAAACCCCTGGCCCAGTTGCGTATGGCCCAACATCACCACAAACCATTCCAATTCACTTTGTTTCATTCTACTTTATTATTAATCAGCATGCATTTCATTTTGTTGTTATTATTATCTGATTTTATTCAACAAGCATACTTATTCTGAAAAGCAACGTGACATGCATAGGGATCCTGCAGCATCAATTGGTCAGCTTCACTTAAATCACTAAAGACAAAATAGAATCAACAACCAGTCAAAGCATGACACGGCGTGAGCCAATCATTGGCATCAGATAAGACAAAAACTAATTGAACTGCATGGGCCATTAACAAATTGCCACGTAGGAGAACGGAAAATGAAAAAGAAGATCGCAGACACCGGAGAGCCACCTCCGGTCGTCTTCCCCGGCGCTCCAATCCACCGGAATCCAAGCGAATCACCCAGAAATTAATAAAAGAACCACCAGTTCGCTCGGTTATCTCCACTGATTACGGATCTGGCTTCGGTTTTCATTTTAATGCATCCTAACCATTAAACCGAAACCAAACTCCAACTCTAAACTCATTAGCATTTCATGGAGCAGCAATTAAGTGTCACAAAACGATCTTGCACCCTCAGCATTCGGAAAAACGACTAGAACATACGCAAATAAGCGTCATATTCGTATGAATCCATAGCAAGAATGGATGAAGCTTCATGTATAATAACAAGAAATGAACACGTTTCGAATACGCAAGATCTAATCATGCTATCATGATGCTGAGAGTCTTCTGTGTTTACCTGAAGGAGTTCTTGAATCAAGATGTAAGAAGACCTTCACTCCCCAAGCTCACGTCCGAGGAAGATGATGGATCGAAGCTATAGATGACGCTCGAAACCGTGAAGAAACGACCTCGCAGTGAATGATGGAGTTGTCGAATCGTGAACGCGATCGAGTCGGCAAGATGATGATGTTAATGGTTGCCGGCTGTTGGTGGTTTGAAGATGGAGGTGCGGGAGACGGTGGCGGTTAGAGTTGATGCAGTGATGGAGAATGAAGTTTTGTGGTGGATGAGAGTGGTTAGAGGCGGTTGTGGTGGCCGGAGAAGTTTGTTGAGGGAGGTTGTTATTGTGGTTAGAAAACCGTTATGGGAAGATGATGAGAGAACAAGAGAGAGTGAAGAGAGAATGAGAGAGTGGTTTGTGAAGAATGAGAGTGAGGGAGTCTATGAAGAGAACGAAAAAAAAAGTCCCTAATGAGAGTGAGGTTGAATGTTTTTATAATGAGTATGGGATGCATTGTGTTACGGTGTGGGTGATTGTAGTGGATAGTTTCGTTCACACTTAATCAACAAGTCTTGAGCAATTGTAGTAAACTTCATGCAAACTTTATGAACTTAGTAACATGGCTTGGCTTGATGGGGTAACATGGCTTGGCTTGACATTAGTCTAGAATATCCATTTTAAGCCCCTATATCTTTACCTATGGCTCTCCATTTGTGTCACATATATGCTCACTGGAAAAAGGGAGTGGAGTAGAGAAATTTTGGTGTTGAAAGATTCTTGAACCCAGGCCTAGAAATGGGAGAAAAAGTGACTTGAAACTCATATAGACACCACTGCGCGCGTGACTTAAACTGGCCCATGACTTTGGCAAAAACGTGACAAGATCAGGGCATGACTTTGAATCTCCCTATCATGATCCATGTGTACTCGATCGTTACCACCCATGGCTTGTTAGAAAGAGGAAATGGCAAGGAGTATTCTTACACCAAGATTGACCTCAATGGAAATTTGTAGGCCTCTAAAACTGGCTTCAAAGTCAGCACACCATGTGTTTGATCAAATGCATGCATGTGACTTGGGATTCTGGCTCAGCCTTATGCTACGAGATGTTTTGTGCGATCACCACTTTGAGGCCCTGTAATTTGTTCCACACTCATCCAAATGAATTGATTCTTGCTTCAATGGGTAGAGGACATGGCAAAGAGTGGATGCACACCAAGTTTGCATTTGTAGGGTTTTATAATTCTTTAGAATCAGACCCAAAGTAGGCACACCATGTGTTTGTTAAAATGACTGCGCTGCCCAGAATTCTTGCCCAGCCTTGTGACTTGTGTTAGATGAAAACTTCCAACTTTGAACCTTAATATCTTTTCAACCAAGCTTCAAATGGAAAAACTTTCAACTAGGGAATTGTAGCATGCCATGATCTGAACATTTTTGATGTTGGGATTTTCCTGAAATAAGGACTTTTGACACGTGTAATTTGATGGTGAAGTGGACTATTCATCAAGCTTTTAAGAATTAAGAAAATTTCTAAGTATAAAACTTTCCATTTTTCTCATTTTCTATTTTTGGCAACTTTTGTCAAATTCCCGATTTTATTCATTCCTCGACTTTTCTTGACCGATTTTCCACCAAAAGTCAGCATTTGAATAATTCTCCTGATTTTGACCCGAAAGTCAACTTGTTCTGATTTTCCGACTACTGGTGAAATTCCCGATTAAATCTCTTCCAGTCACATCCAGTCAAACCAACACATCCACATAGTCAGTGTGAGGAGCTTTTCACACATAGAAACCATTCCTGATTAAATGTTGACCAGAAAGTCAACTGGTTGACTTTGGTCAAAGAAACCCTGATTTAAAGAACCGGATGATTTGCAAGCCAGTATCCTTCAACCAATGCCTTGACTTGAGACAGAGAGAAACCCCAACCCAGGAGGACTTCCTTGAACATAGAACCACATGATTATACCTCAGTCTCCTTATTCTCTGATCAAGATTCTTTGCAACAGAGCTTTTTCTTGCTAGCCTTTGAATAGCACCAATGATATGCATGCATGGGTATGGATTATGGCCTAGGTGATGTATGTACATGAATGTAAAGCCTAAGCCAGTTAGAAGTAAAGGGGTAGGACAAATTTGGGGTATGACACCAGTGTACATCATTGTGTTCTTTACTTTTCCGCATTTACCGCTTTCACAAATCAAAACCAGAAAAGAAAGAAACATATGTATAAACTCTTGCACCAAACAAGAAAAATAAGTACAAGTATTCAAAAACCGGATAATTCTTCAAAGTCCTAATTCACCCCCCTCTTAGGCGCACTCTTAAACTTACAATTGCCATCAGAGCAGGTTATAGGTAACCTGTTCCTAAAGATCCAGAATGGCTTCCGCAAATTCAAATCTAGTTTTTAGAGACGGTGGTAACAACAACAAACCTCCGCTATTTTGTGGAGAATACTTCGACTTTTGGAAAATTCGTATGAAGGCTCATCTAGAAGCACAAGGAGAAGAAGTATGGGAAGCAGTCCAAAATGGTCCCTTTGTTCCTACAACTGTTGTCGATGGCGTTGAATCAACAAAGCTTAAAGTTTCATGGAATGATGATGATAAGAAAAAGGTCCTCTATGATAAAAAGGCAATCAATCTTCTTCAAGGTGCACTTAGTATGGATGAATTCTTTCGTGTCTCGACATGCACAACGACAAGAGAAATATGGGATACTTTAGTCGAAACTCATGAAGGAACCGTTGAAGTTAAGAGATCTCGTTTAAATACTTTAAGTCAAGAATATGAATTATTCAAAATGCAGCCCAGAGAATCAATCCTTGATTTACAAAAAAGATTCGTTCACTTAATAAATCATTTGAGTGCTCTTGGAAAGAAAGTCTCTACCGAGGAACAAAATCTAAAGGTGCTTGATCTTTAACAAGAGAATGGCAACCAAAAGTAACGGCGATATCCGAGAAAAAGAATCTATCAAAGATGACTTCTGCAACCTTGTTCGGTAAACTTCAAGAATATGAAACAGAACTCGGAAGACTTGAAACGCATGAAATTCAAATAAAAGATTCAAAAGACATTGCCTTAAAGACAAGAGTCAAACATCATGATAACAATCAAGAGGATGAATCCACTAGTGAAGAAGATAATGAGTTTATCAAAAAGTTTGAAAATTTTCTAAGAAAAGAAAGGAAAAAGGAGATCATTAAAGAGGAAGAACCAACAAGGAAGGTTAAATGCTTTGAATGTGGAGAAAAAGGACATGTCAAAAGTGAATGCCCTACACTTGAAAAGAAGAATAAATACTTCCAGAGAAATAAGGATAAAAAATCAAAGAAAGCATATATAGCATGGGAAGACAATGAAGTAAGTTCATCATCCGATTCCAAAAGCAAAGAATATACAAATCTGGCATTGATGGCTTCACACCATTCCGATGATGAAGACGATGAGGTTAGTAATGAATTTTCTCTTTATGATATTGATGCACAAGGTGCCATAAATGAACTTTTAAATGAATGCAAAATTCTGTACAAAACAATATCATCTCAAAATAAACAAATTTCCTCTCTAGAAGAAAAAGTTAAGACAATGGAAAAAGATTTTGAGGATGAAAAACAAAAGATGATTAGTGATCAAAAACATAATGTTGTATGCAAAAATTGTGAATCACTTTCTTTTCAAATTGTTCAATTAAAGAGAATTCTTGAAAGGTATGAAAAGAGACAAATTGGGTTGGAAGGTGTCCTTAGACAACAAAGATTCTCTAATGATAAAAATGGTCTTGGTTATTCAAAGTCTAATAAACCAAGTACTAGTAAAACTATTTTTGTGAAGACAAGTGACCAATCCAACAAGAAAGAAATGGATAAAGCACAAGAGGTTCATTATTATCATAAAAGAAAAAGTTTTGTTAAGAAGAAATCATATACTCCTAGATATAGAAACAACTTTGTACCTACTTGCTTTTATTGTGGTATTGTTGGTCATACACCTAATTCTTGCTATGTTAGAAACTTTAGTGTGGCAAGTGGTCATTATGTGTGGGTTAAGAAAGGAACTAACTATGATGGACCCAAAGCACATTGGGTACCAAATCAAACATAATTTTTTTTGTAGGTTTGCTTGAGGACCACCTACAATCTATGGTGTTTTTGACAAGTGGTGGTTCTAAGCATTTGATGGGAGGCATAAACTAACTTTCAAATCTAGTTCAAGTTCAAGGGTTGTTCCACATATGGGAAATACCTTAAAGGAAGAACTCTTGGCATTGGCAAAGTTGAAGCACTAACTTTCACATCCATTGAAGATGTACTTTAAGTTGAAGGACTAAAGCAAAATCTTCTAAGGAAAAGTCAACTTTGTGACAAAGGCTTCAAGTTCATCAAGGATGAATAATTGATGAAGTCTCTCATGGGGTAAAACTCATAGGTAAATGAATTAATAATTACTTTTTCATGATTTCTTTGATACATGTATTATCTTTCACCCATCTTTCCCTTCTTTTTGATAATGTCAAAGGGGGAGAAAGGTGTTATACTTGTTTGTACGTTTATAAATTTCCTAAGGTACAAATGATACAAATTTCTCCAAGAAGCACAAGTACACACTAAGGGGGAGCTATATATCTTAGGGGGAGAAATTATTTCGGGAAATTTCAAAACATCAAGAGGATTATTTGTCATCATCAAAAAGGGGGAGAATGTGAAGTCAAGAATCAATAAAGAACTTTGTTTTTGATGAAGACAAATCTCTAAATAACAAGAATGCAAAGATGAGTTGTTAAAGTTAAAATATCAAGGATCAAGGCTTTGGAATCAAGCTTGCACTTCAAGAAGGTATAATGATTATACTTACATTCTCTAAAGTCTTAGATGCTCAAGAAATTAACCATCCATTGCATAGACCATCCATGATAATAGCAAACATTTGCAAAATCTTTTATTCAAGTTTTACACTGGGTAAATTGATTTACCATAACATGAAATCGATTTGCCACTGTCTTAAAACATTTCCAAAAGCAAAAATTCACTTTTTGCACTATGGAAATCGATTTACCTAAAGAGGAAATCGATTTCCCACTGTTTGTTTTTGAAATTTTGTTAATGTTACATGCATGAAATCAATTTCATGCTAAGGGAAATCGATTTCCCCTGTACGTTTTTTGAAAAACAGCAGCATTTCATAGCACCTTTCCACACACCTTTTCATTGAAACATTTCCTTTAATCTTGGCAATTCTTCATGATTAATCTACAGAAACTTATGATATTTCAAGGGGTGTTATGAACATCTATATATACTCAAAATTTCAAATTCATTCTCCACCTCTTCCAATAAAAAAAAACTCTTAGAAATTTTCAGAATTTCACATTGTTATTCTTCAATCATTTTCAAGATATTTTCTACACACTTTCATATCATCCAAACTAGAAAATACTTGAGCAATCTATTACTTTAAGAATTGTGAAATATTGTCATTGGAAGGGAAGATCAATCAAGTGACTGATACATTGTTCTACTATTCAAACTCTTATACAAAATCAAATACGTGTTGTATTCTTGTTATCCAGGATTGTTGGAAATAAGTTAGTAGAAAGGAAAGGATTGTTTTCTTGTTCTACTTGGTTCGTTGTTCTTGTTGTCCAGGATTGTTGGAAGCAAGAAAGTCATTAAGGGAGGATTGTTCTCTTAATGT
Source organism: Vicia villosa (assembly GCF_029867415.1). Lineage (NCBI taxonomy): Eukaryota > Viridiplantae > Streptophyta > Magnoliopsida > Fabales > Fabaceae > Vicia > Vicia villosa. Next base: position 36,267,330 of record NC_081181.1, on the reverse strand, counting down.
ACTTAGTGAAAATCCAAGAGGATTGTTCTTGGTGGTTTTGTTAGAAGATTGTAGGAGGAGTCTTGGTATAGGCTTGTACAAAGATCTAACAATAGTGAAATCTCTTTCATGTTGAAAGAGGACTGGAGTACTCTCGGATTTTTGGGGGAACCAATATACATCATTGTGTTCTTTACTTTTCCGCATTTACCGCTTTCACAAATCAAAACCAGAAAAGAAAGAAACATATGTATAAACTCTTGCACCAAACCAGAAAAATAAGTACAAGTATTCAAAAACCGGATAATTCTTCAAAGTCCTAATTCACCCCCCTCTTAGGCGCACTCTTAAGCTTACATGATGAAGATGAGAGAGCGAAGGGAGCGTGGAAGAATGAGAAGAGTATGGAAACTGAGAAAAGAAAATGATGTGTGTCCCCTCGAGTTGTGAAGAGTGTTAACCTTATATAAGGTGAATGTATGGAAGTGTATGGTGTGGTGCAATGGAGTGGATCCATTTCTTTTTTAAAACTTAGTGAACAAGGGTGGGATATACATGGTAAGTTATGGTGAGCCTTTTTTATGTTGCAGCATGTTCCATGGGCAATATGAAGGAAGGTGATGGAAACTAGCAGTTGATATGTGTGTTGGCGTAATCATCTTATGCTAATGAATTTTTTCCATTTTAACAACTCCAAGTAGTGGACTTTGTGCTGACGTAACTCGATGTATAAGCATCCAATTCATCCAAACTTGTGATCAAATGAAAGAGGGCATAGCATATAATGACTTCCACGTTGGGAAATTTGAGAGAATACACTTGTAGCACATTCAAAAATGGCTTGCAAAATGATGGTACACCACTGCATATTCCTTGCGCACGTGGCTTAACTTTTGGCCTGAGGCTTTTGCCAAAACGGGCCTTTGTAAGGGCACTACTTTAAGATTCCATATCTCAATAATCATTTGACCAAAATCAAAGATCTTCGGCTTATTGGATATAGGGCATGGAAGTGAAGAGATTAGTACCAAATTTAGGTTAAGGAGAGGTTTAGAATTCCTTAAAACTGGATTTGAAAATGGCCCACCAAGTGCTCGATCAAATGTTGCGCGCGTGCCCTGAGTTTGTGCCCACGTCCTTGTCAAAATGTGACTTTTCTAGGGCATGACTTTGGTGACTTGTATTTGGCTCCACACATACCTAAATTCCATGATTCTTGTCTTGTTGAATAGAGGACATGGAGAGGAAAAGATTGATGTCAAGTTTGAATTTATGAAACTTTTATAATGCTCTAAAACTGGCTTCAAATATGGCACACCATGTGTTTGTGGAAATGCTTGCGTTGTGCCTAGAAGCTGCCCAACAATATGACTTGAGTCAGTTTGGATCTTCAATCTTCTTAGCCTTATATCTCTTGATCTAAGCTTCCAATTAAAATCTTCCCAACTACAAAGTTGTAGAGGGCTATGAAATGAATATTTTTTTGTGTTGACCTTGTCTTGAAACAATCCATAAAACCAAGTGTAAAATGAGCCTGAAGTCAGCTACCCAGCCATATTTGAAAACCTCTAAAACACCCAAAAAATTTCTAAGTGTTAGGACTTTCCTCTTTTGGATATTCGTATTTCAACAACCTTCCATTTTTGGAAACTTTGAGAAATTTCTTGGTTTCGATTATTTTTGTTGACTTTCTTGACCAATTTTCATCAAAAATTCAATATTGGAAAGTTGACCTTGTCTTTAACCAAAACTCAACTGTTCTGATTTTTTTTCAATTCCAGATGAATTTTCCCGATTAATCAGCTTCCCATCCAATTTCAATCGATCTTCAATCATTAAACTCCACTGATTACCTCCTCTGGGCACACACAATTTCATACTCAAAAGTCATCTCGTGATTAAATGTTAACCAAAGAAGTCAATTGTGTGGACCTTGGTCAAAACCCTAATTTTAGGGAGGCCAGATGATCCAGAAGCTTGTATCTTCGATTTAATGTCGTGCAGTGAGGATAACAAAACCCTAATCTCAGGAGGATTTTGATAAAGAAGATGTCCATACAATTAGACCTCAAATCCTCTCCTTCTCAACCAAGAATTTCCTCTTCAATAAGATCTATTTTCTGGTCAACCTTTGAATAGTAACAATGGTATGAATGAATGTATTAAATGAATGACCTATATGAAATATGCACAGTGAGTAGGATATAAGAGCCAGTTGGGAATAAATAGGTGGGAAATTTTTTGGGTGCAACAGCTGCCCCTATTCAATCTTCTTGGACCTGAATGCACGAACGACACAAGTTCTGGACATGTAAGATGTAAGTGGATTGAATACCAAAAGTACCATCAAAATTTGCATTATGTGGTGAAACAATGAGTGTTGAATGTTATCATGTGATACCATCCGAAGGTGGACCTTAAACAGATTGTTAACCTCAGTTAGACTTTAAAGATAGACATAGCCGAAGGACGACTCTAGAAGGAAGAAACCAGTCATAGGGGAATCTACCAAACTGTTAACCTCAGTTAGACTTTAAAGAGAGACAGAGCCGTAGGACGACTGTAAAAGGAAGAAAATAGTTGTAGGGGAATCTACCAAACTGCTAACCTTAGTTAGACTTGAAAAAGAGACATAGTCGTAGGACGACTCCAAAAGGAAGAAACCAGCCGTAGGGGAGTCTACCAAACTGCTAACCTTAGTTAGACTTGAAAAAGAGAGGTAGCAGTAGGAAGACTCCAAAAGGAAGGAACCAGCCGTAGGGGAATCTACCAAACTGCTAATCTTAGTTAGACTTGAAAAAGAGACGTAGACGAAGGACGACTCTAGAAGGAAGAAACCTGCCGTAGGGGAATCTACCAAACTGCTAACCTTAATTAGACTTGAAAAAGAGACATAGGCGTAGGACGACTCCTAAAGGAAGAAACCAGCCATAGGGGAATCTACCAAATTGCTAACCTTAGTTAGTCTTCAATAAGAGACATAGCCGTAGGACGACTCCAAAATGAAGAAACCAGTCATAGGGGAATCTACCAAATTGCTAACCTTAGTTAGACTTCAACGAGAGACATAGTCGTAGAACGACTCCAAAGGGAAGAAACCAGCCGTAGGGGAATCTACCAAATTGCTAACCTTAGTTAGACTTCAACAAAAGACGTAGTCGTAGGACGACTCCAAAAGGAAGAAACTAGCCGTAAGGGAATCTACCAAATTGATAACCTTAGTTAGACTTCAAAAAGAGACACAATCGAAGGGTGACTCTAGGTCTAAAAAGGTATGCCAATAATCATTGGAGTTCACCAAGGGGTGCCCATAATCATGGGACTTTTGCCGAAAACGATTGAACTTTGAAGGAAAGGACTAATAACCACTAGACTTGACCAAAGGATGCCCATAATCACGGGACTTTTGCCGAAAATGATCGGACTTTGAAGGATGCCCATAATCACGGTACTTGAAAGAGATGCCAATAATCATTGGACTTGACTGAGGGATGCTCATAACCACGGGACTTTGAAAGAGATGCCAATAATCGTTGGACTTGAAAGGAGAGGACTAGTAACGAGTAGACTCTATTGGAGATGTTAATGAACATTGGATTTGAAAGCAATGCCAATAAACATTGGGCTTGACTGAGAGAAGGCTAGTAATAACTAGCCTAAATTAGGGGATGCCAATAAACATTGGGCTTGGAGGTGATGCCAATAAACATTTGGCTTGCAGAGCACAAGAACTACATGAATCCCACAGGCCAACCGACGGGGTGTAACTCTTCAAGAGTGGCAATCATTCGAATTACCACACACCAAGTATGGTTCTCCAAATGATCGAGATATGAGATATTACCCTCACTTCAATTGCACTCGGCAAACGGGAAAATAACCACGAAGATTAGTGACGACTAGACTCGACTAAAAGACGTCAGTAAACACTAAAAAATCACAGATATTTGATGCTTGCGAAGCGTAAGAATTACATGGATCCCTCAGGCCAAAAGGCAGGGTGTAATTCTACAAGAGTGGCAATCATTCGAACTGCCACACACCAAGTATGGGTTTCAAACGATTGAAAAATGAGATGAGTTGAATGCCCATCCTCATTGTCACTCTAATTGCGCTCAGCAAACGGGAAATAACCAAGGAAAACTTGCGAAAGGCGAGAGATATCCCTCATGCAAAAGGTAGTAAGGGGACTCACAAAAGGTAAGTAGAAAGAGAGAACTAGTAACGACCAGACTCTATTAGAGGGTGCCAGTAAACACTGGGATTTGAAGAAGATATTGATGCTTGCGAAGCATAAGAACTACATGGTTCCCTTAGGCCAAAAGGCGGGGTGTAATTCTACAAGAGTGACAATCATTCGAATTGCCACACACCAAGTATGGGTTATCCAAACGATTGAGCTCAGCAAATGGGAAATAACCACAGATACATGTTAGAACAAGATTTGTTCTGATCAATATTCTTAGTTTTGATGATAACAATGTATATGAATTTTGCTTGAGATGATGTGGTACTCTAATCCTATGCAATTTCCATTTCAGGAAATATATAAAGAGTATGCACAAATTCAGCGCAAGAAGCACTGACTCAGAAGGTTCAAGTATGCAACATCAGAACATGCTCTCGCAAGACATCAGAAGATGGTCAAGCAGGATTAGAACATGGTCTATTGAAGCATCAGAAGAACTTGAGATCAGAAGCAGAAGCACTGAAGTTTTCATGGTATCACGCTAGAAGCACTTCAAGGTCAGAAGATAAGAAGATGCTCTGCACCAAGCTGTTTGACTCTGATGATATTCAAACGTTGTTTACACAAACATCAGATCACAAGCAAGTACAAGATGGCAGGCTACGCTGACTGACAAAAGAAACGTTAGAAGCTATTAAAGGCAACGTCAGTTACAACAGGAAAAGCAAGGCTCGAGGTAGTTGACAAAATAGTGAAACATTAAATGCAATGTTGTACGGATCATGCAACACATTAAATGCTCCCAATGGTCATCTTCTCAAACGCCTATAAATAGAAGTTCTGATGAGAAGCTGAATACAACACTTTGCGCAAACATACAGAAACGCTGTCAAATTCTAAAAGCTCTCAAAACTTCATCTTCAACCTCACTTCATTACTGTTGTAATATCTTAGTGAGATTAAGCTTAAACTTAAGAGAAAAATCACGGTTGTGATAATAGCTTATTAAGAAGCATTGTAACTCTTATAAGAATTTGTTTACATTCATTTTTAAGAACTAGAGGAGATCAAGTTGTGATCGGATTCTCTAGAAAGTCTTAGAGGGTATCTAAGCATTCTGTTCCTAGAGTGATCAGGTTGTGATCAGAATACTCTAGAAGACTTAGAGGTTATCTAAGTGGAAAACCATTGTAATCTTGTTTGATTAGTGGATTAAATCCTCAGGTGAGGTAAATCACTCCAAGGGGGTGGACTGGAGTAGTTTAGTTAACAACGAACCAGGATAAAAATCATTGTGCAAATTGTTTTTATCTTAAGAGTTTTAAAACTACACTTATTCAAACCACCCCCTTTCTAAGTGTTTTTCTATCCTTCAATTGGCATCAGAGCGCCGGTTCTAAGGTGCAAGCACTTAACCGTGTTTAGAAAAATTAATGTTAAATTAAAGTAGTTGTTACTTATTTTCTAAACAAAATAAATTAATGTTAAATGTCAGTATGAATAAACTGAAAAATTATGAAACCCAGGTTTAGAAATAATTCGACTGTTAGGAATTAAAGCGGGCAAATTTTGGGGTATGACAGTTGCCCCTATTTAATTATTTTGATCGAAGGGTGCGAGAGTACGCAGTTCTCGCACGTTCGAATCGAAGGGTTATTAAATACCGGAAGACCCCAAATTTTGACCAGAAGCTTGGGATTAAATGATAGCTTCCAAACGGGAATTGGAACATTACCAGACGAGAATTGGTTACAAAACGAGAATTGGATTTAATTGGGTTTTGCTGAAACAGTCAGACGGGAACTGACTACCAAACTGGAATTAGATTTTGATGTACATACGAGAATTGGATTTAACGTAACAGTCAGACGGGAACTGACTACCAAACGAGAATTGGATTTAATGTAACAGTCAGACGGGAACTGACTACCAAACGAGAATTGGATTTAATGTAACAGTCATACGGGAACTGACTACCAAACGAGAATTGGATTTAATGTAACAGTCAGACGGGAACTAAATACCAAACGAGAATTGGATTTTCATGTACCAATCAGACGGGAACTGACTACCAAACGAGAATTGGATTTAATGTAACAGTCAGACGGGAACTGACTACCAAACGAGAATTGGATTTTCATGTACCAGTCAGACGGGAACTGACTACCAAACAAGAATTGGATTTAATGTAACAGTCAGACGGGAACTGACTACCAAACGAGAATTGGATTTTAATTGTTTGCCAGGCAGGAACTGGGTCTTGATGTGATCGGCTAGGATGAGAACTAGGCTTTGATGTGACTTTTTAGGGCAAGAACTGCACTTTGAAATGATTTTCCAGGACGGGAACCAGACATTTAAATGACTTGCCAGGACAAGAACTGGACTTTGAAATGATTTGGATTGCTAATGAAAATTGGACCTCTGTGATATGTAGTATGTGAATGCCCCAGATGATATGCATGGTTTGATGCTGGAGTGAAGTGACATGATTAATGCATGACAATGATTTATGATGACTTGGATGTTTTGATTGATGTCCCAATGTTGGGTGGTGAAGGCGTGGCAAGATTGCTTATGCAACAAGGTTACTTGCCACACGATGGTAGGATGTTATGTTGTCATGATTTCCCAATACTTGTTTTGAACTCGAAGATCGCAGATGTAGGAGAGACTTATTGGGGATTGTAAAAATATGAGGATAACTTTCCCTTTCGCAGTATGTCTTGCCCCAATTTGTTAGGTTTTTGTAGAGATTTGTCTCGATATGAACTTGGACGTAGTTTTGTTGTAGTATGCGCTTGAGATGGCTAGCCTCACTAATTTGAATTCACAACATGATGCCCCATGTTTAAACGAATCTTGAAATGATTTCAATCCGATTATCTATTTTGAATCAACTCCTTTTGATCGGGCCTCATAGTGATTGCCTCAATATTGAAAGACATGCCCTCGATCTCCAGGGCGCGTCCTTAGAGGGAACTTGAATTTTACCATGTCATGACACGAACTTGATATGTACTGCCCCAACATCTGATAGTTGAAAGGTCTTCCCTGAATCTCCAGGATATGGAGGGCTAACCATGGTGTGATATCAATTCGATATGAATTGCCCCAATATTTTGAATTCTTGAAAGATATGCCCCTGATTGTTATTGCTTCGATATGTGACCCAAGTTGATTGAATCTTAGAAGAATGCCCCTAGTCAATAGGATCTTTTGATTATATGCCCCTGTAATCCTTGAAATTCTGCCCCTGTTTAGGAGAACCCTCTAGATGTGGTTCATCTATTCGGGAGTCTTTATCAGAAATGATTACTTTTGATTAAACCAATTTCGGGATCTTCTTGATGCCAAGTATTTATTTGAATGTAAAGTTGTACCCTTTGAAAAGTAATTCAAACGTGATGCACATGCAAGTTTTGAAATCGAAGTTTTTACAAGGACGTGGATGATTAGAGATGGAAGATGCGAAGAAGCGATATGGATATTCATTAAGAAACAATAGGAGTCAGTTTAACCAAATAATGCCAAGTATGCTTTCGTATTTGACCAAGCTTCAATTAGGACTTTTAAGGGTTGTAACGTGGTGTAGCGGGGAAAATCTGATATCGAAGCCATAGGATTGACTCGAATCAATATTTCAGTGGAAGTCGCCACCGCGCTTTATTTTTTCAAAGGAAAAGGGAAAAGAACGAATAAAACCCAAAGTTTGATTTTAAAACAAAAAGAAGAGATCTTAGGTACGGGTGTTAATTATATGAGGGGAAGGTTTTAAGCACCCATCATATCTGTGGTACTCCACAGGAACCTTTTTGAAAATTTGTGTCGTGTGTGCTAAAAAAAGGGTTTGTTTTATTTTTAAAATAAGCTCGGCAAGACATTAAGCCTTGTGCCTACATACCTCCTCGGTGCAATGGAGAAGTCAGAGCTAATGTAGTTCCGCTTAAAGGGAAAAACGTTTTAAAAACGAATAAATACTTTATCGTCGTCGGAGAGAAATACTCAGCCATTGATCTTGAGCATGAGAACAAATGACTTCTTTGCATCGCAAATGAAAGAAGGGCTCCAACTCGGATAAAATCAACGAGTATGCCACTAACTCTCTCACGCGGAAAAGATCTCATTATATCAATCAATTTCAAAATCGTGGGGTATAACCACTCGTTTCGACGATTAATAGTGTCTAAACTTTGAAGAAAAGGCCACTAAGGGCAAAATATATTTTTAAAGAAAACGTTTTGAAAATGATGCAAACATAAGAAGGTTTTTTGGAAAAAGGGAGAAGATTTTGAAAATTTAAGAATGGGAGGAGATGAAGAGGCTATCCTATTGCGTAAAATAAAAGCTAAGGAAAGAAACGGTCTAACCGAAATAAGAAGCCAACACTTGACATTATGAGTCAAGGTAGATTTCCCATCCTTTGGAATATCAATACTAAACCATCACATTACCACTTGGGGATCCAGATGAACTTATTATCTTAGCACCATTTCGCATTAAGCACATTAAAATTCTGACGAAAATCGGGTAGAGTAACAGCTGTTTTCGGGTAAAATCCTTATATCAATGCCTTGGAATTAACCATCAAGGGCTTTCAAGGAAATACCTGCACACACAAACAGACAACAATCCAATGCCAGACAGACAGAATAACAGCAGAATAACAACAGAATAAGGGTCCAGAGGTCTTAAGTCCATAAGTCCGAATCTCCAATATGCTAGGGATAGTAACCAATAGTCCGAAAGAGAGCCTTAAACGTTTTTTTAGATTTTATTATTTATTAGTGTTTTAGCATAAAAGTAAAGTATGGTCCAAGTGGACAAAAAAATGGCGGAAACATAAACATAGTGTCCAAATGGACAAAGAGAAAATAGCGGAATATAAACGTCCAAATGGACAAAGAGAAAATGGCGGAAACATAAACATGATGAAATGATGAAATAAAGCAATAAAGCGAGAAATATAAAGAGCGGTATAATAGATTGCGGAAATTAAAGTCAATTGTTAGATGTTAAAGATAACCATCTTGAAACTTGTCAAGTATGTTATCAAAGTTAGTAATGAAGATCGATGGTGAGTGAAGGATGTTCTCGGATTTAAAGTCAATGGAAACTTATCAGAAGCTTGATAAAATCATAGCGACTACACAATAAATTTCCATAAGTCTTAAATCAACCGCATACAATTCTCTTCCATATTTGATCTTTTTGATTCGGGGCACGAAATATTGCGCTATGTTAAGCAGATCGCAAGGTGATTTATGTAGAAATCACCCTACAACGAGGCCGGTCAAAACTTTATGTGCTAATGCATGCGAGAGAAGCGACATGTAGATCACTCTCCGAAAGCAATACCGCACGAAAAGAAAAATGGTGAGTGATCTAGTCTTTACCAAGAATCCATAAGAATTCTCAAGGTATTAAGACTTTCATCGATCAAAATAAAGAGAAACAAAAGATGGAACCACATTAAAAGCTCCTTTCATCCATAATTTCAATCACTTAATATTGCGGATTCGGATTCTCATCCTATCGACGCCCTAAGTCCATTGAAATTAGAGAGAAATCAGGCCTCTAACTCGTGATTCAAAGAAAATATCAAAAGAATGGAGTAGAAGATGAGTTAGAACCAAAAACAAGTCAAAAACCACAAAAACAATTCTGCCCAGATGTAAATCGATTTGCACAAAGTGTAAATCGATTTGCATAACTCTGTTTTCAAATCTGCGCAGTTTTTCAGTTATGTAAATCGATTTGCACCAGATGTAAATCGATTTGCACAACACAGTTTTCAAAAAAACAGCAAATAAAGAGAAGAAAACTTGTTTAAACATAAAACCAAACACCTTGTGATCTTGAATCAATTTGTGCACGAAAATGTATCAATTAAGCAAGCAAAACTCATCAATGTAGCACCAAAGGTGCATCAAGCATAAACAACAATGGATCACATCTTGGATTATGGTAAGGATCTAGAATTTTACCAAATCTTTCACAAACTTTGAATCTTCTTCAAGAACACACAACCACAAGCCTTGATCTCTCACAATTGATGAAGAAAGTAGTGTTTATGTTGAGGTTTAGCTCTAAATTAGTGAGGTTCAAGATGTAACTAACTAATTTTGTGGAAGAAATGAGAGTTTTGAGTGAGGGGTTTGAAAGAGGTGAGGAGAGAAAGAGCAAGAGTTTTCTTGGCTATCAAAGCTTGAAAAATGAAGAGGGGAATGCCTCAATTTATAGCACTTAGGCTTGGGAAATTTTGTGGCTTGGAGTTAGGATTGGAAAATAGGATTAGGCTTGGGAAAAGGATTTGGAGCCAAAAATGAAATCCAATGGTCTTGATGCAATCACATGAGGGTTTATGATTAAATGATGTAGGTAATCAAATACAAGAGCTAAGTCATGCTTCCCATGCTTGCAAATGATGTCAACACTTTCAAAAGCTGAAATTTGCCTTCATTTTTCCAAATTCGCACTGGTGCAATCGATTTACACTTTATGCAAATCTATTTACATTGCTGAAAAAGGCAAAATCTGGGGCAAAAACAGTTATGCAAATCGATTGCTGTCTTATGCAAATCGATTTGCACTGATGGCAGAAGCAAATCTGGTGCAGAATCAGTTGTGTAAATCGATTTACACCTTATGCAAATCGATTTGCACAGTGAAATTATTGAAAGATGCTCCTTTGATGGATATTTTGACTTGGTACCTACAAAACACAAACATACAAGAGCACAAGGCAATATTTTTGGTATTTTGGTTAGTAAAACAATATATACAAGACTAAACATGGGTGCTTGATGATTCCCTTGCAGATGAATTGAGCACAACAATACAAGTAGAGTTCTAAGTTAAAACTTCTTGATTGATGATTGGTATGCAAATGATGTGTGATCTTAGGGTCAAAAATTGGGGTATGACAGATGCCCCTATTTAAGTTTCTTCGATTCGGAGATACGACGATTGGAAATCTTCGTTTTGACGAAATCGAAGAGACTTAAATATATAAAACACAATTTTTGAACCTAAGATGCTATGCAATGTTTAATGAATGCATACGATGAGGATAAAACACGACAACACCGGGGAGAAAAAGTAACTTCATTGGGGAAACAAATGTCTTGCGGGCAGAACTCCACTGGGGAAGGCCAGACTTTGTTGGAGAGACAAAACTTTGGTGGGAAAAGAAACTTCTCTGGGGAAAACATTTCGCACTAGAGAGGTTAAAGCAATCACCTTTCGCTGGAGATGATAAAGGGGGCATCCTCTTGCACTGGGGATGAGAAAAATATGCATCCTGAATCAGAATGCCAATCTTTCGTTAACAGAAAACACACCATCGTACCACTGATGATATGAAGAGATGTACCGCCGTACCATTGACGATAGCATATACCAACGTTCCACTGAAGGTATTAAAGAGAAATTCATCGACGTACCACTGACGATGAAAGAGATGTACCGCCGTACCACTGACGATAACACATACCAACGTTCCACTGAAGGTATGAAGAGATATACCACCGTACCACTGATGATATAAAAAGAGATAATTCATCGACGTACCACTGACGATGAAAGAGATGTACTGCCATACCACTGACGATAACACATACCAACGTTCCACTGAAGGTATGAAGAGATATACCACCGTACCACTGATGATATAAAAAGAGATAATTCATCGACGTACCACTGACGATGAAAGAGATGTACCGCCGTACCACTGACGATAACACATACCAACGTTCCACTGAAGGTATGAAGAGATATACCACTGTACCACTGATGATATAAAAAGAGATGATTCATCGACGTACCACTGACGATGAAAGAGATGTACCGCCGTACCACTGACGATAACACATACCAACGTTCCACTGAAGGTATGAAGAGATATACCACCGTACCACTGATGATATAAAAAGAGATAATTCATCGACGTACCACTGACGATGAAAGAGATGTACCGCCGTACCACTGACGATAACACATACCAACGTTCCACGGAAGGTATGAAGATATATACCACCGTACCACTGATGATATAAAAAGAGATAATTCATCGACGTACCACTGACGATGAAAGAGATGTACCGCCGTACCACTGACGATAACACATACCAACGTTCCACTGAAGGTATGAAGAGATATACCACCGTACCACTGATGATATAAAAAGAGATGATTCATCGACGTACCACTGACGATGAAAGAGATGTACCGCCGCACCACTGACGATAACACATACCCACGTTCCACTGAAGGCATGAAGAGATATACCACCGTACCACTGATGATAAAAAAGAGATAATTCATCGACGTACCACTGACGATGAAAGAGATGTACCGCCGTACCACTGACGATAACACATACCAACGTTCCACTGAAGGTATGAAGAGATGCCCTTTTGTACCTATGACGGTGAAGAGCAATCAATAATACTTTTTTCAATGATTTGAGGATGCAAACACAAATGCATAATCTCAATATTCATCGTCCAGCAACCAAAATTCAATCCATGACCAAATGGAAAGAAGCTGCCAAAAAGACTGGACTAAGTGAGGGAGGAACTCACTAGTCTTCTGTTCGCAAACATCTGAACAGAATAACTGAAACATATTATCCACCTAGAAACAAATTCAGTGGGAATTTTCAAGGAAAGTGAGCTTTTTCTGCTTAAGACACTCTAAATGAAAGAGCAATCTGTTTGACAGTAAACTTCATGATAGCGAATGTGAATGTATGACTGTTTTTGATGCATGTTAATGATGCATATGCTGCCAAAACTTAGCACAAGAATTAACTCAAGAGCTGGAGTACAAAAATAATATAATCAAGCCTGTCTCAAGCTAAACACCAGAGCAGAAACTGCTATAACAATCTTTTGATGGCTTCAGAATAAATGCAGCCCAACACTATGGAACATCAGAGCTGAGAGAACACAGCAATTGAGTTCTACACCATATTCGAACCAGGCCAAAGGTGCATTGAGTGGAACACATTCTTCTTCTTTTGCACATGAATATATCAACATATCCATTCCTTGTAATGCACTTATGAATCAAAGTAAAACTTCTTTTATGATTTTCAAAAGGATTTTGTCGAAATCAATTTTCTCTTTGTTTCAAAAATTACTATCAACAATAAATGGCATTTTGAGAGATATGAAAGAAATAAGATTGCCAATAAAGGGTAAAGGCTCAAACTTTTTTAATAGAATGGTAGCCTGCAAAAGGCAAGACCCCATGGATTATTACAAAGTTTGGAAAGTGGTAATTTTATGGAAAAGGTACATTGAAATGTAATGACCCTATCCTCTCTCTCAACTTGGAATTCCTGAGCAAAGGCTTCCGTTGAAATGTGTTGAACTTCTTTATGATAAACAGATGACTGCTGATGATCAAGTCTTGTCTGATGTAGTTACTTGCCATGAATCCCTAACTTTTGCCTGGACCGCCCTTTCGGGTTTTCAGTCCACCGGGTATTTTATTCTGTTTATGTCTCTAATTTTTGCCTGAACCGCCCTTTCGGGTTTTCAATCCACCGAGACGCTCTTTTTTGCCTAAGCCGCCCTTTCGGGTTTTCAATCCACCGAGACGCTATTTTTTTCCTAAGCCGCCCTTTCGGGTTTTCAACTTAGCGAGCTGTTCTTTTATTATTTTTAGGCGAAGTATTTCTTGACTACATCAGCATTCACGGGACGTGGGAGCTCTTCTCCATCCATAGTTGCAAGAATTAATGCACCGCCAGAGAAGGCTTTCTTAACAACATATGGTCCTTCAAAATTAGGAGTCCACTTGCCCCTTGAATCAGAGGTGAAAGACAAAATCCTTTTGAGCACGAGGTCGCCTTCTCTGAATACACGAGGTCGAACCTTCTTATCAAAAGCTTTCTTCATTCTTTTCTGGTACAACTGACCATGGCATAAAGCCGTCATTCTCTTTTCTTCTATCAAATTCAATTGATCAAACCTGCTCTGACACCACTCAGCCTCAGATAACTTGGTTTCCATTAAAAATCTCAGTGATGGAATCTCAACCTCAATAGGGAGCACTGCTTCCATACCATAAACCAAAGAAAAGGGGGTTGCCCCGGTTGAAGTACGAACAGATGTACGGTACCCATGCAAAGCAAATGGGAGCATCTCATGCCAGTCCTTGTACGTAACAACCATCTTTTGCACAATCTTCGTAATATTCTTATTTGCTGCTTCAACAGCTCCATTCATCTTGGGCCTATAAGGCGAAGAGTTGTGATGTTCAATTTTGAAACTTTCACACAGTTCTCTCATCATGCTGTTGTTCAGATTCGAGCCATTATCAGTAATGATCTTGCTCGGTACACCATATCTGCAGATGATGTTGTTCTTGATAAATCTGACCACAACTTGCTTTGTCACATTAGCATATGAAGCAGCTTCTACCCACTTGGTAAAGTAATCGATTGCTACCAGGATGAATCGATGTCCGTTCGAAGCCTTGGGTTCAATCATGCCAATCATATCAATACCCCACATAGAGAAAGGCCATGGAGAGGAAATAACATTGAGAAGTATCGGAGGCACATGAATCTTGTCAGCATACACTTGACACTTGTGACACTTCTTTACAAATTTGTAGCAATCAGATTCCATTGTCAGCCAATAGTAACCTGCTCAGAGCATCTTTTTAGCCATCGAATGTCCATTGGAATGAGTACCAAAAGAACCTTCATGGATTTCATGCATCAACATGTCTGCTTCGTGTCTATCCACGCATCTGAGCAAAACCATGTCATAATTTCTCTTATACAAAACATCCGCATTGATGAAGAAACTGCCAGCCAATCTCCTCAAAGTTTTCTTATCTTTATTTGATGCCCCAAGTGGGTACTCTTGAGTCTGAAGGAAATGCTTAATATCGAAATACCAAGGCTTTTCATCTGTTGATTCCTCAATTGTAAATACATGAGCAGGTCTATCAAGATGCTTGATTGTAATCTGAGGTTCCTCATTATGGAAGTTCACTTTGTACATGGAGGACAATGTGGCTAATGCATCAGCCATCTGATTCTCATCTCGAGGGATGTGGTGGAATTCAACTTTGTTAAAGAACGTCAACAGCCTTCTGGCGTAATCTTTGTAAGGGATCAAGCCAGGATGACGAGTTTCCCATTCTCCTTTAATCTGATTAATCACAAGCGTAGAATCTCCATAAACATCAAGAATCTTAATTCTCAGATTAATGGCCTCTTCAAGCCCCATGATGCAAGCTTCATACTCAACAATATTATTTGTACAATCAAAACATATCCTTGCAGTGAAAGGTACATGTGATCCATGCGGAGTGATAATAATGGCACCAATACCATGGCCATGAATATTAGAAGCTCCATCAAAAATTAAACCCCATTTGGATTCAGGATCTGGTCCTTCTTCTGGCAATGGTTCATCCCAATCTTGAGATCTCAAATACATTATATCTTCATCTGGGAAGTCCATTCTGATAGATTGATGATCATCAATTGGTTGGTGAGCGAGGTACTCTGCCAACACACTTCCTTTCACAGCTTTCTGAGCTCGATATTCAATATCATATTCTGATAACAACATTTGCCAGCGAGCGATCCTTCCAGTTAATGCAGGTTTCTCAAATACATACTTAATTGGATCCATTTTGGAAATCAATAGGGTGGTGTGGTTCAACATATACTGTCTTAGTCGGCGAGCAGCCCACACCAAAGCACAGCAAGTTTTCTCAAGCAGCGAGTATCTTGTTTCGCACTCGGTAAAATTTTTGCTAAGGTAGTATATTGCATACTCTTTTCGACCAGACTCGTCATGCTGACCCAACACACATCCCATTGAATTTTCAAGTACTGTGAGGTACATAATCAAAGGCCTTCCCTCAGCTGGAGGGAGCAAAATGGGAGGTTCAAGCAGATATTCTTTGATGTTGTCAAAAGCTTTCTGACAATCTTCATTCCACACACATCCCTGATTTTTCTTTAACAACTTGAAGATTGGCTCACAGGTAGCAGTCATATTGGAAATGAACCTGGAGATATAATTCAAACGTCCGAGGAAACCTCTCACTTGTTTCTCAGTCTTTGGTGCTGGCATTTCCTGAATTGCTTTGACTTTATCAGGATCTACTTCAATTCCTCTCTGACTGACAATGAAACCCAACAATTTTCCAGAACGGACACCAAAAGTGCATTTGTTTGGATTTAAGCGGAGACGATACTTTCTCAAACGCTGAAACAACTTTAACAGATCCTCCATGTGCCCCTCCTCTGACTGGGATTTGGCAATCATGTCATCCACATAAACCTCAATTTCTTTGTGCATCATATCATGGAAAAGAGTGGTCATGGCCCTCTGATACGTCGCGCCAGCATTCTTCAACCCAAAAGGCATTACTTTGTAACAGAATGTCCCCCATGGCGTAATAAAGGTTGTCTTTTCCATGTCTTCAGGTGCCATCTTAATCTGGTTGTATCCTGAAAAACCATCCATAAAGGAGAAAACCTCAAACTTTGCCGTGCTATCTACCAACATATCAATGTGAGGTAGAGGAAAATCATCTTTCGGACTGGCTTTATTCAAATCTCTATAATCAACACACATACGAACTTTTCCGTCTTTCTTCGGAACAGGCACAATATTGGCAATCCATTGAGGATATACAGAAGTGACAAGGAAACCTGCGTCTATCTGCTTCAAGACCTCATTCTTAATCTTTTCCGCCATATCAGGATGACTTCTTCTCAGCTTTTGCTTGACAGGAGGACATTCAGGTTTCAACGGCAAACGATGCTCCACAATATCTGTGTCCAACCCGGGCATGTCTTGGTAGGACCACGCAAAAATGTCAACATACTCTTTAAGAAGCTCTACCATCCTCTTCTTAACATCTTGACCAAGCAGTGCCCCAATCTTGACTTCCTTTTTATCCTCTTCAGAACCCAAGTTGATGACTTCTAACGGCTCTTTATACGGCTGAGTGGTGTCTTCCTCGTGCTCAAGCAGTCTGGAAATCTCATCAGGAATACATTCATCACTTTCTTCTTCCGCCTCATACACAGGACACTCGAAGTTAGGAGAGGGTGCAGGGTCATTACTTTCAACGGTTTTATTGATTAATCTGCACAAGTGATTATTATTTCAGGAAAAGGAAAAATATATGCAAACATGTAATCGTGCAGATTATGGAAAATGAAAACATTTTTAAGGTTTTTTGTGTTACCACTTTCCAGAAAAAGCAAAAAGATAAAAAGCATGTATATGCAGAAACAAAATGACTTTTATTGATGATTTTAATGTTTAAAACAAACAGGAAAAAGCCCCAACAACTTCACTTTCATCTTGGGCAGAATGAAAGGATTTTGAAAAACATAAAAGCAAATTACTTTGAAGCATGAGTACACTTAGGAATGTCAATGGTGATCCAATTCTTAATCATCTTTCCATGGGTCACAAAGTTTGGCACTTCTGGCTCTGGTTCGTATTCAACAATAGCGTTCACTTCTGGAGGAGTCGGATGTAGAAACCCAGCACGTTCATACACCACGTTCACAACAGATGCTTCATGAGTTGGTAATGGATTGTTCTGCACATTTGGGCCAATATCACAGAAGGAAAGCATACCCGAACGGACCAATCTCTGAACTTCATTCTTTAAGGACCAACAGTTTTCCAAATCATGCCCAGGAGCATTCTGATGAAAAGCACAAGTGGCATCAGCTTTGTACCACCAAGGGAGTTTCTCTAGAACAGGAGGTGGTGACCTTGGTTGAACCAACTTCTTATGAATCAGAGCAGGATACAGTTCAGTGTACGTCATGGGGATAGGATCAATATTAACTCGAGGATACGGATTCCGCCTTGCTGGTTGTTGATTAACAGGAGCCACAGGCACTGAATTCACAACAGGAGTTACTGGCGCCACTTGTTGAGATTGATTTCTGAATCGATTATTCCTCCCATGAGAAACAGCATTAGCATCTGATTCTTTCTTCTTCTGAAATGAAGAACCATACTTCTTTGCACCACCAGACGAATTGTCATTCCGAACCAGACGACCTTCTCGCACAACTTCTTCCAACCTGACACCCATACCCACCATTTCGGTGAAGTCTACAAGAGCACTTGCAATCATCTTTTCATAGTAAAACGGACCAAGAGTCTTAAGGAAAATCTTAGTCATCTCTTTTTCTTCCATCGGAGGAATCACTTGGGCGGCAACCTCACGCCATCTCTGAGCATATTCCTTGAAGGATTCCTTTTCTTTTTGCATCATAGCTTGCAATTGATCCCTATCAGGAGCCATGTCCACATTATGGGTGCTATCAAGGCCCATATACCACTTAGAAGCAGCTCCAGTCAAACTGTCTTGGAAATAATGGATCAACAGACGTTGATCATCAGTGTGAGTGGACATCTTCCTTACATACATCACCAGATGTGCCTGAGGACAAGAATTTCCTTTATACTTCTCAAATTCAGGTAACTTGAACTTAGCAGGCACTTTCACATTGGGAACAAGGCAAAGATCATGCACGTTCTTTCCAAACAGTTCTTTCCCACGCAGGGCTTTCATCTCTTTCTGCAGTTCTTCAAACTGATCTTGGAAACCATCCATTCTGTCATGAATTTCACTTGGAGCAGCATCATAAATGGGCTCTGGGACAAAAGGACCAGTATGAACAATAGGAGACGTGTTGACCATAACAGGAGTCAACGGACGATTCATCTCAGGAACAGACAAATAACCTTCAGGCATGCCCCAGGGATATCCATTAGGCATACGTTGCTGAGTAGCACTAACAGGAACAGCAGGAATTGTTGCAGCAACAATTTCAGAAATCACAGTGGTCTGACCCTGAGCTTGGGCATTGGGAGGAGGAACTTGATTCTGATTCTGAGCAGCCATCAATGTCTCAACTAGAGCAGTGAGACAATCCACACCAGATCTCAAAGTAACAACCTCTTCGCGTAGCTCACGATTCTCTTGTTCAAGACCTTCCATCTTCTTCTTGCAGTTAGCTCGAGTATTATACCGGTGAGACAGCTTGATTCTGTATGAAGAACACTGAATAAGACCTCGGGAATACTCTCGGAAGCAGGACCAAAATGCGGAATGATGCATGAGATGCAATGCAAATGATTTTTATTATTATTGGTTTTCAAGGAACTTTAAGACATTAATTGTAAACATTAGCAAAAACATAAAACATAATAATATTCTTCATTAATAATAGAAAAGCTTACAAAAGGATTCAAAGATCCCAAATTACAAAACAAAGGAAAAGCTAGAAACTAGAAGGGAACACTTCTGATGAAGATTTAACTCCTCTCTGCAACTTCCTACGGAGCTTCTCCAACTCATCTTCATAAAAGGCCTTCAAATGAGCATTCTCGATCATCAGCTTATTAGCAACTTCCTTCCATGCAACTGAATCTTCTTGTTGTCTCTTTCGCTTTTCTCCATGTTGTTGAAGCAACTCTTCTTGATGACGGATTTGATCATCCTTTTCCATCAACCAACCATCTTGGATATCAAGCATTTCATCTTTTTCTTTCAAATGTATCTTCAACTCTTTATTCTCCACTTCCAAAGCATAAAACTTCTTCTCCCAAGCATCTCTTTCCAATCTCATCTTAGCCACGAGCTCTAGATGCCCCTCACTACTTTCAATAGGAGTAGTGAAAGATAATGGTGGAGTAATGGGTAGAGAAGGCTCCTCAAGTAAATAAGGCATCTGAAAAGTATGAGCTCTAGCTTGAACCCAATCAGTGTAGTCTTTGAGAGCAACACATTGTTTCGTTCCCAAATGTCTCTTCCTATCAACATGGTGCCAAGCACGCACAAACCAATTTCTCATATCCGAATTTCCATCTTGATTAAGATAGAAGATTCCTGACACAAGAATACTAGCGGGTCGCTCCTTCATGGGCTAACAAAATTGACGCCTTGCAAGAATGGGGTTGTAGGTAATTCCTCCTTGTATACCAAGAAGAGGTACATTAGGGAATTCTCCACAACGATCAATAATCTCACCAATGTCATAAGCAGGATTGTACCAATGGATATTCCCATTAGTAAGAGGCATGATCTTCTGAGACCATGAGAGACCATCAGGATTGTTCAAGAAATTCTTAGTCTGAGGTAAGTGCGAAATAAACCACTTATAGAGCAAAGGAGTGCAACAGTTGATAAGTCCACCTTTCTTATCAGTCCTATGGTGAATGGAATGATAAGTATCCCCAAGCAAAGTAGGTACAGGATTCCCAATCATGAAGATCCGAATAGCATTAACATCGACAAAATTATCAATGTTGGGAAAGAGTATCAAACCATAGATGATCAAGGCCAAAAATGTCTCAAAAGCAATCATACTTCCTTTACTAGCCAACATGGAAGCCTTTCCAATCAAGAACTTAGAAGTCAACCCCCAAATTCCTCCTTTTTTGGTCATGCTTGCTTTCACATCTGATATTTTCAACTGAAGAAGTTCTGCTATCTCATCAACCTGAGGCTCTTTCTCCAGACCACTAAACGGTATATCATTCGTAACTGGCAAACCAATCCAATAAGAATACTCCTCCAAAGTGGGCATAAGCTGATAATCAGGAAAGGTGAAACAATGATAAACTGGGTCATAAAACTGCACAAGAGTCTCAAGAATCCCCTTTTCCACTTGGTCTTCAAGATAGAGATCAATTTCCCATAACGGTTTTTGAAGTTGTCAAGATTAGGAATCAAAGTTGCTAGCTCTTTCAATTCCTTTGCACTTGAATTCCTGAAAGTGTACTTCTTGATGCTTCTCTTTTGATCCATGGTACCTGTGATGTTTACAAAGAAAGTCTCTAAGTTCCTTGAAAACCATTTGTGAATGTCATTTTTATGAATGCATGGTTTATGCATCAATCACAATCAAGAGCACACAAGATCACATCAAATCACACAAAATCACACAGTCCAGGTTCAGGGGTTTGACGTCACGAGCATGGAGCCATGGGTCTACCCATCCCACAAGGCGTGATCTAAGGAGTTTTGTACCTGCCAATCGGGTTCTACAAAGGTTCCCAGAATTTTCAATCTTCTATCGGATATTACCGGCACGCACAATTGCTCATGGGCGCCAATAATATGCCTAAAAAGACCTCGTCTGAGCGTAGTATCGCATGACAACAAGCTCAAATTGGTACTTGATCTTGTTTCTGCACTACATCCTAAAAAGGCTTAGATGGGTTAAAAAGGTTCTAGGCCATTCAGCTTCTACGGACACTCACTATTGAAAGTAATAGCGTTATCATGATGGTTCGTAACAACCTCTACTACCTTCCATGAGGCCTCCACTGATTGGGTTTCCACCATATGACGCTCATGGTAAGGATTGCTCCTGACATGCGACTATTGGTCTTACCACCTCCTATCTCAAGTTACTCACCAAAGTCCGGGTTAGAACCTTATCTCATCACAGAGGAACCATCGAGCACCAAAAAGAAAAAAAAAAAGAAAAGTAAACACACAAAGCACACAATAATATATACAGATAAAGCACACAGATAAACAAAAATAGGCTTAACACACTTAAAACTGGTTCCCCAGTGAAGTCGCCATTTTTATGTAGCGGGGAAAATCTGATATCGAAGTCATAGGATTGACTTGAATCAATATTTCAGTGGAAGTCGCCACCGCGCTTTATTTTTTCAAAGGAAAAGGGAAAAGAACGAATAAAACCCAAAGTTTGTTTTTAAAACAAAAAGAAGAGATCTTAGGTACGGGTGTTGATTATATGAGGGGAAGGTTTTAAGCACCCCTCGTATCTGTGGTACTCCACAGGAACCTTTTTGAAAATCTGTGTCGTGTGTGCTAAAAAAAGGGTTTGTTTTATTTTTAAAATAAGCTCGGCAAGACATTAAGCCTTGTGCCTACATACCTCCTCGGTGCAATGGAGAAGTCAGAGCTAATGTAGTTCCGCTTAAAGGGAAAAACGTTTTAAAAACGAATAAACACTTTATCGTCGTCGGAGAGAAATACTCAGCCATTGATCTTGAGCATGAGAACAAATGAGTTCTTTGCATCGCAAATGAAAGAAGGGCTCCAACTCGGATAAAATCAACGAGTATGCCACTAACTCTCTCACGCGGAAAAGATCCCATTATATCAATCAATTTCAAAATCGTGGGGTATAACCACTCGTTTCGACGATTAATAGTGTCTAAACTTTGAAGAAAAGGCCACTAAGGGCAAAAGATATTTTTAAAGAAAACGTTTTGAAAATGATGCAAACATAAGAAGGTTTTTTGGAAAAAGGGAGAAGATTTTGAAAATTTAAGAATGGGAGGAGATGAAGAGGCTATCCTATTGCGTAAAATAAAAGCTAAGGAAAGAAACGGTCTAACCGAAATAAGAAGCCAACACTTGACATTATGAGTCAAGGTAGATTTCCCATCCTTTGGAATATCAATACTAAACCATCACATTACCACTTGGGGATCCAGATGAACTTATTATCTTAGCACCATTTCGCATTAAGCACATTAAAATTCTGACGAAAATCGGGCAGAGTAACGGCTGTTTTCGGGTAAAATCCTTATATCAATGCCTTGGAATTAACCATCAAGGGCTTTCAAGGAAATACCTGCACACACAAACAGACAACAATCCAATGCCAGACAGACATAATAACAGCAGAATAACAACAGAATAAGGGTCCAGAGGTCTTAAGTCCATAAGTCCGAATCTCCAATATGCTAGGGCTAGTAACCAATAGTCCGAAAGAGAGCCTTAAACGTTTTTTTAGATTTTATTATTTATTAGTGTTTTAGCATAAAAGTAAAGTATGGTCCAAGTGGACAAAAAAAATGGCGGAAACATAAACATAGTGTCCAAATGGACAAAGAGAAAATAGCGGAATATAAACGTCCAAATGGACAAAGAGAAAATGGCGGAAACATAAACATGATGACATGATGAAATAAAGTAATAAAGCGAGAAATATAAAGAGCGGTATAATAGATTGCGGAAATTAAAGTCAATTGTTAGATGTTAAAGATAACCATCTTGAAACTTGTCAAGTATGTTATCAAAGTTAGTAATGAAGATCGATGGTGAGTGAAGGATGTTCTCGGATTTAAAGTCAATGGAAACATATCAGAAGCTTGATAAAATCATAGCGACTACACGATAAATTTCCATAAGTCTTAAGTCAACCGCATACAATTCTCTTCCATATTTGATCTTTTTGATTCGGGGCACGAAATATTGCGCTATGTTAAGCAGATCGCCAAGTGATTTATGTATAAATCACCCTACAACGAGGCCGGTCAAAACTTTATGTGCTAATGCATGCGAGAGAAGCGATATGTAGATCACTCTCCGAAAGCAATACCGCACGAAAAGAAAAATGGTGAGTGATCTAGTCTTTACCAAGAATCCATAGGAATTCTCAAGGTATTAAGACTTTCATCGATCAAAATAAAGAGAAACAAAAGATGGAACCACATTAAAATCTCCTTTCATCCATAATTTCAATCACTTAATATTGCGGATTCGGATTCTCATCCTATCGACGCCCTAAGTCCATTGAAATTAGAGATAAATTAGGCCTCTAACTCGTGATTCAAAGAAAATATCAAAAGAATGGAGTAGAAGATGAGTTAGAACCAAAATTAAGTCAAAAACCACAAAAACAAGCATTCTGCCCAGATGTAAATCGATTTGCACAAAGTGTAAATCGATTTGCATAACTCTGTTTTCAAATCTGCGCAGTTTTTCAGTTATGTAAATCGATTTGCACCAGATGTAAATCGATTTGCACAACACAGTTTTCAAAAAAACAGCAAATAAAGAGAAGAAAACTTGTTTAAACATAAAACCAAACACCTTGTGATCTTGAATCAATTTGTGCACGA
Source organism: Vicia villosa (assembly GCF_029867415.1). Taxonomy (NCBI): domain Eukaryota; kingdom Viridiplantae; phylum Streptophyta; class Magnoliopsida; order Fabales; family Fabaceae; genus Vicia; species Vicia villosa. The sequence continues at coordinate 36,243,249 of NC_081181.1, read as the reverse complement.
AAATGTATCAATTAAGCAAGCAAAACTCATCAATGTAGCACCATAGGTGCATCAAGCATAAACAACAATGGATCACATCTTGGATTATGGTAAGGATCTAGAATTTTACCAAATCATTCACAAACTTTGAATCTTCTTCAAGAACACACAACCACAAGCCTTGATCTCTCACAATTGATGAAGAAAGTAGTGTTTATGTTGAGGTTTAGCTCTAAATTAGTGAGGTTCAAGATGTAACTCACTAATTTTGTGGAAGAAATGAGAGCTTTGAGTGAGGGGTTTGGAAGAGGTGAGGAGAGAAAGAGCAAGAGTTTTCTTGGCTATCAAAGCTTGAAAAATGAAGAGGGGAATGCCTCAATTTATAGCACTTAGGCTTGGGAAATTTTGTGGCTTGGAGTTAGGATTGGAAAATAGGATTAGGCTTGGGAAAAGGATTTGGAGCCAAAAATGAAATCCAATGGTCTTGATGCAATCACATGAGGGTTTATGATTAAATGATGTAGGTAATCAAATACAAGAGCTAAGTCATGCTTCCCATGCTTGCAAATGATGTCAACACTTTCAAAAGCTGAAATTTGCCTTCATTTTTCCAAATTCGCACTGGTGCAATCGATTTACACTTTATGCAAATCTATTTACATTGCTGAAAAAGGCAAAATCTGGGGCAAAAACAGTTATGCAAATCGATTGCTGTCTTATGCAAATCGATTTGCACTGATGGCAGAAGCAAATCTGGTGCAGAAACAGTTGTGTAAATCGATTTACACCTTATGCAAATCGATTTGCACAGTGAAATTATTGAAAGATGCTCCTTTGATGGATATTTTGACTTGGTACCTACAAAACACAAACATACAAGAGCACAAGGCAATATTTTTGGTATTTTGGTTAGTAAAACAATATATACAAGACTAAACATGGGTGCTTGATGATTCCCTTGCAGATGAATTGAGCACAACAATACAAGTAGAGTTCTAAGTTAAAACTTCTTGATTGATGATTGGTATGCAGATGATGTGTGATCTTAGGGTCAAAAATTGGGGTATGACACGTGGCCATGGTTCGTGGTTTAAGAAACAGATGATATAAGGCTCAAATCTTATATAAACCCACCCCTTTCTCCTTGATGTTCTCCAAATCCTAAAAATCGCCTAATCCAATGAATGTGCTTTGTTTGCAAGAGAATCGTTTCAGTTCTTTTGATGTTGAACAGAAGCCTTGGTAAAGATCCAAGCACCGGTGAAAAATGTTATAAATATCCAAGCATTGATGTGAAGCTTTGATTGTTTAGCAGGCACAAGATTATCCTTTGTATTTCGCATTTGTATCCCTTATTTTTGCATGAACCAATTCTTTTGAATTTGGTCCATTGGGATGCCCTGATTTTTGCCTAAGTCATTTTGTTTTCTTTTCATGGAATTTCCCATTTTGACTTAGCGGGCGCTTTTCTCCTTTTTTTTTGAATGCTCCTTTTGATCCTTGGATATGGACTGTTGTGACTACCATGTCGACTTTGATTTGTAAGCTTCGACTTTGATACTTCCTCGATCTTGAATGATGTGTTGAGGAAGAAGATTGTTGTGAATGTTATCTCCATTGCTCCCTCATCCTTGGATGAACGCGAGGAAGAAGATATGCTTGAACCTTTGCTTTGCTTGATCCTTTGCTTGAATCCTTGCTTGGATTGACTGATTCTCTTGACAACCAAAATACACCATTGAATTAACCAAAATCTACCCTGCCCCTGGTTGAAATCAAGGTTTATTTGAAAAGTAGAAACAAACTCCAACTCCTGGCTCGAGGGGGTGACGAGGGATTAACATCCTTATATCTCCACTGTTTAGGAATTGAAACAATGCCTGTACATCATCAGCTCGGTTTTGCATTGAAAGCATACGTTAGCAAAATTCGATTAATTTTAATTACATCATTTTCCCTCGAAGTTTGTTAAATGTGAGGAATAGAAAAAAGGATCAAATGGATTGATTTTTTTGTTCCATTTTTAGAAAGAGTGAATACGAATGAATTGGCTTCAAAAACATGCATGCTCGTTTTATTAATATTAGTCGAAGAGTACAACTTTAAGAAACAAACAAAACTTAGCAATAACAAAATTTCAAATGGAAACTAACAAAGCCTAATGATCTTAAGGACGAGCTTCCTTGACTTTTAAGAGATGCTGCTTGCCATTTTTGTATTCGTCAAAGTAAGGGGTGACCATTTATCAACAATTTTCCTTCTTGAAAGGTTAAGTACCTCATGTCAATCAACTGTTGAACTTTGGCTTTAAAAGCGTTGCAATCCTCAGTCGAGTGCCCTACTGATCCAACATGATATTCACATTGCACATTGGGGTCATACTCAGGAGGGAATGACTTTGGTGGCTTAAGAAACTTGGGAACCACCAATGCGATTTGTATCAGATGTGACAGGAGTTGACTGTAGGTCATAGGGATTGGATCTAGGGGAGCATTCCTTCTTTCTAGATTATTTCGGGGCCTTTGTTGATTCTGCCCACCTTGTGGTTGACGGTTTTGTTTATATCTTTGTTGTTGTTGTGGAGCATACTTAACTGATTGATTATATAGAACAGGCTCTTGTTGCACAAATTGAACTGGTGGCTGGCTAATAGTTGCAGCACAGATTTATGGAGCATCCTGATCAGGAATAATTTCTGCCATCTGATAGCAAGGGATCTGAACTGGAGAATAAGCATGATCTTTCTCTCCAACTTCGGAAATTGTACCTGTTTCTTCACCATCCTGTTCTGGGAATTCAAAATTAGTAGCAGCGTTTTGAATCCTACCAGTCATAAGACCGTGCTCAATTCTTTCTCCTATGACAACCAAAGTTGAGAATTCAGAAGCGGCACATCCAACCATCCGATTCAGATAGGGGTCTTGTAAAGTGTCCATGAACATGTTGAAGGATAGAAAAACACTTAGAAAGGGGGGGATTGAATAAGTGTGACTTTAAATCTTGAGCGATAAAAATAAAATGCACAATTATTTTTATCCTGGTTCGCTGTTAACGAAGCTACTCCAGTCCACCCCCGCAGAGATGATTTACCTCAACTGAGGATTTAATCCACTAATCGCACGGATTACAATGGTTTTCCACTTAGCCGCAACTAAGTCTTCCAGAGTCTTCTGATCACAACCTGATCACTCCAGGAACAACTGCTTAGTTCACTCCTAAGACTTTTTCTAGAGTCTACTGATCAACACGATCACTCTAGGCTTAGTTCACTCCTAAGACTTTCTGCTCAGCCAACTGCCAAGACTTCCTGCTCAGCCAACTGCCAAGACTTCCTGCTCAGCCAACTGCTAAGACTTCCTAGAGTATACTGATCAACTGATCACTCTAGTTCCTTACAACTTAATGTAATCTATTCAAGAGTTTACAAATGCTTCTTAAAAGCGATAATCACAACTGTGATATTTCTCTTACAATTTAAGCTTATTCTCACTAAGATATTACAACAGCAATGTAGTGAGCTTTGATGAAGATGAAGATTCTGAGCTTTGGATTTGAACAGAGTTTCAGCAAGTTAATTTGAATTGTATTGGTGCGAAATCGTTAACCTTGCTTCTCATCAGAACTTCATATTTATAGGCGTTGAGAAGATGACCGTTGAATGCATTTAATGCTTTGCGTGTTCCGTACAGCTTTGCATTTAATGTTATACGCTTTTGTCAACTACCTCGAGCCTTGTTCACGCTGTGTCTACTGACGTAGCCTTTAGTAGCTTTAACGTTCCTTTTGTCAGTCAGCGTAGTCTGCCACGTGTACTTCCTTCTGATCTGATGTTTGTGAATACGACGTTTGAATATCATCAGAGTCAAACAGCTTGGTGCACAGCATCTTCTGATCTTCTGACCTTGAAGTGCTTCTGAGCGTGATACCATCTTCTGAATTTCAGTGCTTCTGATCTCATGTTCTTCTGATGCTTCCATAGACCCATGTTCTGATTCTGCTTCGACCATCTTCTGATGTCTTGCCAGACCATGTTCTGATGTTGCATGCTGAACCATTTGAGACACATCTTCTGAGCGCTGAATTATGCGTACTCTTTATATATTTCCTGAAAGGGAAATTGCATTGGATTAGAGTACCATATTATCTTAAGCAAAATTCATATTATTGTTATCATCAAAACTAAGATAATTGATAAGAACAAATCTTGTTCTAACAATCTCCCCCTTTTTGATGATGACAAAAACATATATAAATGATATGAATTTGCGATCAGAAAGAGTAGACGGCAAAAGACAAATTACACAGCTATAGCATAAGCATATGAATATGTCTCCCCCTGAGATTAACAATCTCCCCCTGAGATAAATAATCTCCCCCTGAAATAAATACTCGAAGAACTTTGATAAAAGACTTCCCTGATTATTTCGGTAGAGACGATCATATAAGCTTCTGCCTTCAGAGAATTCATAGCTTCTGACTTCTGCTTCCATTGGACAGCTTCAGAACTTGAATTTCTTTGATCTTCAGAACATTCACAGCTTCTGACTTCTGCTTCCATTCAGGACAGCTTCAGAACTTGAATTACTGGATCTTTTAGAACATTCACATCTTCTGATTTCTGCTTCCCTCGGATAGCTTCAGAACTTTGAATGTCTACCAACATCACTTCATGCTAGATTTGTATCAGAACATTGTTGAATGTACCAGAGCATCATCTGAGCATCTCTACATCCTGAAATGTTACAGAACAAAAACTAAACGACAAAAGTCAGCATGAACGAGTTAGAACATAAAATGTATATTCAAATACATGATATGTATCAGAGCCAAATGTATCAGAGCATTTAGGCTAAAAACATGTATCAGAGCAAATAATGTATCAGAGTCATAACATTATATGTATCAGGGCAAATAGAATTTTGTCATAACAGGATAGACAATGATATTCAAATTCTATTATCAGTGCTTCTGATTCATTCTTCTTTCTTGCTTCTGATCTCTGAAGCTTGACAGCACTCAGCTTGCTTCAGTTTCCATGGTTTTGCTTCTAGTGTTTGCTTTGAAGATTCACTTCACTTCTCTGTACCTGCAAAACACTTAAACCATATAGAACTTGCAGTTCTAGTTAGTGAATGTGTGGGAGCCTTTACCCAGCAACTGATAGATTTAATCAAATCATTTATCATTTATCTTTCTCCCCCTTTTTGTCATAACATCAAAAAGAATATAAAAAAAAAATTCAGATGTATAAAACGACAAAAGAAAACATTTACTGGAATGTAAAACACAAAGAAACTTTTTCATTGATCAGCAAAAGAGGATTACAAGAAGTTGTGCAACAAAGAAAAAGAAAACTACTAAGACCAAATCCTAGGACCCTAGCTAAGACCACGTCTGTGCCAGCATGCCATGAAGGAGTGAAACGCCTCATTGACTGCTTCTAGGGCTTTCAGGCGAGGGATCAGGGAGACTTGGTCCTGCAGCAGATCTTCCACCACCTTTACCAGAGACAACATCCTCAGCGGGTGAAGATGAAGAGATGTCTTCAGAAGAGATTAAAGGAGAGGAAAAATCAGAGGAAGCTGAGTCTTGAAGGTCGAAAGATGAGGAAGAAGATGGAGATGATGGAGGGCTTTCACCAGGAGGATGAAACACACGTCTAGAATAGTTTCCAGACAACATTGCTTCGAAAGGATTCACCTTGAGAGGATCATAGGTGATTTTGATCTTTTTGGGTTTGGAAGGAGATGTTTCAACAGCTTTTCGTTTGTTGTTTTTATTATTTTCATGATTTCCTGGGCTTGATGAAGAGTTCATGATGGGTTTGCAGGTAGGGTTTGATATGGAAGAGAGGGAGAGACAAACTTTATGAGGAATGCAAGGAGATAGAAAAAGTTGAGAGGGAACGAGAAGAGTTTAAAGAGTATTTAAAAGAGAATGAAATGAAACGAATGATGACTAGTATTTAATGTTACGTGACGTGAGGAGAGATAATAAAGACAAATGAAGTGACTGGCACAGTTACCTATGGTCGGCGTCCCTTCAACTGCACGCGCGCTTATCCATGAATAGTAACGACAGGTTTACCATCCCGAGATAAAACGTAACAGCTGTTTTGCTTTAAAAGAGGTTCTGAATCAACTTAGACAATGAAACGTTAGTAATAACCGAATCATAATTTCTAAAAGATTTCAATCAGAACTTCTAAAAAAAATTGTTCCACATTCATTTCAGAAGATACTCATACATGAGAACTTCTCATCTTCTCATTCTGGGCATAAATCCATACTGATGTTCTTCAGAATGAACTTAAACCTATCTTCAGCCAGGGGTTTTGTAAAGATATCAGCCCATTGATGGTCTGTATCAACAAAGTTTAAAGAAATAACACCCTTCTGAACATAGTCCCTTATGAAATGATGTTTTATCTCAATATGTTTAGCTTTTGAATGAAGAATAGGATTCTTAGATAAACATATAGCAGAAGTATTATCACAGAATATAGGAATGTTACTCTCAAATATCTGATAATCTTCTAACTGACTCTTCATCCAGAGCATCTGTGTGCTACAACCAGCAGCAGCGACATATTCTGCTTCTGTTGTTGATAGAGCAATAGTTGCTTGCTTCTTGCTGTACCAGGAGATCAAATGACTTCCAAGAAATTGGCAACTTCCTGAAGTACTTTTTCTTTCAATTCTGTCTCCAGCATAGTCAGCATCGCAGAATCCTACTGAGTTGTATTCTTTAGATTTTCTGTAAACTAAACCAACATTAGTAGTACCTTTCAGATACCTTAGAATTCTCTTAACAGCAGTTAAATGAGATTCTCTAGGATCTGATTGGAATCTAGCACACAAACAAACACTGAACAGAATGTCAGGTCTAGAAGCAGTCAGATATAGAAGAGATCCAATCATACCTCTGTATAACTTCTGATCTACCTTCTTACTTACCTCATCCTTACCTAGGATGCATGTTGGATGCATAGGAGTTTTGGCTTCTTTGCAGTCTAGAAGATTAAACTTCTTCAGAAGTTCCTTCACATACTTGGTTTGGTGAACATACGTTCCTTCTGATGTTTGATTTATTTGTATTCCAAGGAAATACTTGAGTTCTCCCATCATGCTCATTTCAAACTCAGCCTGCATAGACTTAGCAAACTCCTTTCCAAGTGTAGCATTAGATGTTCCAAAAATAATATCATCTACATATATTTGACAAATTAAAATATCCTTTTCAAAGGTTTTACAAAAGAGAGTAGTGTCCACTTTTCCTCTAGTGAAACCATTATCCAGAAGGAAAGAACTTAAGCGTTCGTACCAAGCTCTGGGAGCCTGTTTCAATCCATACAATGATTTCTTAAGTTTAAAAACATGATTAGGAGACATAGAGTCTTCAAAACCAGGAGGTTGATGGACATAAACTTCTTCATCTATATAACCATTTAAGAAGGCACTCTTAACATCCATCTGATAGAGAGTGATGTTATGTTGAGTGGCAAAAGAAATTAATAGACGAATAGACTCTAACCTGGCCACTGGTGCAAAGGTTTCTGTGTAGTCAATCCCTTCTTGCTGACTATAACCCTGAGCCACCAGTCTGGCTTTGTTCCTTACCACTTCGCCTTTCTCACTGAGCTTGTTTCTGAAGACCCATTTTGTACCGATTATATTGAATCCATCTGGTCTAGGAACAAGATCCCAAACATCATTCCTTGTAAACTGATTTAGTTCTTCTTGCATAGCAATTATCCAGTCTGGATCTTCTAGAGCATGATCAACAGAAGTTGGCTCGATCAAAGATACAAGACCTAATTGACAGTCTGCATTGTTTCTAAGGAATGCTCTTGTTCTGATTGGATCATCCTTCTTTCCAAGAATGACATCTTCTGAATGACCAGAGATGAGTCTGGATGATCTTCTGACAGATGGTTCTTCAGAAATACTTAGATCCTCCAGAGAAGCTGATACTTGATCTTCAGATTCTTTGCTTCTGAGAAGCTCTGCTTCTGATGCGTTGCTTCTTGGCTCAACAACTTCTGATATGTCAATATCACAACCTGCAAAATTATCAACTTGCTTTGGTTTTTCAGAACCAAGCTTATCATCAAACCTGATATTGATTGATTCTTCTACAACCAATGTTTCAGTATTGTATACTCTGTAGCCTTTTGAGCGTTCAGAATATCCAAGAAGGAAACACTTTTGAGCTTTGGAATCAAACTTACCAAGATGATCTTTAGTGTTCAGAATAAAGCACACACATCCAAAAGGATGGAAATATGAAATGTTGGGCTTTTTATTCTTCCACAATTCATAGGGAGTCTTATTAAGAATAGGTCTGATAGAGATTCTATTCTGAATATAACATGCAGTGTTTATTGCTTCTGCCCAGAAATGCTTAGCCATATTGGTTTCATTGATCATGGTTCTGGCCATTTCTTGAAGAGTCCTATTCTTTCGTTCTACAACCCCATTTTGCTGAGGAGTTCTAGGACAAGAGAAATCATGGGCAATACCATTTTCTTTGAAGAATTCTTCAAAGGGTCTGTTCTCAAATTCACCACCATGATCACTTCTGACCTTTATGATTTTACACTCTTTTTCAGATTGAATCTGAATGCAGAAATCAAAGAACACTGAATGAGTCTCATCCTTGTGTTTTAAGAATTTTACCCATGTCCAGCGACTATAATCATCTACGATGACTAATCCATATTTCTTTCCTCTGACAGATGCTGTTTTGACTGGTCCAAACAGATCAATGTGCAAGAGTTCTAATGGCCTTGAGGTAGAAACAACATTCTTAGACTTGAATGCAGGTTTGGAGAACTTGCCCTTCTGACATGCTTCACAAAGAGCATCTGATTGGAATTTCAAATTAGGGAGTCCTCTGACAAGATTCAGTTTGTTAATCTGAGAGATCTTTCTCAAACTAGCATGACCTAATCTCCTGTGCCAGACCCACTGCTCTTCAGAAACAGACATAAGACAAGTCACCTTCTGACTCATAAGATCTTGCAGATCTGTCTTATAAATGTTGTTCTTCCTCTTGCCTGTAAATAGGATTGAGCCATCCTTCTGATTTACAGCCTTGCAAGACTTTTGATTGAAGATTATATCATAACCATTGTCACTTAATTGACTGATAGATAAGAGGTTATGAGTTAATCCTTCTACAAGAAGTACATTAGAAATGGAAGGAGAGTTACCAGACTTTATAGTTCCAGAGCCAATTATCTTGCCCTTCTGATCTCCTCCGAACTTGACTTCTCCTCCAGACTTAAGCACCGGGTCTTGGAACATAGACCTTCTTCCTGTCATGTGTCGCGAGCATCCAGAGTCCAGGTACCATGACATGTTGTGCTTTGTCCTTCTTGCAGCCAAGGATATCTGCAATAGGAATAATCTTATCCTTAGGTACCCACATCTTTTTGGGTCCTTTCTTGTTAGATTTTCTCAAGTTCTGATTGAACTTGGGTTTAACATTGTAAGCAATAGGAGGAACAGCATGATAATTCTTAATGTGAGTTTCATGATATTTCCTAGGTTGTGTCACATGCTTCTTAGTGTGTGTTATGTGAAAACTTTGTGCATGTGAGGTGTGCCTAATATCATGAGAGTGGCCATACTTGAACTGATCATACAATGGCTTGTATGTAATTTTCATTTCATCAACAGGTTCAAGTTTGTATGGGGTTTCACCCTCATAACCAATGCCAACTCTTTTGTTTCCAGACACAGCATATATCATAGAAGCTAGCTGACTTCTGCCAATACTTCTAGATAAGAACTTTCTGAAACTTAAATCATATTCTTTCAGAATATGGTTCAGACTAGGAGTGGATTTTTCTGAATCAGAAGGAGATCCAACATTATTGGATAATTTTAAAAGTTTTTCTTTTAATTCAGAATTCTCCAACTCAAGCTTCTTTGTTTCAAATTCAAATTGCTTTTTCAGCTTTTTGTATTTGAGACTAATCTGAGACTTGAGTTCCAGAAGTTCAGTTAGACCGGAAACTAACTCATCTCTAGTAAGTTCAGAAAATACCTCTTCAGAATCTGATTCTGATGTAGATTCTGATCCGTCATCTTCTGTCGCCATCAGCGCACAGTTGGCCTGCTCATCTTCTGAATCATCTTCTGACTCATCCCAGGTTGCCATAAGACCTTTCTTCTTATGAAACTTTTTCTTGGGACTTTCCTTTTGAAGATTTGGACATTCATTTTTGTAGTGTCCAGGCTCATTGCATTCATAGCACATGACCTTCTTCTTGTCAAATCTTCTTTCATCAGACGATTCTCCACGTTCAAATTTCCTTGAACTTCTGAAGCCTCTGAACTTCCTTTGCTTGGTCTTCCAGAGTTGATTTAGCCTTCTGGAAATCATGGACAGTTCATCTTCTTCTTCAGATTCTGATTCTTCAGGATCTTCTTCTCTAGCCTGAAAAGCGTTAGTGCATTTCTTGATATTGGATTTTAATGCAATAGACTTACCTTTCTTTTGAGGCTCATTTGCGTCCAGCTCAATCTCATGACTTCTCAAGGCGCTGATAAGCTCTTCCAGAGAAACTTCATTCAGATTCTTTGCAATCTTGAATGCAGTCACCATAGGACCCCATCTTCTGGGTAAGCTTCTGATGATCTTCTTCACATGATCAGCCTTGGTGTATCCTTTGTCAAGAACTCTCAATCCAGCAGTAAGAGTTTGAAATCTCGAAAACATCTTTTCAATGTCTTCATCATCCTCCATCTTGAAGGCTTCATACTTCTGGATTAAGGCAAGAGCTTTTGTCTCCTTGACTTGAGCATTTCCTTCATGAGTCATTTTCAAGGACTCATATATGTCATAGGCCGTTTCCCTGTTAGATATCTTCTCATACTCAGCATGAGAGATAGCATTCAGCAAAACAGTTCTACATTTATGATGATTCCTGAAAAGCTTCTTTTGATCATCATTCATTTCTTGCCTTGACAGCTTTACGCCTCTGGCATTTACAGGATGTTTGTAACCATCCATCAGAAGATCCCATAGATCACCATCTAGACCCAGAAAGTAACTTTCCAGTTTATCTTTCCAGTATTCAAAGTTTTCACCATCAAATACCGGTGGTCTAGTATAACCATTGTTACCGTTGTATTGCTCAGCAGAGCCAGATGTAGATGCAGGTGTAGGTATAGTCCTTTCACTTTCATCAACCATCTTTTAAATGAAGCGTTTTTCTCTTCCTGAATCTTTTCTAAACACGGTTAAGTGCTTGCACCTTAGAACCGGCGCTCTGATGCCAATTGAAGGATAGAAAAACACTTAGAAAGGGGGGGGATTGAATAAGTGTGACTTTAAATCTTGAGCGATAAAAATAAAATGCACAATTATTTTTATCCTGGTTCGCTGTTAACGAAGCTACTCCAGTCCACCCCCGCAGAGATGATTTACCTCAACTGAGGATTTAATCCACTAATCGCACGGATTACAATGGTTTTCCACTTAGCCGCAACTAAGTCTTCCAGAGTCTTCTGATCACAACCTGATCACTCCAGGAACAACTGCTTAGTTCACTCCTAAGACTTTTTCTAGAGTCTACTGATCAACACGATCACTCTAGGCTTAGTTCACTCCTAAGACTTTCTGCTCAGCCAACTGCCAAGACTTCCTGCTCAGCCAACTGCCAAGACTTCCTGCTCAACCAACTGCTAAGACTTCCTAGAGTATACTGATCAACTGATCACTCTAGTTCCTTACAACTTAATGTAATCTATTCAAGAGTTTACAAATGCTTCTTAAAAGCGATAATCACAACTGTGATATTTCTCTTACAATTTAAGCTTATTCTCACTAAGATATTACAACAGCAATGTAGTGAGCTTTGATGAAGATGAAGATTCTGAGCTTTGGATTTGAACAGAGTTTCAGCAAGTTAATTTGAATTGTATTGGTGCGAAATCGTTAACCTTGCTTCTCATCAGAACTTCATATTTATAGGCGTTGAGAAGATGACCGTTGAATGCATTTAATGCTTTGCGTGTTCCGTACAGCTTTGCATTTAATGTTATACGCTTTTGTCAACTACCTCGAGCCTTGTTCACGCTGTGTCTACTGACGTAGCCTTTAGTAGCTTTAACGTTCCTTTTGTCAGTCAGCGTAGTCTGCCACGTGTACTTCCTTCTGATCTGATGTTTGTGAATACGACGTTTGAATATCATCAGAGTCAAACAGCTTGGTGCACAGCATCTTCTGATCTTCTGACCTTGAAGTGCTTCTGAGCGTGATACCATCTTCTGAATTTCAGTGCTTCTGATCTCATGTTCTTCTGATGCTTCCATAGACCCATGTTCTGATTCTGCTTCGACCATCTTCTGATGTCTTGCCAGACCATGTTCTGATGTTGCATGCTGAACCATTTGAGACACATCTTCTGAGCGCTGAATTATGCGTACTCTTTATATATTTCCTGAAAGGGAAATTGCATTGGATTAGAGTACCATATTATCTTAAGCAAAATTCATATTATTGTTATCATCAAATTTAAGATAATTGATAAGAACAAATCTTGTTCTAACACATGTCTATAAATTCTCGTTCCAAAAGGGGAGGTTGAACTCTGGCAGCTAGCTCCCTCCATCTTTGTGCATACTCTCTAAAGGATTCGTCGACCTTCTGGGTCAAACCCTGAAGTTGAATTCTGGTAGGAACCATATCACTGTTATGTTTGTAATGCTTGAAAAAGGCTTTGGCTAGATCTTTCCAAGTTCGGATGTTGGTCCTTTCAAGCTGGGTATACCATTCAAGAGATGCCCCACTAAGACTATCCTGAAATAAGTGCATTAGAAGTTTATCATTTTCTGCATAAGGAGCCATCTTGTTGCAAATGCCTTGATGTGCGTTATTGGGCAAGTGGCACCCTTGTACTTCTCAAAGTTGGGGACTTTGAACTTCGGAGGAATCTTGATATCAGGCACCAAGCATAAACTAGCAGCATCCAAACCAAGGCAATCACGATCCTCAACAGCTTTCAATCTCTTATCCAAAAGACGAAGCTTACCCTCATCTTCATCCATTGGAAACTTAAAAGTATCATATGACGAAACAGAAAGATTCTCACGGTGCGGAGCCTCGTTGACGGGAACTCGCATAGTGTTTCTAACATTCTGATTCAAAAGGACCTCTTGGGTAGGATTGATGACTTTTTGATGAATGCCACTTGGATCAACAGTAACATCCGGCCTCTGAACAGGCTGCCTTAACTCTCCTTGTCCACGGGTAACGGTTTGGATAGCTTCCAAAAATTGACCCATAGTGGTCCCTATCTGAGCCCTAATCTCTGCCATGTCTGTCTGAATTTGTTCCATGATCGACCTCGACTGTCGGGGAATCAATTTTGCAGTATCTGATTCCAAATACAAGTTAAGATGCGAATGAGCTCCTTGTAGAAATGCATGTCATGTATGAATGATAAACCCATATGATACAATGGTATATGAATATATTTTATTTTATGGTTTTTTTTCATGCAATGCAATGTGGCATAGAGTGGGGGTTACAATAAGGATGCCCCACGCATTTTAAGGGATAAACCCAAGGAAACCCCTTAAGGGCTGGGATAGTGATAGATAAATGGCAATCCCTACAGGCTAGGGACCATGACACAATATAGGAAATCCCTACAGGCTAGGGAACGCGTAGGAGCAGGCACATGATGACCGTTCAAGACAGTCACCAAATCTCATGGCCATCGAGAGGCCTATCAACGTGCATAAATGTAGATGTCCTTTGTGGTAAGGACGTGGTCTTGGAAATAGGATCCCTATAGGCTAGGGAATACGTAGATGTAAGCATGGGGTGACTGTTCATGACAGTCACTAAGTCTCATGGCCATCGAGAGGCCAATCAACGTGCATAGGTGGAGGTGTCCTTCGTGGGAAAGACATGGTCTTAGAAATGGGGTCCCTGCAGGCCAGGGAACGCGTAGGAATACCTGCAAAAATTAAAATGCAAGACGCTCGCAGTATACAAATGGTAAACACATAATAAGCACATAAGCACCTGAGCCATAGGTTCATAGGTTCGACGTAACGGCTTAGGGTGCCTACCTTTCCCACTGGTATGTTCTAGAAGGTCTCATGGGGTCGTTCGTAGCCGCCGAGACTTTTTGTCTCTTTGGATTTTAGAACAACTCATTTTATCCCTGAGGTTCGAATTTTAGGGGTAGGTTCCCAGAGAGATCAGCCAAATACCAAGTCCAGCCCTCAACAAGGTCAAGCCTCGTATCAGACCTTTCCGGATATTCAACCCACTCTGAGTGGAATTATAATAAGACTCGTAGGCGATGTAATTCCCCTCTGGTCTTAAATATAATTCCCACGCTTAGGTTTGACAATAGTTTTATAATCCCAGCAGTGAAATATATTAATATAACATTTAACATTTAATGCAAATATATTAACATAAACAACTAACCTTTAGGCAAATAATAAAAATTAAATAAATAAATAAAACAGAAATTAAATATTTTTAAAAAAACCATAACCCTAAACCAAACCCTAAAATGGCGAATTAGCCAAACCCTGAAAAAGTTCGCCAAAAACCTAAATAATTTGCCTAAACCTAAACCCTGCCAAAACCTATAGGAGCATAATAATTCACCATTTTTAGTTGTCCCCAGCAGAGTCGCCAGCTGTAGCAACCTGCCCTAAAAAATAAAGACTTAGAGTCGCCACCTATTCTGAAGGGCGAATAGGAAACCCTACGCAGTTTAGAGATCGGGGTAAGTTATTATAATCAGGTTGAGGGAAGGTGTTAGGCACCCCCAACCCTTTCCTATGGCTTTGAATCTAAGTTTTATGGCTAAAAGTTAAGGTTAATAGCTAAAGAATGAAAAGGGTAAAAATTGAGATTTTAATTGAATTGAGATTTTAGGGGGGGGGGACTCACCTTGTTACCAAGTGCCTACGTATCTCCTTAGAGAGAATCAGAGTCAACGTAGTTCGAGCACAGGGTTGTACGCCTTGGAATTAGAATTTGTGGTTTGAAATTGTTTAGAGGCTTTTTGAGTGGCCTATCGTAGTTTGAATTTGATTTGAAGATGAGAAAGTTTTGAGGTTTGGCATACAACCCTGATTTGATATGTCACCGTTAGATGCGATGATCAATAGATTTGATCAGTATAGCTAACGGATTTGTGGGGCATTGCTGGTTACTCAGATCGATAGATTCGATCGTCGCGGGAAGCAAATTAAATGTATTTTAAATTATATATTTTTATCTCTCGTCTAATGCGACTAATAGCATTAGTCGGGTCGAGGAGAGGATTACTCGAGAGTTATTTGAATTATTAATAAACAAATTAATTAAATAAAAATTATTTCTCGTCTACTTGCGACTAATAGGTATAGTCGGTTCGAGGAGAAAATTAAATAAAGGATTAATTAATTTATTATTAACAAATAATTAAATTAATCAAGATTATTCCTCGCCTAATGCGACTAATAGGTATAGTCCGTTCGGGGAGAAAATTAGTTTAAATAAATATAAAAACAAACAATTAAAATTTTACAAAATTAATTAATTAAATTTTTTTTATTTTGTATAGGGGGTGTATTTTGTTAAGGGTAGTGAAAACTAGGGGGTGCAAATAGCAAGGGGCCAAGCCCCAAACAACTCACAGGCCCAAATGGGACAACCAGGATCCGTTAGGATCTGGTGTACGCGCGCATTCGCGCTTACGGTACGCTGGCGTATTTTTGCGCGTTTGATTTGGTCAGATGGCTCTCCAGATCTTGCCTCGGCCGTTGATCTAAAGTTATTTGAATGGCTGGCCCTGATTTAGCATGGACCAGGGGTATACGATAAGAGAGCTATGGGGAATCACCTTTGGATGATCCAATCACGTGGCCCGTAAGTGGCCACGTGTCGCTCTATGGGTGGTCGTAAAGAGATAAGTTTGTCTCCATCTCCATTCTCCCAAAAATTTCCCTCTTCCCCACAATTTCCCCTCGGTTCTCTCACTCTCAATGCCCTCCATTAATTTTCTATCCTTTCTAATCTCTCTCATATTATCCTCTCTTTTCTCTCTTTCTATACTCATAAGACAAACACAAATAAAAACCCAAAAAAACACATAAAATAAGATCTAACAAGGTGTTACTCAAGAACACCCATGGTGGTGCTTAAGAACACACGGTGGTGTTCATGAAGAGCACGGTGGCTCCGATGAATACGCGGTGGCCGGCACGGTGGTGCCGCCTCGATATTTCCAGAAATTTGTAATAAAGCTAAGGTGTTTGTTACCTCTGCGTGAAATTCTCTACTCCTTCGTTCTTTTCGGGTTCGATATGACCTCACCCTTCACCTTCCTTTTGCAGGTCCGTTGCGATGAATCCGATTCAAGGTTTTCTTGGTGCGTTCGCCGCAACGACTTCCAGCCACTTTTTTCCCGACCAAATCCTCTTTTCTGAGTTTCCCCTTTGATTTATATAGTTAGGGTTAGTGATTAGAATTAGGAATTAATTAGATTCAATTGTTATTAGCTTCAGATTTGGTTTGTATAATGGTTCAGCTTTATTTACGTTCTTGTGAGATTCAAATTATAAAGTTTGATTTCTGTTTAATAAAATTTGATTCGATTTTTATGTTAAGATTTGATTCGTTTGAAGATTTGATTTGTTATTCTTTGCATTTGATTCAATAAAATTGTGTATTAGTTCTGATTAAATTTCTGGATTTGGGCTTAGTAAGAAGTCTAGGGTTTGTGAGGTTGGGGATGGTAGTGCGGCGGCTGGAAGTTTGGAAGAAGATGAATAGTGGCCGGGTCAGTTCTGACCCGGTCCACCATCCGATCCAGCGCCGGCCCAGTAACCATCCTGGCCCAAAATCAATACTCCCTTATCCTGGCCAATTAAACCAATTAACTTGAATAATTAACTTAAATAACTAATTAATAATACTAATAACTAAAGATGATTAAAAATAAACTAATAATAATATTATTAACTATCCTATAACTAATATCTAATTAACCCCTAATTAATTACTAAGAAACAATTGATAGTGATTCTACTTATATTAGTAATAATAATCCCAATCATAATAACTGGTAATAAGATGAGTAATTAATTAAAACTGTATTGTAGTAAAAATAAAAATGATGAAGAGTCCTTAGAATCAAATAGACGGGCCCAAATATTTAATCTATATTCACTTACTCCCAACAATTACCACACCCCTATTTAAATATACACCCTCGCCAAATACACCAACTTGAAGATTGTTTAACTTCTTCCGAAAAAAAAAGAATTTCTAGCTAAATGTGATAACACCTAAAGTTAATAAAAGTAAAAATTTGTAAGAACAAGCATACACTCACAAATGAGTTTTTGATTCATGGCAAACATCACAAGCAACCAAATACAAAAGCATAAATGAATGACTCAAGACAATGGAAGATTATGAAGCTCAAATCACTCAGAAAATGGTATTGCATCTGTTAGGTCGACCAAGCAAAGCCCTAGGTCAACTCAAAACCAGAGCAAACTCAGCAAAACTGACAAGGTCACTGTTAGGTCGACCTACCCACACTCCCAGGTCGACCTAAACTGAAGGGATTTACACATGTCACTGTTAGGTCGACCTACCCACACTCCTAGGTCGACCTAAACTGAAGAAAAGTCACAAAAATGCATTTCAACTGACTTTAGGTCGACCTAAACCTTCAACAGGTCGACCTAACTGGAAACAACTGACTTTAGGTCGACCTAAACCTTCAACAGGTCAACCTAACTGACTTTAGGTCGACCTAAACCTTCAGCAGGTCAACCTAACTGATTTTAGGCCAACCTAACAGGTCAACCTAACTGGGACAATTTCAACTCTGCTTCTGTTAGGTCGACCTAAGCACTAAAGTAGGTCAACCTATTTGCTGAAAACTTCCCAAATTATGTGTTTTCTCTGCTCCAACATACCAGCAACTATATATATCATTCCATGTTAATTATTCATCAACACCAACGACTGAAAGATACACAAAGGCTTCTCATCTTCGTTCTTCGTCATCTCCAACACAATTACACATAATCATTCTTGCATTGAGGGTTAGTGATCGAGTTCGATAACGTCCATGGAACGGAATTGAAGATTCCTAGTGGGTGAAGATTTGTGGGGTTTTTGGTGAATAAAATCCGAGGGTTTTGTCCTCCAAGATAGGTGTTTCTTGGGGGTTTTTATCAAGAGGTTTCATCGAGGATCCATCTGAGTGTGAAGATTGAAGAACAAGGGTTCAAGGCAATTCAAGACACTGCAGAAAAGGGATCAAGTGAAGCTCTTGGATCACCTTGATCTGGCACAAGATTAAGGGGGAAGAAGATTCAAAGGATCGACAAATTCGGTTTATTGTTTATCGCTTTGCTTTCTTCTTTGTATAAACTGCTTTCAACATTAATGGAAGATTTCCCAATTTCAATTTGGAATTGGGGGCAGACGTAGTCGTAGCGAGGACGATCGACGAACTGCCTGAACAAATATCGTGTTCTTGTCGCTTTTATCTTTTCATTTACTTTCTATTCATATTTGGTCATAATTGCAAAATTGATTAACGATTCAAGTGTTAAAATTGTGAATTAAGGTTCTGCATAAGCATCACAATTCACCACATCTTGAATCATCATCAATTTGAACATTATCACCAAGTGTTTGTCGTTTTGCTTATTCCATTATTACTGCATTGCAAACCAATGTTTGTCAATTTAGAAGTTAATTGATTTTCAGTTGTGAAACGTATTGATTCGATAACATATCACTTCATCGTTAATCTCAATTATCTTGTGGTTTTGTCACATATACGACCCTTGCAATAACGGTCCGGAATAGACGCAAGTCGATTCAGAACCGCTTTCGCTTTAGTTCGAAATAATTCCGAAAAACTCTGTGAGATCTATTCACCCCCCCTCTAGATCCTCAGGCTAGCATCTAACAAGTGGTATCAGAGCCTGGTTTATTCCGTGCTACGTGAAACACTTATTGGAAAGATGGCTTCCGGACCTAAAGGGGCTCACAATAGAGCTCCAGTTTTCAACGGTGAAAACTATGGCTATTGGAAGGATTGTATGTGTGTACACATCAATGCAATTGATAGGAACATCTGGACAGCTATTGTCAATGGTCCCTTTCAGATCACCATGACAAATGCAGCTGGTGCAGTTGTTCCAAAACCAGAAAATACTTGGGATGCTGAAGATGAAAAGAGATATGCATACGATTGGAAAGCGAGAAACATTCTAATCTCAGCTCTAGGAGTTGATGAATACTATCGCGTTTCTCATTGTAGATCCGCTAAAGCTATGTGGGACACATTGCAAGTTGCCCACGAGGGAACGGATGATGTCAAACTAGCTAGGATCAATACGTTAACTCAAGAGTTCGAACTCTTCCACATGGAAGATGGTGAATCCATCGAAAACATGCAGAAGAGATTCGTTCACCTGAAAAATCGGTTAAATTCTCTTGATAGACCTGTTTCCAATGCAGTTGCTACTAACAAAATCTTAAGATGCTTGAACAGGGAATGGCAACCCAAGGTTACAGCAATAAAGGAAGCAAATGATCTAAACACCTTAGACATTACCACTCTTTTTGGTAAACTAGAGGAACATGAACAACACCTTAAATGCCTTGACATGCATGAGAAAAGGGCAAAGAAAGAAAAGAACATGGAGAAAGAGGTAGAGAAGAAGTCAATAGCTCTAAAAGCTTCAAGCTCCAAGACCTCAAGACAAGAGCTAGAGGATAGTGATACAAGTGATGACGAAGACTCCGATGATGAGGAAATGGGACTGTTTGTGCGAAGATACAACAAATATCTAAAGAAAAATGGAGCAAAACATTCTGACAAAGGCTTGATCAACTATAGAAAGCAATCAAACAAGTTCAAACAAGATGACGACAACAAAGGAAAAATCAAAGGCCCTTGCTTTAATTGTGGGAAAGCCGGTCACTACAAACCGGATTGTCCATACCTTAAGAAGGAAAAAGAGAAGAACCAAAGCAAAGGTCATAACAAATCTAAGAGAGCCTACATAGCATGGGAAAGTGATTCATCTAGTGAAAGCTCATCAAGCGATGAAGAAGAATCAGCAAACTTATGCCTTATGGCTCATCAACACAAGAAAAAGAAAGCTGTAAGTCATCTTAAACCTGAACTCAAAGATAAGGTATCTCATTCTCAACTAAAACTTGCTTTTGAAGAATTACATAGAGATGCAATTAAAGCTTTCAAACTTTTGGCCTCAAATAAGAAAATCTTTTCATATCTTGAATCAAAAGTTGAGAAAACCGAAAAGGATATGGAAGCTTTAAAACAATCTATGCTAGACATTCAAAAGGATAAAGTTGAAATAGATCCTACATCATGGTTTGGTTGTGAGACATGTCACATTTGGCAAAAAGAAGTAAGAGATCTAAAAGCCAAGTTAGACAAGGCTCTACAACCAAAAGTGACTTTTGCGGTTGATCCAAATAAGTTCAAAAGATCGTATACTCCTTTATATAGTAAATACACTTTTGTACCAAAAGTATCAACTAGCAAAACAACATATTCTCATCATATTACCTGTCATTATTGTTGCAAAAAGGGACATACCATTGAAAAATGCAAATTTAGGAGAATTTTAGTTCCTAATGGAGTATTTCAATGGTTGCCTAAGTGCAACAACTTCTGTACTCACCACCTAGGACCCAATGAAGATTGGGGACCTTCCAATATAAATTAATTTTGCAGGAAAAGTGTCTTGACATTGTCGAAAGGTTGTGGTTCCTTGATAGCGGATGTTCAAGACACATGACGGGAGACATATCACTCCTTGTTGAAGTTCCACGCAAAGAAAAAGGGGTATGTCACCTATGGAGACAACAATCGGGGAGCTATACTTGGTAAAAGAAGTGTATATCTTTTGATAATGCAGGCCCATCCACTGAAGAAATTGTCAAAGATAAGGAAGACGAAAGTGAAAGTGTTGCAAAGGAAGATGCTAAGAAAGAGAAAGATGAGTCTCATGATAGTGTTGAAAAAGAAAGCATCTCAAACAATGAAGAACTTCCTAAGGCCTGGACAAATGTAAAAGATCATCCAAATCGACAACATAATAGGGGACATCTCAAAGGGCGTGACAACACGCTCCAAGATAAGTAACTTTTGTCATCATTTTGATTTTGTTTCACAAGTTGAACCGAAAAATATGAAGGACGCATTACTTGATGAGCATTGGCTAATGGCCATGCAAGAAGAATTAAACCAATTTAAACGGAATGATGTTTGGGACTTTGTCTCTCATCCGGGAGATCATCAAGTAATCGGCACTAGATGGGTTTTTCGTAACAAACTTGATGAAAACGGCGTTATTACTAGAAACAAAGCTAGATTAGTTGCCCAAGGTTATAATCAAGAGGAAGGTATTGCCTATGCTTGTTCAAAAGACTTCAAACTATTCCAAATGGATGTTAAAAATGCCTTTCTAAATGGCTATATAAATGGAGAAGTCTATGTTGCTCAGCCACCCGGCTTTGAGAATTACATGTATCCAACTCATGTTTATAAGCTGAAACATGCTCTATTCGGTCTTAAACAAGCCCCTCGGGCTTGGTACGAACGTTTGAGCAAATTTCTTCTTAGCCAAGGGTACTCTAGGGGTAAAGTTGATACTACTCTCTTTATTAAAAGAAAAGATAAAGATGTACTCTTAGTCCAAGTTTATGTAGATGATATTATATTTGGGTCGACTAATGCAAAACTTGTCAAAGAATTTTCTAAGCTTATGCAGAGTGAATTTGAGATGAGTCTCATGGGTGAGCAAAATTTCTTCCTTGGCCTACAAATCAAGCAACTCAGTCATGGAACGTTTGTAAGTCAAACTAAATACTGCACAGAGCTGCTCAAAAGATTTGGAATGAGTGAAGCGAAGCAGATTGACACACCTATGGCAACAAATACTAACCTAGACAAAGATGAGAAAGTATGAAGGCAGTTCATCATCACATCAAGTATCATTCCACATTGACTAGAGGAATATACTTCATTCTACGAAATGATGACGAGATACCTACAATTGAGAAAGTGGTAACATGTTTGTTGTTCACTTCCAAAAATATCATTGATGCTATAATATGCTATCAATTAACATGTTTATAGTGACTTCTTATATGCTTCTCCACCTATCTCATTTACATGTATATGTTGTTCATCATTACTCATAACATATCATGTTTGGACATAAAAATAGTAGAATAAGCATACATCTAACATGTTTGGGCAAACGTTAGCGAGCATTGCATTAGTTCATTTCATTGCATTGCATCTCATTTCTGTCATGTTATTATGTCTTTTATTACTTGAACTTAAGCTTGATTTGTACCTTTAAATATGTTTGGATATTATGCTCTATTTCTTTACTATTGTGTTATGTAAGACATTGTTTTGTTTAGATTATTTTGTTATTCTCTTCTACTATTCTCCTGGTTTCTTTTGATGTTGTCAAAGGGGGAGATGAGTTGAGAGTACGGGGGAGCTTAGTACGGGGGAGCTTTTGTCATTTAATCAAATATTTGCCATCATCAAAAAGGGGGAGTTTGTAAGAACAAGCATACACTCACAAATGAGTATTTGATTCATGGCAAACATCACAAGCAACCAAATACAAAAGCATAAATGAATGACTCAAGACAATGGAAGATTATGAAGCTCAAATCACTCAGAAAATGGTATTGCATCTGTTAGGTCGACCAAGCAAAGCCCTAGGTCGAATCAAAACCAGAGCAAACTCAGCAAAACTGACAAGGTCACTGTTAGGTCGACCTACCCACACTCCCAGGTCGACCTAAACTGAAGGGATTTACACATGTCACTGTTAGGTCGACCTACCCACACTCCTAGGTCGACCTAAACTGAAGAAAAGTCACAAAAATGCATTTCAACTGACTTTAGGTCGACCTAAACCTTCAACAGGTCGACCTAACTGGAAACAACTGACTTTAGGTCGACCTAAACCTTCAACAGGTCAACCTAACTGACTTTAGGTCGACCTAAACCTTCAGCAGGTCAACCTAACAGATTTTAGGCCAACCTAACAGGTCAACCTAACTGGGACAATTTCAACTCTGCTTCTGTTAGGTCGACCTAAGCACTAAAGTAGGTCAACCTATTTGCTGAAAACTTCCCAAATTATGTGTTTTCTCTGCTCCAACATACCAGCAACTATATATATCATTCCATGTTAATTATTCATCAACACCAACGACTGAAAGATACACAAAGGCTTCTCATCTTCGTTCTTCGTCATCTCCAACACAATTACACATAATCATTCTTGCGTTGAGGGTTAGTGATCGAGTTCGATAACATCCATGGAACGGAATTGAAGATTCCTAGTGGGTGAAGATTTGTGGGGTTTTTGGTGAATAAAATCCGAGGGTTTTGTCCACCAAAATAGGTGTTTCTTGGGGGTTTTTATCAAGAGGTTTCATCGAGGATCCATCTGAGTGTGAAGATTGAAGAATAAGGGTTCAAGGCAATTCAAGACACTGCAGAAAAGGGATCAAGTGAAGCTCTTGGATCACCTTGATCTGGCACAAGATTAAGGGGGAAGAAGATTCAAAGGATCGACAAATTCAGTTTATTGTTTATCGCTTTGCTTTCTTCTTTGTATAAACTGCTTTCAACATTAATGGAAGATTTCCCAATTTCAATTTGGAATTGGGGGCAGACGTAGTCGTAGCGAGGATGATCGACGAACTGCCTGAACAAATATCGTGTTCTTGTCGCTTTTATCTTTTCATTTACTTTCTGTTCATATTTGGTCATAATTGCAAAATTGATTAACGATTCAAGTGTTAAAATTGTGAATTAAGGTTCTGCATAAACATCACAATTCACCACATCTTGAATCATCATCAATTTGAACATTATCACCAAGTGTTTGTCGTTTTGCTTATTCCATTATTACTGCATTGCAAACCAATGTTTGTCAATTTAGAAGTTAATTGATTTTCAGTTGTGAAACGTATTGATTCGATAACATATCACTTCATCGTTAATCTCAATTATCTTGTGGTTTTGTCACATATACGACCCTTGCAATAACGGTCTGGAATAGACGCAAGTCGATTCAGAACCGCTTTCGCTTTAGTTCGAAATAATTCCGAAAAACTCTGTGAGATCTATTCACCCCCCCTCTAGATCCTCAGGCCAGCGTCTAACAAAATTAAAACCGATCAACATATGTACGGGAAAATTTATATAAAAAAACCAGTAATTTAAAGTAGTTGTTACTTATTTTCTAAACAAAATAAATTAATGTTAAATGTTAGTATGAATAAACTAAAAAATTATGAAACCCAGGTTTAGAAATAATTCGACTGTTAGGAATTAAAGCGGGCAAATTTTGGGGTATGACAATTATATACCTTTAATAAATGTTTAGAAGTGATTTTGGGTGAAGGATGGGTTAAATCGCAGGTATGTCAGAGAGGTGAAACTCTGCATAATCGCACGTCCGCTAAGCGGCCCCTGGCTCGCTAAGCGGATGCTGTTCGTTTTTAAAAAAATAAAAGGGCTCGCTAAGTGGACCTAGCCCTCTAAAAGGAGGTCCCAATGTAGATAGCTATTGTGACACACCGCTTGAATTGGGGTTATTGAATTTCAGATGCATAAGCGCGCTTGACGGTCGCTGAGCGGACCTTGCTGTATGCAACTTTTTCTAAACTTTGAGATATCGTATCTTTTGATCCGTGTATCCTTTTTAGTTCCTTTTTGGGAATTGCGAAGCTAATTAAATATTTTATATGATGAAATAATGAGATGGGAAGTGTCCCGATTTTATTTAAAAATCTCGATTTAATTACTTTGATGGAATTAAACATTTTGTGTATATGATGATAGGTGTAACAATGTAATTGATGTGGTGATGGCTTGATTTTGATCATTATTATGATTGTATGATGAATATGTAAACAATTGAATGGTTGTACAAGCATGTGCATACTTTATCGGTGATGGAAATGGTGAGTTATGGTGAGACAATGTGGTGCATCGGATCGATGATGTTTATAAGTATGTCATATGTGTGCATTCATTCATAAGCATTCGGTGATGGATCCTGGCGATGTTTGGATCATTGGTGGGCATAATTCCCATTGTGCGGAATTTGTGCCGGTGGGGTCGTATCTCGGAAATGATTAGATCGGACGGGTGGAGTAATTCCACGGCTTATTGGTACCACATGCATAGTGTCAGTTGGTTATGTCATACCCCAATTTTTGACCTAAGATACCACCTCATATCATTTGCATATGCATCATTTGCATCTCTAACAAATTGCATAGTTTGTGTTTGCTACTTGTGACTCAGCAGGGTTTAATCAAGAAATCACTCATCAGTACAAGTAACAATCAATTAGGGTTTTGTTCTCCCTTCATCTCAAAAGAATTATCTTCATCAACAGTCAACATTTGGTCCTCAAAGATTCATTTCAACAAGCTCAGGGACTTTGAATCAACCAGATTAGGGTTTTGACTGAAGACAGTATGCTCCTGACTTTTGCTCAGGATTTGACCTAATGACTTGGGACATGACCTCAAGACCCCAAGTACATCATTTTGACCTAATCCATTGGCTTAGGACATCTCCTACACCAGGATTGATCAACAGTGAAATTTCAAATCATCAGATTAGGGTTTTGAACTATCAGGGACTGAAATCAGGGATCACATTTGGGAAACCCTAAAAATCCCCAGGAAGTCACTCAAAGGTTTCAATCATCTTCAAATAATCCCTATGGCAATATCCAATGGAAATTACATCTTAATTCAAGATCCACAGTCATCAATTTCATCAGGTCGACAATTAGGGTTTTTGACCTAATTCACCTAAACCATTGACTTTTTAATCAGAACATGGTGCCACAACTTAAACAATGGCTCAAGGTCCTCCAATACCTCAATATTATCCATTCATACCATTCATTTGGTGAGGATAGCCTGGTTCATTTGAAATCTCCAAAAACACGATCCGTCTGAAAAAGTCAACTGTACAAGATCACCATTGACTTTTTGGAATTTTGGTCAACCATGACTTTTGAAGTTTCAAATCATCAATATATGATATATGAAGTCATTTGATCAAGAAAAATCAAGAAAATCAATCAAGAATCAAAAAGTCAAAAGTTTGACTTTCCATACTTAGAAAAATTCTAAGTGTTTTTCAATGGTTTTTTCCAAACTTTGGAAGGGAATTTCTCAAAATTTCACCTACAAACTGAAAAAAACTTCCAACTTGAAAGTTGTAGATTTTGATCCAATAAACAACTTTGTCACATATGATGATTTTCCAAAAGATCAACCATTTAAGAGATATGGAGCTTCAAAGTTGGTATCTTTTGAAAATTTCACTTAAAATCTCACTTTCTTCAAAGTTCATGGATCTTTTTCACCCATTTCCTTAAAGGTCTTGAAGAAACTTCCAACTAGGGTTTTGAAGTACATAACATGAACTTTCCAAAATGTCCAAGAGCATGAAAAAATATGGAGTGTAGCCATGGTTTTGAATTTTGTCATTAGAGGTCATTATGCATGAAATTTCAAACCATTTTCACTAAGTTTCAATGCTATATGACCTATAATGCAAGTGATGACACACCAATGCAATAATTGAGAGATATTTTCTGGTTTAAGATCAGATAGGAAAGAGATAAGAAGCTTGGCAAAATAACCATGGTTAAGTCACTTTTAACCATTTGCATTAAATGTAAAGATTCCATTTTATCTCCAAATGCCAAATCACCATTCCTTGATCAACTTGCAAAGTTCTGAGTTTAGAACTCTTGGCCTATAAATAGAGGTCCAAACTCCATTCAAAATCACACAAAAACCTCACAAATTATAGGTTTTCTCTTTCTTTCTTAGAATGCAAGTTTCTTAAGTTTCAAGGAGGTAGAAATTCCAACCTCCAAATCCTTGAAGTTCTGGCCAAAATGATGATTCCAACAACTTCTAAACATCAATTAGGAAGTGTTTGAACCACTCACACACCTCAAATTACCCCAAAACTCATAATTGCATTTCAACCTCCATATGAACACATAATGAGCCTTATCATGCCAATTTTCATTCTAGCTCATTTCTGTCCAAGTTAAACATCCAAACACATTCCATATACCATATATGAACTATCCCAACCATCACCAACAATCTGAAATACCTCCATCATCAAATTCGATCCTCACTTGAGCCATACTGCAGATCGGGTACCATAGACTGATCAAGAGGTTTCCAGTTCATTCCAAGACTTCAAACATGTTCCCTAAGGTCCATTGAAGCTGTCCAGATTAAGCAACAACATCTGTAACACCTCCAGGCACGATTTCAATTTCCAGTTTTGCCATTTTTAAGGTGAGTGCTCATGAACTTCAAACTCATACATACATGCATCATAAATGAAATATTGATATACCATCTTGTTTCTGCACCTATGAGGATCATTAACCCTCAATCAATTGCATCATATCATGATCATACACGATTTCACAATGATTTGTCATATTAGGGTTCTTCGTGTTCATCAGAAAATTGATAGCCCTAGGGTAAAAATAAATGAAATTAAAGATCACCATCATGATCCTTGTGAAAAACCGAGCAAGATAGACCCTTTACTTGATCAATTTGGTCCAGTTTCAAAGATTTTTAAAAATCAAATTAGGGTGTGTTCTTGGCGCCATTTTTGTTCAGTAAATTCAAATATTTCGTTTTAAAATATAATTAAATGGAGGCATACAATAACAAGCTGCGCGCGCAGCTCAGTTGGTCATTGTTTTGGTTGGCAAGCGTGGGTGCGTGGGTTCAAGCCCTAGTGAAGACAAAACCAAATTTTTTACAACTATTTTTCTTCATTTTCTTAACAACTTTATTAATTAATTTAACCAATCAAATCAATTCATTTTTGCTTCATTTTTTGTACACTTCTTATTTAATATATACATTTTATGAATATAAAAAAAAAATCACAAAAAATGTTTATTTAATATGTTTTTAATAGGTTTAAAATGACATGTTTTTAAGTTTTTTTTAATACTTTAAATATTGTTTTTATTTGATTTTTCAAACCTAATCACTTGTAAATATTTTTGTGATCAAACCCTAATTTTTTAGGTCTTAATTAAGCATAAAATTTGTTTTTATCTTAATTAAGTTGACTTTTGTCAAAATTCAAACTGTTTTAAAACAAACGATCACAGTTTTTCAAAACGATAAACCATTTCTTTTTGGGTTTTTCTTTTCAAAAGAAACTATTGATTAAATCTTTTTGGATTGATCAATTGATTTTAAAAAAATACCGTGGGCCTCCATGTAGGTATAAGTCCCGAGCCCCTTTTATACATACCCATTCCTTTTTCTTTGTACAATTTTCCTTTAAACATAAAACTTCTTTCAAAACAAAACTTTCAAACTGTTTTCAAAAGACGAAACCTTGCGTCTGTTAATAAAACAATCAACCATGTTTTGTAAATAAAACAGGGGCCTCCACATAGGTATAAGTCTCATTCCTGTACACGAAATTAGGTATTTCATTGTACATACACCTTTTTGTACATACCTCGATCCATTTGATTTTTAACCTCGAATAACAAATCAAAAATGAAGGTTTTCTTTAAATCTTCCCAAAAATACCATGGGCCTCCATGTAGGTATAAGTCCCGAGCCCTCTTGTAAATACTTGTTTACATAGCTTTGAATAAACTCAATGGGTCTCTCCCCGAGTATAAGTCCCGAGCCCCGTGTTTACAAATGGATCATGCTTACAGGTATATTTCCTTCATAAACTCCATTGTATACACACACCTTGTCATATATAACTATTCATACTTGTTCATATTTGTTCATGTACTTGTTCATATTTGTTCGTACTTGTTCATATTTGTGATTGTGTTATATATACTTGTTCAACTTAGTACAACACTAGGTTCCCCATAGCCTCCTATTGGGCTTCGTGCAAAGAATCTCCCTAGTTTAGGTTAGGACATAGAGTATGGTTTCCCGGTGAAATCGCTCTAAGAGCTCAAACCAACTATACCATGCCTCCCCTTGGGCTTCGTACAAACGACTTGTCCCTCCCATAGCCTCCTCTTGGGCTTACAATGCAAGGACCCTCGATTGTCCCTCCCATAGCCTCCTCTTGGGCTAACAATGCAAGGACCCTCGAATAGCCTCCTCTTGGGCTTTGTACAAGGACCCACGGGCTTCTTATAAGCATCCCCAATATCCAAATCAAATACCCTAGGAGATTAGACATTTATCATCTCTATGATAGGAGTATCTCTTCTATATCATCACAAACAATCAATCAATCAATCAATCAATCAACTTAACTTTTTTGCCACAAGGCTGGCTAATCAATCAAACTTTATTTTGCCACCATACTGGCTGATTAATCAAAGTTTTTGTCACAAGGCTGACTTCGTTGAAACTTTTGCCACAAGGCTGGCTGATTAATCAAAACTTTTTGTCACAAGGCTGACTTCATTGAAAGTTTTTGCCACAAGGCTGGCTAAAAAACATCTTTATCATTCTAAGCACCATAAGTGGCATGGCCCAGGGCTTATAATGAAAATATTTTCAAACAAAATCAAACAGATGTATGTGATGATATAGATTAGATACATCGAACATTGAGATGACATTTGTCTCTTATCCTTTGCTTCCACTAGCTAAAGTGGGAACTACGATTGCTCTGACTTTCTCAACATCCCTTTGAGAATACGTAGGCACAAGGTCGTATCCTTGGCGAGCAAAACTTCTCCCTCAAACCATTCAAACCTTAGCACCCGTAGACCCGAGCTACAGATGCTCTGATTCCCTCTAAGGGATATGTATGCGGAAGATTGCGATGATCTTTGCGAGCATAATCAAACAAACACCTTAGTCTCCCACCTATCTCACAACAGAACCCCAATAGCATAGAATGAAACGGACATAACAAAGAAACCTATAGAGTACTATAGATACGTTGGGTGCTAATACCTTCCCTTCGTATAACCAACCCTCTTACCCAAGATCTCTCCCCCACTTTTAAGGTTATTGCAGCTTTTTTCCTTTTCCTACTTTGGAAACAATAAAAAGTTTGGTCGAAACAAAAGAAAAATCATTTTTTTGAGCACTCGAGCCCAAAGAAGGCATCAGGTGTCTCATCCCGAAAAAAGATACGATTTTTCCCCGCGACAGATTCATATGCATTTTGTCATAACATGATTGAATGAATTTCAGTGTTATGTTGGGTGATGTCTTCGTTGTGCTTGATAAATGATAGTTGAAAATCTGAATATGTTATAATTGGGTGAATGATATATTATGACATTTTTTTGCTTATGAATGCATAATATTTATTAATTGCGAATGAGACTCCCCCTTACATGTTGACCATTTTCTGATTGAGAAGTAGCGGCTTATTACTCGGTGAGGATGGCTTGTTGAGTTCATCCGTTAGTCGGTGTCGTGTCAGTCATGCTCTGATAGGGTAACATTGGGGACGATAGTTTTTAGAGTTTAATCATATTACTCTATTTTATTTGGTTTTGGATTATGTTTCCATTGGTTTGTATTGGTGATGTTATACTATTCCGCATTTATAAACATGAATTGTTATTTGGTGAATCGTTTCCAAATAATGCATGACAGATGACATATTCTTGGTTTAATTGGTTTAAATTAATTTTGGCACCCTTGGTTGCATGTTTTTACTCTGAGATAATTATTAAATTGCCGCGGGGTTTAGAGGGGCGTTACATCATAGACTTGATATTAGCCATGACAGCCATGCACCATGTTGACAGAATGAGCTTCTTCATTTCTTTTCTTCCTTGTTATATTGATGATTCCTCTGTCCAACAGTTTCTGAAGATCATCGATCACATTTTCACATCCATGAATGGAGTTTGGGCAAATTGGACAAGCACTTTAATTGTGAGGAGGGAAATAGTTAAGTCCACAAAAGAAAATGTGCATTTGTACCAAAGATCGAGTTGATTCACGAACATCGTACACACGCTCATAGCAGGGCCGGTCCCGACATTTTAGAGGCCCTGGGCAATACTAATTTTTTTTATATTTTAGTTCATTATTATAAAATAAAATTTAATAATAATTTTATATAGAATAAAATAAAAAATAATAGAATTAAATATAAATAATAATATATTATATTTTATCATATAAATTTAATGATAAATGAACTTATTATATATATGATAGATTTTTTAAATATAAATTAAATATAACTTATATATATTATTTAAAATTTATTTTTTTAAAATTGAAAAGATCTATAGAACGTATATATGATTTTTTTTAGTTATATTAATATGATATTTTTTTGGAAGTTCATGTGAAAACATAAAAATCATTAAACACCTTTTTAGAAGCTACTGTTATATTTAAGAGAAACTTTTAATTTTTTAAATATATAAATAAAAAGTTATTAGTATAATGAAAGATAGAAGAAAAATTCTTAAAAGAAAAAATCGTTTCAAACCCAAGTAATAATAAGAAGATTAGTGGTTCATAAAATAAGAATAAAAAATGCTCCTTCAACGAATCGAACTCAATTCATGTACCATCAAAGACCACGCCAGTTGCCGCTATGCCACTGCTTCCAGTTATCACAATATCACCGAACATTTGTTTTAGTACTTAATATTTGTTATAATTTTTTACCTTTTCAAACGATTTTTGAGGCCCCTGATTTTTAGAGGCCCTGGGCCGTGGGCCTGGTTGCCCTAGCCCAGGGCCGGCCCGGGCTCATAGCTAGATTGAGTATGTATAGCATTGACAGCCCCATGATTGGGTAGTGGATAAGCTTGGACATTAGGATTAACATCTTTGAAGGCGAGCATACCACTTCGGACCAGTTTTTGGACTTCACTCATGAGAGAGTAATAGTTTTCCACAGTGTGACCAGGAGCATTTTTGTGGAAAGCACAGTGGGCATCTGCTTTATACCAGAGCGGAGGATTTGCAGGAGGAGGAGGTGGATCCTTCAATTGTACCAGATTTTCTGTAATAGCAGGGGAAGCAATTTCGTATAAGTCATCGGAATAGGATCAAACAGTGGATATTTCCTTTGTTGATTTTATTGAGGAGCCTGTTGTCGAGGCTGTTAGAACAAGATTTGTTCTGATCAATATTCTTAGTTTTGATGATAACAATGTATATGAATTTTGTATAAGATAATGTGGTACTCTAATACTATGCAATTTCCATTTCAGGAATTATATAAAGAGTATGCACAAAATCAGCGCATGAAGCACTGACTCAGAAGGTTCAGCATGCAACATCAGAACATGGTCTGGCAAGACATCAGAAGATGGTCAAGCAGAATCAGAACATGGTCTATGGAAGCATCAGAAGAACTTGAGATCAGAAGCAGAAGCACTGAAGTTCTCATGGTATCACGCTCAGAAGCACTTCAACGTCAGAAGACAAGAAGATGCTCTGCACCAAGCTGTTTGTACTCTGATGATATTCAAACGTTGTTTACACAAACATCAGATCAGAAGCAAGTACTAGCTGGCAGGCTACGCTGACTGACAAAAGGAACGTTGAAAGCTATTAAAGGCAACGTCATTAGACACAATGAAAGCAAGGCTCGAGGTAGTTGACAAAAGAGTGAAACATTAAATGCAATGTTGTACGGAATACACAAAGCATTAAATGCTCCCAATGGTCATCTTCTCAAACGCCTATAAATATGAAGTTCTGATGAGAAGCAAAGTTACGAATTATGCATACAAGACTTTATGCAAAAACGCTGATACGCTGTCAAATTCAAAAAGCTCTCAAACTTCATCTTCAACCTCACTACATTGCTGTTGTAATATATTAGTGAGATTAAGCTTAAACTTAAGAGAAAATCACAGTTGTGATAATAGCTTTATAAGAAGCATTGTAACTCTTAGAATTTGTTTACATTAAGTTGTAAGAACTAGAGTGATCAGGTTGTTGATCAGTATACTCTAGAAAGTCTTAGAGGGTATCTAAGCATATTGTTCCTAGAGTGATCAGGTTGTGATCAGTATACTCTAGAAGACTTAGAAGTTGTCTAAGTGGAAAACCATTGAAATCTCGTGTGATTAGTGGATTAAATCCTCAGGTGAGGTAAAGCTAGCAAGCAAAGGAAGTTCAAGAGCTTCAGAAGTTCAAAGAAGCTTGAAAGAGGAGAATCTTCTGGAGGCAGAAGATCTGACAAGAAGAAGGTCATCTTCTATGAGTGCAATGAGCCTGGACACTTCAAGAATGAATGTCCAAAACTTCAGAAGGAGAATCCCAAGAAGAAGTTTCATAAGAAGAAAGGTCTTATGGCAACATGGGATGATTCAGAATCAGAATCAGAATCAGACTCTGAAGGCGAGCAAGCAAACTTTGCACTGATGGCCACAGTGGACGATGGATCAGAATCTACATCAGAATCAGATTCTGAAGAGGTATTTTCTGAACTATCTAGAGAAGAGTTAGTTTCCAGTTTAACTGAACTTCTGGAACTCAAGGCTCATCTTAGTATCAAATACAAAAAGATGAAAAAGCTATTTGAATTTGAAACTAAGAAGCTGGAAGTGGAAAATTATGAACTGAAGGAAATAGTTTTAAAATTATCCAAAGATATTGGATCTCTTTCTGAATCAGAAAAATCCATTCCTAGTCTCAATCATATTCTGAAAGAATATGACTCGAGCTTCAGGAAGTTTCTATCTAGAAGTATTGGCAGAAGTCATCTTGCTTCTATGATATATGGTGTTTCTGGAAACAAAAGGATTGGCGTTGGCTATGAGGGTGATACCTCACAAAAATTTGAACCTGTTGATGATTTGAAAATCACATACAAGCCATTGTATGATCAGTTCAAATATGGCCACTCACATGATATTAGGCTCACTTCACATGCCAAAAGTTTTAACACTTCACACACCAAGAAGCATGTGACACAACCTAAAAAATATCATGCTGCCAAACCTAAAGAATATCATGCTGTTCCTCCTGTTACTTATCATGCTAAACCTAAGTTCAATCAGAACTTGAGGAAAACTAACAAGAAAGGACCCAAAAATTGTGGGTACCTAAGGAGAAGATAATTTTTGTTGCAGATATCCTTAGCAGCAAAGAAGACAAAGCACAAAATGTCATGGTACCTGGACTCTGGGTGCTCGCGACACATGACGGGAAGAAGGTCTATGTTCCAAGACCTGATGCTTAAGTCTGGTGGAGAAGTTGAGTTTGGAGGAGATCAGAAGGGCAAGATTATTGGCTCTGGAACCATAAGTATTGGTAACTCTCCTTCCATAACTAATGTACTTCTTGTAGAAGGATTAGCGCATAACTTATTGTCCATAAGTCAATTAAGTGACAATGGTTATGACATAATCTTCAATCAAAAGTCTTGCAAGGCTGTAAGTCAGAAGGATGGCTCAATCCTATTTACAGGCAAGAGAAAGAACAACATTTATAAGATTGATCTTTCAGATCTTGAGAAGCAGAAGGTAACTTGCCTTATGTCTATTTCTGAAGAGCAATGGGTTTGGCACAGAAGATTAGGACATGCTAGTTTGAGAAAAATTTCTCAGATTAACAAACTAAATCTGGTCAGAGGACTCCCAAATCTGAAATACAAATCAGATGCTCTTTGTGAAGCATGTCAGAAGGGCAAGTTCTCCAGACCTGCATTCAAATCTAAGAATGTTGTCTCTTCCTCAAGGCCGTTAGAACTTCTGCACATTGATCTGTTTGGACCAGTCAAAACAGCATCTGTCAGAGGGAAAAAATATGGATTAGTCATCGTAGATGATCATAGCCGCTGGACATGGGTAAAGTTCTTAAAACACAAGGATGAGTCTCATTCAGTGTTCTTTGAATTCTGCACTCAGATTCAATCTGAGAAGGAGTGCAAAATCATAAAGGTCAGAAGTGATCATGGTGGTGAATTTGAGAACAGATTCTTTGAGGAGTTCTTCAAAGAAAATGGTATTGCCCATGATTTCTCTTGCCCTAGAACTCCACAGCAAAATGGAGTTGTAGAGCGAAAGAATAGGACTCTACAAGAAATGGCCAGAACCATGATCAATGAAACCAATATGGCTAAGCACTTCTACGCAGAAGCAATAAACACTGCATGTTATATTCAGAATAGAATCTCTATAAGACCTATTCTAAATAAGACTCCTTATGAATTGTGGAAGAACAGAAAGCCCAACATTTCATATTTTCATCCTTTTGGATGTGTGTGTTTTATTCTGAATACTAAAGATCATCTTGGTAAGTTTGATTCTAAGGCACAAAAATGTTTCCTTCTTGGATATTCTGAACGCTCTAAAGGCTACAGAGTATACAATACTGAAACATTGGTTGTAGAAGAATCAATCAAAATCAGATTTGATGATAAGCTTGGTCTTGAAAAGCCAACGCAGTTTGAGAATTTTGCAGATATAGATATTGATATATCAGAAGTTGTAGAACCAAGAAGCAAAGTTTCAGAAGCTGAAAATCTTAGAAGCAAAGAATTAGAAGATCAAGTTGCTGCATCTTTAGAGAATCTCAGAATTTCTGAAGAGCCAACAGTTAGAAGATCTTCTAGACTCATCTCAGCTCACTCAGAAGATGTGATCCTTGGAAAGAAAGATGATCCTATCAGAACCAGAGCATTCCTTAAGAACAATACAGAATGTCAATTAGGTCTTGTTTCTTTGATCGAGCCAACTTCTGTTGATCAAGCTCTAGAAGATCCAGACTGGATAATTGCCATGCAAGAAGAACTAAATCAGTTTACAAGGAATGATGTATGGGATCTTGTTCCTAGACCAAAAGGATTCAACACCATTGGTACAAAGTGGGTTTTCAGAAACAAGCTTAGTGAGAAGGGAGAAGTGGTAAGAAACAAAGCCAAACTGGTGGCTCAGGGATATAGTCAACAAGAAGGAATTGACTATACAGAAACCTTTGCACCAGTGGCCAGGTTAGAATCTATTCGCTTATTAATTTCTTTTGCCACTCAACATAACATCACTCTATATCAGATGGATGTTAAGAGTGCCTTTTTAAATGGTTATATAGATGAGGAAGTCTATG
Source organism: Vicia villosa (assembly GCF_029867415.1). NCBI lineage: Eukaryota > Viridiplantae > Streptophyta > Magnoliopsida > Fabales > Fabaceae > Vicia > Vicia villosa. Next base: position 36,207,129 of record NC_081181.1, on the reverse strand, counting down.
TCCACCAACCTCCTGGTTTTGAAGACTCTATGTCTCTAGAACATGTTTTCAAACTTAAGAAATCATTGTATGGATTGAAGCAAGCTCCTAGAGCTTGGTATGAAAGATTAAGTTCTTTCCTTCTGGAAAATGGTTTCACTAGAGGACAAGTGGATACGACTCTCTTCTGTAAAACATCTAAGAAGGACATTTTAATTTGTCAAATTTATGTTGATGATATTATTTTTGGAACATCTAATGCTTCACTTGGAAAGGAGTTTGCTAAGTCTATGCAGGCTGAATTTGAAATGAGTATGATGGGTGATTTCAAGTATTTTCTTGGAATTCAAATCAATCAAACTTCTGATGGAACTTATGTTCATCAAACGAAGTATGTGAAAGAACTTCTAAAGAAGTTTAATCTCTCTGAAAGCAAAGAAGCCAAAACTCCTATGCATCCAACGTGTGTTCTAGGTAAGGATGGGGTAAGTAAGAAGGTAGATCATAAGTTGTACAAAGGTATGATTGGATCTCTTCTATATTTAACTGCTTCTAGACCTGACATTCTATTCAGTGTTTGTTTGTGCGCTAGATTCCAATCAGATCCTAGAGAATCTCACTTAACTGCTGTTAAGAGAATTCTGAGGTATCTGAAAGGTACTACTAATGTTGGTTTAGTCTACAGAAAATCTAAAGAATACAACTTAGTAGGATTTTGTGATGCTGACTATGCTGGAGATAGAATTGAATGGAAAAGTACTTCTGGAAGTTGTCAATTTCTAGGAAGTCATCTGATCTCCTGGTACATCAAGAAGCAAGCTACCATTGCCCTCTCAACAACAGAAGCAGAATATGTTGCTGCTGCTGGTTGTAGCACACAAATGCTCTGGATGAAGATTCAGCTAGAAGATTATCAAATATATGAGAGTAACATTCCTATCTTCTGTGATAATACTTCTGCCATATGTTTATCTAAGAATCCTATCTTACATTCCAAAGCTAAACATATTGAGATTAAACATCATTTCATTAGGGACTATGTACATAAAGGTGTTCTCTCTTTAAACTTTGTGGATACAGACCATCAATGGGCTGATATCTTTACAAAACCCCTTGCTAAAGATAGGTTTAAGTTCATTCTGAAGAATATCAGTATGGATTTATGCCCAAAATAAGAAGATGAGAAGATCTCATGTATGGTTAAATTCTGAAATGTGTTGGGATTATGTGAATATAAGAAGTTCTGATAATGATCAATTAGAAGTTCTGATTATGTTATTACTAACGTTTCATTGTCTAAGTTGATTCAGAATCTCTTTTAAAGTAAAACAGCTGTCACCAGTTTTCCAGAAAATGAACACGTGTTTACTATTTCTGGAAAAGCATGCGTGCAGTTGAGGAGACGCCGCCCTAGGTAACTGTGCAAATCATTTCATTTTGTCACTTTATCTCTCCTAACGTCATATCTCATTAAATGCAAATTGATGTCATGTTTTTCTGTAATCATTTCACTTAAACCATTTTGCAGTTATTTTTTTTTTCAATCTTTTAAATATCCCTCTTCATCTTCATTTCATCTTTTTCACTCTCTCTCTTCATTCGTCCCTCTCTTTTTGCATTCTTCACATAAACCCTAGTTTGTGTCTGAAACTTAGTATATCATCATGAATCCTTCATCAAGTTCCTCAAACCAAGCAGAAGAAATGTCTTCCACTCAACTGGTTTTCAGCAAGCATATGTATACTCCATTGAAGACCTGTTCCATTCCTCCATCAAAAATGGAAGTTCTTTGTGAGTCCTCGGTGGATTTTGAGAATCTGAAAGCATATGGTTTCAAACCTGATGCAAAGATTATGGCACAAGGATGGACAAACTATCTGGATAGATTGGTTGGACCAATTTATCCGACTCTTGTGAAAGACTTCTGGGCTCATGCAACCGTTACTCCAACTGCTATCATCTCCTTCGTGTTAGGGCATGAAGTTGTGATAATTGAGAAGTTGATCAGGAAGCTGTACAACTTGGATGATGAAGAAGGATACACTGGTCCTCTTCATGCCAGAGTTAGTTGGCTACAGGTTGAAAAAAAAATATCGTTTGCCACCGGTATTGAATCTCATAAAACTGGTACATTGAGGGCGTTCTACCAAGTCTGGGCTGAGATTATTCTGGGTTCTCTCCATCACAGAAGAAGATCGTTCTCCTTCTCTTACATCAGTCCTGATCACAAGTATACTCTCTTCTGCATTGGAAGAAGAATTGAACTAAACATCTCCAACATTCTCTTTGAAAATCTGAAGATGGCTATTGAAGAGTCAAGAGATGAAGAACGTGAGAAGTATCCTCATCTTCAAAGAAAGGTTGTTCCTTATGCCAGAATGATTTCAGACATTCTGATAGAAAGTGATTTGATGGACTCTCTAAAGACTATTGGGACGTCTAAATTCTTCAGAGTCACTCAGGGTCATATCTTCAATGGTTTTGATTTGCTAAGAATGGAACTTATCAAGGAGATAACTTCTGTTCCTTTTGTCTTCCCAGATATTCTGACCAGAAGAATTCCAGTTGAAGGCTTTGCTACCTTGTTCCAAGCAGAACTTCACAAGGCTGTTAAGCATTATTTGGAAGCTTCTGTAAGAACTCAATCTTCTATTGATCCTGCGTGGATCCGTGGAAGAGTGCTTCCTTCTCAAGCTGACCTTAAGAAGAAGGATCAGAAGAAGCAAGAAGAAAGACTGAAGAGAAAGGCTGCAGAAGAAGCTGCTAAGGAAGCTAAGAAGCAGAAGGTTACTTTATGACCCTTTTAAAGTTGATTCTTTTCAAGCAATAAGAACGGGTAATTTCTCCAGGAAAGTATATCAACCACCTCCTTCTGAATCTCAATATTCTATCCAACCTCCTCCTTCTGAACCTCACAACACCTTCACCATTCCAAATCCTCCTCCACCATCTCTTTCTACACCTGTTTTGAACCCCACTCCACTAAATGTCTATCCTCCCACACCCACTGATATAACATCCTCATCAACCATCTCCACAGATATTCCATCCTCTTCAACCACAGCACCTCCACTTTCTATATCACATCCCTTTCCTACCAGAAAATCCAACCCATACTGCCTTCTCTACCCTGACTACAAATTCACCTTCAATCCTCCTGAACCTGAACCTCATATTTACCTGGAGCTGTTCAGAAATGAATTTATCAGTAGGCTAGATCTCTTGAAGGATGCCTTCTTCAATGACCTTGATGATGTTTCTACGAGAAACCTCTGGAGAAGCTTTCGCCAAGATTTCCAGGTGGGAGCTATGGCTGTTCAAAAGAGACTAGTGGTTGCTGCTCCTGGTTATGCTGGATATCTACTTGAAGTTGATAATGGTGTCTATTATCATCCCACCAAAAACAGGAGAGTTCTTGAGGAGAAGATGTTTGTTGATGAGTTGCTGGACAATCCTTGTAGGGATATTGTGGTTTGAAGACCTAAGTATCCAGTTCTGACTGGAGACTTCAAGTCCTTGTTTGACTTTCTGAGGGAAAATCCTTCCGAGGAAGACCCCAATTTGGTCATTCCAGAAGTTGTTGACCCGCCAGAAGTTGAAGGTCCTTCTGCCCCAAGGAATCTTGCTGCCATTCTTCAAGCTCTTGAGAATGGAGATTCTGATCTTCCTGCTCCTGTGTATGAAGAAGATGCTGATATGGGAGAAGCTAATGCTGAAGATCATCCTGCTGAGTCTATTCCTGCTGAGGAAAATCAAGATGATGATCTCACAATGGAAGCTGCAGTTCAGAATGCTGTCCCTCTGAACAGAAGTTGTGAAGCTTCTTCTGGTGAACCCTCTCTTCTGGTGAAGACTCTAGAGGTTATTCAGAAGAACCAAGCTGAGCTAGCTTCTCGTATGAATAAGCAAGAGGACACCAATGCTGAGTTCCGCTCTTTCATGGAGAGGCAGACTGAGAGCAATGCTGGGATTCATGACATGCTGGCCAAGATTATGTCTAAGCTAGGGTCGTCTTAGTCTTTGTGTCTTAGTTGTTTCTTTCTTTGTTTTTTGCATCTGTCTTCTATGCATCCTCTTTTGTACTTTCCGACAATTCTCCTTTTGCAATCAATGAAAGTTATCCTTCTTTTCTCTCATATTGTTTTGTTTTTCATCTGAATCTTTTGTGTTTTTGATGTTATGACAAAAAAAGGGGGAGAAAATGTGATAAATGATCTGATTTATATTATCAGTTGCTGGGAGAAAGTCTCCACATTTCTAACAAGAAATTGCAAGTTCTGTGTCTTTGAGTGTTTTGCAGGAAGTGAAGATCTTCTTAAAAGCTCAACATGAGAAGCAAAGACATGAGGAAAAGCAATTCTATGTCATGGAAATTGAAGCAAGCTGAGTGCTGTGAAGCTTCAAGATCAGATGCAAGAAGGAAGAATGTTATGATATTCTGATGATAGAATATGCTCTAACACATTCTTATTCCTTATATGTTCTGATGCATGTTTTAGTTCTAAATATGCTCTGAAACATTATTGTTTTATGATTATGATTCATTCATGCTCTGACTTTTGTCGTTTAGCTTGTTCTGTAGCATTTCTGGATGTAGAGATGCTCTGATGATGCTCTGGTACATTCAACAATGTTTTGATACAATCTAGCGTGCAATGATTCAAGAAGAAATTCAAGTTCTGAAGCTGTCCTATGGAAGCAAGAATCAGAAGCTATGACTGTTCTGAAGATCTAAGCATATGTGATCGTCTCAACTGAAATGGAAAATACTCAGGGAAGTCCTTTTATTATAAATTTCTTCCAGTATTTATTTCAGGGGGAGATTATTTATCTCAGGGGGGGATTGTTAATCTCAGGGGGAGACATATTCACACACTATGTTTATATGCTTATGCTATAGCTGTGTAATTGTCTTTAGCCGCCTGATATTCTGATCGCAAATTCAAATCATTTATATATGTTTTTGTCATCATCAAAAAGGGGGAGATTGTTAGAACAAGATTTGTTCTGATCAATATTCTTAGTTTTGATGATAACAATGTATATGAATTTTGTATGAGATAATGTGGTACTCTAATACTATGCAATTTCCATTTTAGGAATTATATAAAGAGTATGCACAAAATCAGCACAAGAAGCACTGACTCAGAAGGTTCAGCATGCAACATCAGAACATGGTCTGGCAAGACATCAGAAGATGGTCAAGCGGAATCAGAACATGGTCTATGGAAGCATCAGAAGAACTTGAGATCAGAAGCAGAAGCACTGAAGTTCTCATGGTATCACGCTCAGAAGCACTTCAAGGCCAGAAGACAAGAAGATGCTCTGCACCAAGCTGTTTGTACTCTGATGATATTCAAACGTTGTTTACACAAACATCAGATCAGAAGCAAGTACTAGCTGGCAGGCTACGCTGACTGAAAAAAGGAACGTTGAAAGCTATTAAAGGCAACGTCAGTAGACACAGTGAAAGCAAGGCTCGAGGTAGTTGACAAAAGAGTGAAACATTAAATGCAATGCTGTACGGAATACGCAAAGCATTAAATGCTCCCAACGGTCATCTTCTCAAACGCCTATAAATATGAAGTTCTGATGAGAAGCAAAGTTACGAATTATGAATACAAGACTTTATGCAAAAACGCTGATACACTGTCAAATTCAAAAAGCTCTCAAACTTCATCTTCAACCTCACTACATTGCTGTTGTAATATATTAGTGAGATTAAGCTTAAACTTAAGAGAAAATCACAGTTGTGATAATAGCTTTATAAGAAGCATTGTAACTCTTAGAATTTGTTTACATCAAGTTGTAAGAACTAGAGTGATCAGGTTGTTGATCAGTATACTCTAGAAAGTCTTAGAGGGTATCTAAGCATATTGTTCCTAGAGTGATCAGGTTGTGATCAGTATACTCTAGAAGACTTAGAAGTTGTCTAAGTGGAAAACCGTTGTAATCTCGTGTGATTAGTGGATTAAATCCTCAGGTGAGGTAAATCACTCCAAGGGGGTGGACTGGAGTAGTTTAGTTAACAACGAACCAGGATAAAAATCATTGTGCAAATTGTTTTTATCTTACGAGTTTTAAAGCTACACTTATTCAAACCCCCCCTTTCTAAGTGTTTTTCTATCCTTCAGAGGCTGTTGAAGTTGATTTCTTTGAACACTTTGTTGCGGAGCTTGACTAACAATGGGAGTAATAGCAGCAATCTGTTGAGGCAGATATTGTCATTTTCTTTTCCTTGAAACGACACTCACAATTTCTTCTTTCTTCTTGGAGAAATATCTACCAAACCTTTTAGTTCCACCACCAGATAGTGATGAACCGACTTCTTTGACTAGACGACCTTCTCGGATACCTTCTTCAAGTCCCATCCCCGTGTTTACCATCTCAGTAAAGTCATTGGGTGCGCTTGCCACCATCTTTTCATAGTAAAATGTACTCAGGGTTTTAAGGAACACCTTTGTCATTTATTTTTCTTCCATTGGAGGAATGATCTGAGTAGCTAATTCATGCCATCTTTGCGCGTACTCTTTGAATGATTCTTTCTCCTTCTGGGACATAGCGCGGAGTTGATCTCTGTCCGGCACCATATCAATGTTGTACTTGTACTGTCTAATGAAAGCTTTACCTAAGTCATGGAAAGTACGAATGTGTGTTTTGTCCAAACCCATGTACCATTTCAAATCAGCTCCAGATAAGCTATCTTGGAAGTAATGAATCAACAAACGCTGATCTTCAGTGTGCATAGACATCTTTCGAACATACATGATTAGATGACTGTGAGGACAGGAATTCCCTTTGTATTTCTCAAATTCTGGTAGTCTGAACTTGGCAGGAACTCTAACATTAGGAACCAGGCAAAGGTCATTAACTTCTTTCCCAAACAGGTCTTTACCTCTTAAGACCTTGATTTCTTTTTGTATTTCTAGGAATTGGTCTTCAAACTCATCCATTCTTCCCATACCTTCAGAAGGTGCACCATGGAAAATCCGTTCGTTGTGGAGAGGAACAGTATTTACGACAGCAGGAGTAGTGGTCATAATAGCTTGAGGGATTGTTGCTTGTGGAACAGGAATCTGTTGCCCAGCCAATTGGAAATCCATCTCTATTCCATACGGTCTAGTAGTCGTAGGATTCGACACCGGAATTGCAGGAATCTGAGGAGTCTCAACTTCTGAGATCGCAGTAGCTTGAGCTTGACTTGATGGCTGATTCTGAGCAGCCACCAAGTCTTGAACCATAGATGTCAACCTTTCAATACCAGAGCGTAGGACAGCAACCTCTTCTTGCCATTCTTGATCATCAACCAGACTGTCTTCCATTCTTTGACGATTGGCGCGAGTATTATACAGGTGCGTCAGCTTGACTTTCTAAGGAGAGGAGGAATAAGACTCTGACTCAGATGTGAATGTGAATGTGAGTGTGGTATGATGCATGCAATGCAAAGACTCATTTTTTAATTTTCAAAATATCTTAAAATATCTTTCAAGGATTTATTTAAGAACTTGTAAACGTAAACATAATATAGTAACTTGAAGAAGAAATTTTATTCATTAATGATAAGGGACAAGGCATCTTTGGTACTTTTAAAGGGACAAGGATCATCGAGGGACAATCGAGGGTCATCGAAGTACCATTTCTTTTTATAACATACAAAGGGACGCCCAAGACATAAAATACTTTCAAGTGTTACAAAATAGAAACAAATTGAGAAAGCTAATAAAATCTTAGAGTAACCATCAAAGCTCAATGTGAAGTATCCATGTTGTCATACCCCAAAATTTTTCCTCTATATTTTTAGACAAATTGGCTCAAGCAGTCTCTTCAAACTCACGTGATCTCCAACTACTCAAGACTACACAAAAATTGATCTTTAATGGATGGATATCCATCCATCCAAAAAACAAATTAAATTTTTTTAAAATTTCATAAAAAAACTAATTTAAATATCCAAAAATATTTTTAAAATTTCATAAAATAATTTAAATATTCTAAAATATTTTTTTCGTTCTTCCGAAAAAAACTTGAATTTTGGTGTTTCAGAAAAAAAAAACTCGATTTTTTGTTCTTCCGAAAAAAAAACTCAAATTTTTGTTTTTCTGGAAAAAAACTCAATATTTTTCGTTTTTCTGAAAAAAAAACTCGATTTTTTGTTTTTTTTTCGAAAAAACGTCGATTTTTTCCGAAAAAACTCGAATTTTTGGAAAAAGCTAAAACCTCGATTTTTTCATTTTTTCGAAAAAAAACTTGATTTTTTCTTTTTTCCAAAAAAACTCGATATTTCGTTTTTTCGTAAAAACTCGATTTTTTTTCCGTTTTTCCAAAAAAAACTCGATTTTTTCGTTTTTCTTATAAAAATCCGACTTTTTGTTTTTCCAAAAAAACTTGATATTTCATTTTTCAGAATAAACTCGATGTTTTCGTTTCCCAAAAAAACACGATTTTTCATTTTTTCAAAATAACTCGATTTTTTTTCGTTTTTTCGAAAAAAACACGATTTTTCATTTTTTTGAATAAACTTGAATTTTTGTATTTTTAAATTTTATCATTTAAAAAAAAACTATTTTTATTATTTTTTTAAAAAATAATTTAAAGGATTTAAAGTATAAAATAAAAATAATCCATTGGATTATCAAAATGTGTTGGATGGATTTAATCCATCCATTAACTTATTTTTTATGTTTTGGATGGATTTTTTGGTGGATGGATTTTAGCTTAACGGATCCAATTGCCACCACTAGCAAATAGCAGCATAAGAGAAATGTCTAACAGAAGATAGGAGAAAAAATCATCAACAAAGGGAGAAAATCGATAACAGAAATCTAACAGATAACAGAAAAATATCAAGAACCTATAAGACCATCTCCAATGGTAGTTCCTTCTAATAAGTTCTCCACCTAGACATGCCACATCATAGTACCATTGCATTGCAATGCAACTATGAAAAAATTGTGGTACCCAATCAAATTAGTTTATGAGGTAAAGTTGTGGGCCCAATAATAACTTTTTAGAATTATACAATTAAAATAAAAATTATAAAAATTATTTTAAGATGATGTGGCTAGTGGGACCCATAAAGAACCCAAAAATGGGTTGCACCATTGGAGATGCTCTAACAAACTTTCTGCTAAGCGATTCATCGTCAATAAAAAATTCAACGTCACTCTCTCCATTTCTTCCTCACTCTCTCTTCACTCGCAAAAACTCAGAGATTCTCCCAACTTCATTTTTCTCTTCTTCATTCATCTACAATTCTAAAGCAAATAACTTCTCCAATCACCATCACTCGCCATAACCTCTCATCAATTCACACAGATCTTCTTAGGAACACGCTTCACAACAATCACCATCATCAAATTCTCCATTCAATACACAGTTCATTTTCGACCTCGCAAAAAAGAAGATTCAGAAAAAAGGAAGACTTGAATCAAAAGGTTCAGAAGAAGAATAAAGGAAGAAAAAGAAATCAAAGAGGAAAGAACAACAACAACGATAAACGATATCCTAATTGAAGAATTCCGTCGCGTTTATTTCGCCAATTGCTGAATTTCTCTTCATCATCGTCGACCCATCTCTGGTTGGTAAGCTTCTAATTTTTTGCTAATTCATTCTTGCCGTTCACCGTCGTTGAATCGGTGAGGAGATGGAAGAGAGCATTGAGTGTGACTTCTAATCGGAGAGAACGATGAGGAAGGCTAAGATGGAATTGAGAGATTGAGAGAGAGAGGAGGACGAGGTGAGGAAGATGTCGTTATGTTCGCGGTGGCCGAAGAGAACGAGGGAGAGGAAGGAGACGTTGAATGGAGTCTAAGGCCATAACTCAGAACCCTAATCCCTTTTCTTGTTTAAATCCTATGTTGATTGATATTATGTGAGCTTAATGAATATTAAATGGAATTAATCAGGTTTAGTACAAAGTTTGAACATAATTGAATCAATAATCTAATTTGAAATAAACTTCATAGATTAAACAAGTTAGGCCACACGAATTCAACTTACACCCCCTTAAGCCAAGCATCACACTCTTTTTTTGCTGAAATCTGAAATAGAAACATCCTTGGACCATTGATTGGGCCTTGCACCCCTATTGCTCCTCATACCATTTAATTCAACATCATACCCCCTGACCCATATAAATTCATGCTTTAGAACTAGTTTTGTTTTCATATTTTTCTTAGGGAATAAAAGTCATAGAAAATCACATTTGTTAGATTTTATGATTTAATCATGTACTCTTTTTGTTAGATTTTAGGATTTGATCAATAATATTTTGGTAGCTTTTTGTTGAATAAAAATGCCATGGATAACAATAAAGCTTGTTAGGTTTTATCTTTAGAATTTCATTTCCATTTTCTTCTATGTAGTGTGTATTCTAATGCATGCTAGTCATTTGTTACTTCATGATTTGCTTCTATTTTGTTTCATAATCCTATAGTGCGACTTTGGTCGCATTTCCTTTTTTTTTTCTAATAAGTGTGCTAGCTTGTGCAAGGAACTTTGAGGACGATTTCTGACGGATGTGTTTTGCTCTGTGTTCCGCTTTATTTGTGGAACACTGTCGCTACCGTGAAAATTAATAGAGTCGCCACTAACATATTTATCCTGAAAAGGAAGGGAATGCCAGCAAACCATAAAACAAAACAACGGTCTCACGACCAGAGAAAAAGGGTAAGGGAGTCGGTTACACGAGGGGAAGGTATTAGCACCCCTCGCGCCCATCGTACTCGATGGTATCCACGCTTGTGTCTAAAACTATGGGTGTGTAAGCAAACTGCGCTAATCTGGACTAAAATGCATGCAGAATGTAGGGAAAAGAAAGGATTGTGCTCGCACAGGCCCTACCCTGCTGCCTGTGAATACAAGATTACACTCAAAGATGTTTTTGATTCATGGCAAACTCAAATAAGCATTCAAACAACAAGGCGGAAGCAGAAAACTCAAAGAAAAGCAAGCATTGATCACTCATGATAGTACAAGTTGATCTATTATACTTATAGGTCGACTCAACACAAGCAGATCAAGAAGAATGCAGAAAACCAGCAGTTAGGTCGACCTACTGTCAACCCAGGTCGACCTAAAATGGAGAAAAATCCATATACTCCTGCTAGGTCGACTCACACGTCATCTAGGTCGACCTAAATTGATGAAATTTACATACCAGTCTGCTAGGTCGACCTACACAACAACTAGGTCGACCTAATCTGAGAAAATGTCCCCAGAATGCATTTGAAGAGGATTCTGGTCGACCTACTCCTTAAACAGGTCGACCTAACTGGGAGCAAAATTCTGCAAGCTCTGCTAGGTCGACCTAAGCACTACAAGAGGTCGACCTAACTGATCAAGAATGCCAAAAATTCTGTTTCTCTCATCTCCAACTGTTAAGCTATCATATATATTGTCCAAGGTTCATTATTCAAAGTAACACCAACGACTGAAAGATACACAAACGCTTCTCATCTTCGTTCTTCATCATCTCCAACACAATTACACATAATCATTCTTGCGTTGCGGGTTAGTGATGAGTTCGATAACGTCCATGGAACGGAATTGAAGATTCCTAGTGGGTGAAGGTTTGTGGGGTTTGTTGGTGAATAAAATCTGCGGGTTTTGTCCTCCACGACGGGTGGTTCTTGGGGGTTTTTATCAAGAGGCGTTCATTGAGGATTCGGCTGAGTGTAACGATTGAGGAACGGGGAGTTCAAGGAATCAAGACACTGCAGAAGGGAATCAAAGTGAAGCTCTTGGATAACCTTGATCTTGCTCAAGATTAAGGGGGAAGAAGATTCAAAGGATCGACATAATTGGTTTATCGTTTATCGCTTTGTTATCTTCTTTGTATATACTACTTTCAACATTAATGAAAGATTACCCAATTTCAGTTTGGAATTGGGGGCAGACGTAGTCGTAGCGAGGACGATCGACGAACTGCCTAAACAAATATCGTGTTCTTGTCGCTTTTACTTTTTCATTTACATTCTGTTCATATTTGGTTATAATAGCAAATTGATCAACGATTCGAGTGTTAAGATTGTGAATTAAGTACTTACATAAACATCACAATCCACCACACATTGAATCACCTTCAATTTGATCATTATCACCAAGTGTTTGTATATTTGTTTCTACCACTCTTACTGCATTGCAAACATTGTCCATCATACAAGAAGTTAATCTGATTTTCAATAAGAGCAACGCTTTGATTCTGCAACATATACTCTTATCACTTATCTCAAGTCTTTGACTGGTTTTAAACACATATACAATCGTTTCGATAGTGGTTCGGAATAGACGCGAGTCGATTCAGAATCACTTCCGCTGAAAAGTCGTTTAACTCCGTAAAACTGTGAACGATCTATTCACCCCCCTCTAGATCCTAAGGCCAGCGTCTAACAAGTGGCATCAAGAGCTCTGGTTTATTCCGTGCTACGTGAAACACTTATTGGAAAGATGGCTTCCGGACCTAAAGGGGCTCACAATAGAGCTCCAGTTTTCAACGGTGAAAACTATGGCTATTGGAAGGATTGTATGTGTGTCCACATCAATGCAATTGATAGGAACATCTGGACAGCTATTGTCAATGGTCCCTTTCAGATCACCATGACAAATGCAGCTGGTGCAGTTGTTCCAAAACCAGAAAATACTTGGGATGCTGAAGATGAAAAGAGAGAATTACTAAAAGGTAGAAAACCAAATGTATCTCATCTCCATGTATTCGGTTGCAAGTGTTTTGTTTTGAACAATGGTAAGGATAATCTTGGCAAATTCGATGCTAAAGCTGATGAGGGCATATTCCTTGGTTACTCGCAATCTAGCAAAGCATATCGGATATATAATAAGAGATTACTTATAGTAGAAGAGTCAGTACACGTGTCTTTTGATGAATCTTATGCAAAATATGTCGAGAAAGGTCTTTCATTTAATGGTGCAGGTCCATCCACTGAAGACATTGTCAAGGATAAGGAAGATGAGAATGAAAGTATTGTAAAGAAATATGCTGAGAGAGACAAAGATGAGTCTCACAATGAAAATGAAAAAGAAAGCATCTCAAACAATGAAGAACTTCCCAAGACCTGGACAAATGTGAAAGACCATCCAATTGACAATATAATAGGAGACATCTCAAGGGGCGTTACAACACGCTCAAAGATAAGTAACTTCTGTCATCATTTTGCTTTTGTTTCACAAGTTGAGCCGAAAAACGCTAAGGATGCATTACTTGATGAGCATTGGCTAATGGCCATGCAAGAAGAATTAAACCAATTTAAACGGAATGATGTTTGGGACTTAGTCCCTCATCCGGGAGATCATCAAGTAATAGGCACTAGATGGGTTTTTCGTAACAAACTTGATGAAAACGGCGTTATTACTAGAAACAAAGCTAGATTAGTTGCCCAAGGTTATAATCAAGAGGAAGGTATTGATTATGAAGAGACATACGCTCCTGTAGCACGTCTCAAAGCTATTCGTCTCTTACTTGCTTATGCTTGTTCTAAAGACTTCAAACTATTCCAAATGGATGTTAAAAGTGCCTTTCTAAATGGCTATATAAATGAAGAAGTCTATGTTGCTCAGCCACCCGGCTTTGAAAATTACATGTATCCAACTCATGTCTATAAGCTGAAACGTGCTCTATACGGTCTTAAACAAGCCCCTCGGGCTTGGTACGAACGTTTGAGCAAATTTCTCCTTAGTCAAGGGTACTCTAGGGGTAAAGTTGACACTACTCTCTTTATTAAAAGAAAAGATAAAGATATTCTCTTAGTCCAAATTTATGTAGATGACATTATATTTGGGTCGACTAATGCAAAACTTGTCAAAGATTTTTCTAAGCTTATGCAGAGTGAATTTGAGATGAGTCTCATGGGTGAGCTAAATTTCTTCCTTGGCCTACAAATCAAGCAACTCAGTCATGGAACGTTTGTGAATCAAACTAAATACTGTACGGAGCTGCTCAAAAGATTTGGAATGAGTGAAGCAAAAGAAATTGACACACCTATGGCAACAAATACTAATCTAGACAAAGATGAGAAAGGTAAAGAGGTTGACGTGAAATTATACCGAGGTATGATAGGTTCACTATTGTATCTTACTGCCTCAAGACCAGACATTATGTTTAGTGTGTGTATGTGTGCAAGATATTAATCTTGTCCAAAAGAATCTCACTTGAAAGCTGTCAAAAGAATTCTGCGATACTTACGTGGAACTACTACATATGGCCTATGGTATCCAAAGGGAAATGAGTGTCATTTGGTAGGATTCTCCGATTCAGATTTTGCTGGCTGCAAATCCGATAGAAAAAGCACCAGTGGAACGTGTCATCTATTCTCAAATTCATTGATAAGTTGGCATAGCAAGAAACAAGTATCGGTTGCATTATCTACTGCTGAGGCAGAATATGTAGCTGCTGGAAGCTGCTGTGCACAAATATTATGGCTCAAGCAATAACTTCTTGACTTTGGTATTAAGCTTGATCGCATACCTATCATGTGCGATAACACAAGTGCCATAAACTTGAGTAAAAATCCTGTCTTACACTCACGTACCAAGCATATTGAAATAAGACATCACTTTCTACGAGATCATGTAGAGAAAGGAGACGTTACATTTGAACATGTAGAAAGCAAGAAGCAACTAGCTGACATCTTCACCAAACCTCTAGCAACGGAGCAATACTTCAACATTCGTAGGGAATTAGGGATACTCGATATCTCTAATTTGGGCTAATTACGTTTGTTCTCTCTTAATATTATTCCTTTACTTTATATATATATATATATATATTTGTTCTCTTTTGCTAACATTTTTCTTAGCGTAAAGGTAGCTCATCATCTAGCCACTTCCACATTGATTAAAGGCTGCCATTAAAGTTGAGAAAGCGGTAACGTTATTGTTGTTCACTTCCAAAAATATTATTGATACTATAATATGCTATCAATTAACATGCTTATAGTGACTTCATGCATATATCGCTCTTGCTCATTTGACTCTCATGCTATCACTGGCTACCTTTTTATGAATGCTAGCATTTTATCTATGTTTCTCTTGTTACTCTTCTATTTTCGTCGTATCTTTTTTTTGATGTTGTCAAAGGGGGAGATAGATGCTGAGTGTATGGGGGAGCTTTGTTGAGAGATTGCCTTGTTGAGAGATAGATGCTGGATGTACGGGGGAGCTTTGTTGAGTCTTTATCACTTACCACCAAAGCTTCGACTAATGGTTTGCCATCATCAAAAAGGGGGAGCATGTGAATACAAGATTACACTCAAAGATGTTTTTGATTCATGGCAAACTCAAATAAGCATTCAAACAACAAGGCGGAAGCAGAAAACTCAAAGAAAAGCAAGCATTGATCACTCATGATAGTACAGGTTGATCTATTATACTTATAGGTCGACTCAACACAAGCAGATCAAGAAGAATGCAGAAAACCAGCAGTTAGGTCGACCTACTGTCAACCCAGGTCGACCTAAAATGGAGAAAAATCCATATACTCCTGCTAGGTCGACTCACACATCATCTAGGTCGACCTAAATTGATGAAATTTACATACCAGTCTGCTAGGTCGACCTACACAACAACTAGGTCGACCTAATCTGAGAAAATGTCCCCAGAATGCATTTGAAGAGGATTCTGGTCGACCTACTCCTTAAACAGGTCGACCTAACTGGGAGCAAAATTCTGCAAGCTCTGCTAGGTCGACCTAAGCACTACAAGAGGTCGACCTAACTGATCAAGAATGCCAAAAATTCTGTTTCTCTCATCTCCAACTGTTAAGCTATCATATATATTGTCCAAGGTTCATTATTCAAAGTAACACCAACGACTGAAAGATACACAAACGCTTCTCATCTTCGTTCTTCATCATCTCCAACACAATTACACATAATCATTCTTGCGTTGCGGGTTAGTGATGAGTTCGATAACGTCCATGGAACGGAATTGAAGATTCCTAGTGGGTGAAGGTTTGTGGGGTTTGTTGGTGAATAAAATCTGCGGGTTTTGTCCTCCACGACGGGTGGTTCTTGGGGGTTTTTATCAAGAGGCGTTCATTGAGGATTCGGCTGAGTGTAACGATTGAGGAACAGGGAGTTCAAGGAATCAAGACACTGCAGAAGGGAATCAAAGTGAAGCTCTTGGATAACCTTGATCTTGCTCAAGATTAAGGGGGAAGAAGATTCAAAGGATCGACATAATTGGTTTATCGTTTATCGCTTTGTTATCTTCTTTGTATATACTACTTTCAACATTAATGAAAGATTACCCAATTTCAGTTTGGAATTGGGGGCAGACGTAGTCGTAGCGAGGACGATCGACGAACTGCCTAAACAAATATCGTGTTCTTGTCGCTTTTACTTTTTCATTTACATTCTGTTCATATTTGGTTATAATAGCAAATTGATCAACGATTCGAGTGTTAAGATTGTGAATTAAGTACTTACATAAACATCACAATCCACCACACATTGAATCACCTTTAATTTGATCATTATCACCAAGTGTTTGTATATTTGTTTCTACCACTCTTACTGCATTGCAAACATTGTCCATCATACAAGAAGTTAATCTGATTTTCAATAAGAGCAACGCTTTGATTCTGCAACATATACTCTTATCACTTATCTCAAGTCTTTGACTGGTTTTAAACACATATACAATCATTTCGATAGTGGTTCGGAATAGACGCGAGTCGATTCAGAATCACTTCCGCTGAAAAGTCGTTTAACTCCGTAAAACTGTGAACGATCTATTCACCCCCCTCTAGATCCTAAGGCCAGCGTCTAACACTGCCTACGTATCCTTTTTGAGGAATCAGAGGTACCGTAGCTCGACTAACTAGTTTCTGTGTGTTTTGTGTTTTTTAGGTGAACAAGTTACATTCGCACTCCGCTGCTCGACCTTTGGAGACTTATGCTTGGGAATGGAGCGGAAATAACAAGCTCTTAAGAAAAAGAGGAAAAGGCCACTAAGGGCAAAAGATATTTTTAAAGAAAACGTTTTGAAAATGATTGCAAACATAAGAAGGTTTTTGAAAAAGGGAGAAGATTTTGAAAATTTAAGAATGGGAGGAGATGAAGAGGCTATCCTATTGCGTAAACTAAAAGCTAAGGAAAAGAACGGTCTAACCGAAATAAGAAGGCAACACTTGACATTGTGAGTTAAGGTAGATTTCCCATCCTTTGGAATATCAATACTAAACCAACATTATCACTTGGGGATCCAGATGAACTTATTATCTTAGCACCATTTCGCATTAAGCACATTAAAATTCTGACGAAAATCGGGCAGAGTAACGGCTGTTTTCGGGTAAAATCCTTATATCAATGCCTTGGAATTAACCATCAAGGGCTTTCAAGGAAATACCTGCACACATAAAAAGACAACAATCCAATGCCAGACAGACAGAATAACAGCAGAGTAACAACAGAATAAGGGTCCAGAGGTCTTAAGTCCATAAGTCCGAATCTCCAATATGCTAGGGATAGTAACCAATAGTCCAAAAGAGAGCCTTAGGTGTTTTTTAGATTTTTGTTATTTATTAGTGTTTTAGCATAAAAGTAAAGTATGGTCCAAGTGGACAAAAGAAAATAGCGGAAACATAAACATAGTGTCCAAATGGACAAAGAGAAAATAGCGGAATATAAACGTCCAAATGGACAAAGAGAAAATAGCGGAATGTAAATATGATGAAATGATAAAATAAAACGATAAAGCAAAAAATATAAAGAGCAATATAATAAATTGCGGAAATTAAAGTCAATTGTTAGATGTTAAAGATAACCATCTTGAAACTTGTCAAGTATGTTATCAAAGTTAGTAAAGAAGATCGATGGTGAGTGAAGGATGTTCTCGGATTTAAAGTTAATGGAAACTTATCAGAAGCTTGATAAAATCATAGCGACTACACGATAAATTTCCATAAGTCTTAAATCAACCGCATACAATTCTTCAACCCAAAAGGCATTACTTTGTAACAGAATGTCCCCCATGGCGTAATAAAGGTTGTCTTTTCCATGTCTTCAGGTGCCATCTTAATCTGGTTGTATCCTGAAAAACCATCCATAAAGGAGAAAACCTCAAACTTTGCTGTGCTATCTACCAACATATCAATGTGAGGTAGAGGAAAATCATCTTTCGGACTGGCTTTGTTCAAATCTCTATAATCAACGCACATGCGAACTTTTCCGTCTTTCTTCGGAACAGGCACAATATTGGCAATCCATTGAGGATATACAAAAGTGACAAGGAAACATGCGTCTATCTGCTTCAAGACCTCATTCTTAATCTTTTCCGCCATATCAGGATGACTTCTTCTCAGCTTTTGCTTGACAGGAGGACATTCAGGTTTCAACGGCAAACGATGCTCCACAATATCTGTGTCCAATCCAGGCATGTCTTGGTAGGACCACGCAAAAATGTCAACATACTCTTTAAGAAGCTCTACCATCCTCTTCTTAACATCTTGACCAAGCAGTGCCCCAATCTTGACTTCTTTCTTATCTTCTTCAGAACCCAAGTTGATGACTTCTAACGGCTCTTTATATGGCTGAATGGTGTCTTCCTCGTGCTCAAGCAGTCGGGAAATCTCATCAGGAATACATTCATCACTCTCTTCTTCCGCCTCATACACAGGACACTCGAAGTTGGGAGAGGGTGCAGGGTCATTACTTTCAACGGTTTTATTGATTAATCTGCACAAGTGATTATTATTTCAAAAAAAGGAAAGATATATGCAAACATGTAATCGTGCAGATTATGGCAAATGAAAACAATTTTTAAGGTTTTTTTGTGTTACCACTTTCCAGAAAAAGCAAAAAGATAAAAAGCATGTATATGCAGAAACAAAATGACTTTTATTGATGATTTTAATGTTTAAAACAAACAGAAAAAAGCCCCAACAACTTATTTCATCTTGGGCAGAATGAAAGGATTTTTGAAAAACATAAAAGCAAATTACTTTGAAGCATGAGTACACTCAGGAATGTCAATGGTGATCAAATTCTTAGTCATCTTTCCATGGGTCACAAAGTTTGGCACTTCTGGCTCTGATTCGTCTTCAACAATAGCGTTCACTTCTGGAGGAGTCTTCCCAAGATATCCATACACCATGTTCACAGCAGACGCTTCATGAGTTGGCAACGGATTGTTCTGCACGTTTGGACCAATATCACGGAAAGAAAGCATTCCAGAACGAACCAATCTCTGAACTTCATTCTTTAAGGACCAACAGTTTTCCAAATCATGCCCAGGAGCATTCTGATGAAAAGCACAAGTGGCATCAGCTTTGTACCACCAAGGGAGTTTCTCTGGAATAGGAGGTGGTGACCTTGGTTGAACCAACTTCTTATGAATTAGAGCAGGATACAGTTCAGTGTACGTCATAGGGATAGGATCAATATTAACTCGAGGATACGGATTCCGCCTTGCTGGTTGTTGATTAACAGGAGCTACAGGCACTGAATTCACAACAGGAGTCACTGACGCCACTTGTTGAGATTGATTTCTGAATCGATTATTCCTCCCATGAGTAACATCATTAGCATCTGATTCTTTCTTCTTCTGAAATGAAGAACCATACTTCTTCGCACCACCAGACGAATTGTCATTCCGAACCAGACGACCTTCTCGCACAGCTTCTTCCAACCTAACACCCATACCCACCATTTCGGTGAAGTCTACAGGAGCACTTGCAATCATCTTTTCATAGTAAAATGGACCAAGAGTCTTAAGGAAAATTTTAGTCATCTCTTTCTCTTCCATCGGAGGAATCACTTGGGCGGCAACCTCACGCCATCTCTGAGCATATTCCTTGAAGGATTCCTTTTCTTTCTACATCATAGCTCGCAATTGATCCCTATCAGGAGTCATGTCCACATTATACTTGTATTGCTTCACAAACGCCTCAGCTAAGTCATTAAAAGTGCGAATATGGGTGCTATCAAGGCCCATATACCACTTAGAAGCAGCTCCAGTCAAACTGTCTTGGAAATAATGGATCAACAGACGATGATCATCAGTATGAGTGGACATCTTCCTTACATACATCACCAGATGTGCCTGAGGACAGGAATTTCCTTTATACTTCTCAAATTCAGGCAGCTTGAACTTAGCAGGTACTTTCACATTGGGAACAAGGCAAAGATCATGCACATTCTTTCCAAATAGTTCCTTCCCACGGAGAGCTTTCATTTCTTTCTGCAGTTCTTCAAACTGATCTTGGAAACCATCCATTCTGTCATGAATTTCACTTGGAGCAGCATCATAAATGGGCTCTGGGACAAAAGGACCAGTATGAACAATAGGAGACGTGTTGACCATAACAGGAGTCAACGGACGAGTCATCTCAGGAACAGACAAATAACCTTCAGGCATGCCCCAGGGATATCCATTAGGCATACGTTGCTGAGTAGCACCAACAGGAACAGCAAGAATTGTTGTAGCAGCAATTTCAGAAATCACAGTGGTCTGACCCTGAGCTTGGGCATTGGGAGGAGGAATCTGATTCTGATTCTGATTCTGATTCTGAGTAGCCATCAATGTCTCAACTAGAGCAGTGAGACAATCCACACCAGATCTCAAAGTAACAACCTCTTCGCGTAGCTCACGATTCTCTTGTTCAAGACCTTCCATCTTCTTCTTGCAGTTAGCTCGAGTATTATACCGGTGAGACAGCTTGATTCTGTATGAAGAACACTGAATAAGACCTCGGGAATACTCTCGGAAGCAGGACCAAAATGCGGAATGATGCATGAGATGCAATGCAAATGATTTTTATTATTATTGGTTTTCAAGGAACTTTAAGACATTAATTGTAAACATTAGCAAAAACATAAAACATAATAATATTCTTCATTAATAATAGAAAAGCTTACAAAAGGATTCAAAGATCCCAAATTACAAAACAAAGGAAAAGCTAGAAACTAGAAGGGAACACTTTTGATGAAGATTCAACTCCTCTCTGCAGCTTCCTACATTGTTTCGTTCCCAAATGTCTCTTCCTATCAACATGGTGCCAAGCACGCACAAACCGATTTCTCATATCCGAATTTCCATCTTGATTAAGATAGAAGATTCCTGACACAAGAATACTAGCGGGTCGCTCCTTCATGGGGTAACAAAATTGACGCCTTGCAAGAATGGGGTTGTAGGTAATTCCTCCTTGTATACCAAGAAGAGGTACATTAGGGAATTCTCCACAACTATCAATAATCTCACCAATGTCATAAGCAGGATTGTACCAATGGATATTCCCATTAGTAAGAGGCATGATCTTCTGAGACCATGAGAGACCATCAGGATTGTTCAAGAAATTCTTAGTCTGAGGTAAGTGTGAAATAAACCACTTATAAAGCAAATGAGTGCAACAGTTGATAAGTCCACCTTTCTTATCAGTCCTATGGTGAATGGAATGATAAGTATCCCCAAGCAAAGTAGGTACAGGATTCCCAATCATGAAGATCCGAATAGCATTAACATCGACAAAATTATCAATGTTGGGAAAGAGTATCAAACCATAGATGAGCAAGGCAAAAAATGTCTCAAAAGCAATCATACTTCCTTTACTAGCCAACATGGAAGCCTTTCCAATCAAGAACTTAGAAGTCAACCCCCAAATTCCTCCTTTTTTGGTCATGTTTGTTTTCACATCTGATATTTTCAACTGAAGAAGTTCTGCTATCTCATCAACCTGAGGCTCTTTCTCCAGACCACTAAACGGTATATCATTCGTAACTGGAAAACCAATCCAATAAGAATACTCCTCCAAAGTGGGCATAAGTTGGTAATCCGGAAAGGTGAAACAATGATAAACTGGGTCATAAAACTGCACAAGAGTCTCAAGAATCCCCTTTTCCACTTTGGTCTTCAAGATAGAGATCAATTTCCCATAACGGTTTTTGAAGTTGTCAAGATTAGGAATCAAAGTTGCTAGCTCTTTCAATTCCTTTGCACTTGAATTCCTGAAAGTGTACTTCTTGATGCTTCTCTTTTGATCCATGGTACCTGTGATGTTTACAAAGAAAGTCTCTAAGTTCCTTGAAAACCATTTGTGAATGTCATTTTTATGAATGCATGAATGCATGGTTTATGCATCAATCACAATCAAGAGCACACAAGATCACATCAAATCACACAAAAATCACATAATCCAGGTTCAAAGGTTCAACGTCACGAGCATGGAGCCATGGGTCTACCCATCCCACAAGGCGTGATCTAAGGAGTTTTGTACCTGCCAATCGGGTTCTACAAAGGTTCCCAGAGTTTTCAATCTTCTATCGGATATTACCGGCACGCACAATTGCTCATGGGCGCCAACAATATGCCTAAAAAGACCTCGTCTGAGCATAGTATCGCATGACAACAAGCTCAAATTGGTACTTGATCTTGTTTCTGCACTACATCCTAAAAATGCTTAGATTGGTTAAAAAGGTTCTAGGCCATTCAGCTTCTACGGACACTCACTATTGAAAGTAATAGCGTTATCACGATGGTTCGTAACAACCTCTACTACCTTCCATGAGGCCTCCACTGATTGGGGTTCCACCATATGACGCTCATGGTAAGGATTGCTCCTGACATGCGACTATTGGTCTTACCACCTCCTATCTCAAGTTACTCACAAAAGTCCGGGTTAGAACTTTATCTCATCACAGAGGAACCATCGAGCACCAAAAAGAAAGAAAAAAAAGAAGATAAACAAACAAAGCACACAACAGTATATACAGGTAAAACACACAGATAAACAAAAATAGGCTTAACACACTTAAAACTGGATCCCCAGTGAAGTCGCCATTTTTCCGTAGCGGGGAAAATCTGAGATCTGAGCCATAAATTGACTCGACTCAATATTTCAGTGAAAGTCGTCACCGCGCTTTATTGTTTCCAAAGGAAAAGGGAAAAGAACGAATAAAACCCAAAGTTTGTTTTTAAAACAAAAAGAAGAGATCTTAGGTACGGGTGTTGTTTATACAAGGGGAAGGTTTTAAGCACCCCTCATATCTGTGGTACTCCACAGGAACCTTTTTGAAAATCTGTGTCGTGTGTGCTAAAAAAAAGGGTTTGTTTTATTTTTAAAATAAGCTCGGCAAGACATTAAGCCTTGTGCCTACATACCTCCTCGGTGCAATGGAGAAGTCAGAGCTAATGTAGTTCCGCTTTAGGGAAAAACGTTTTAAAAACGAATAAACACTTTATCGTCGTCGGAGAGAAATACTCAGCCATTGATCTTGAGCATGAGAACAAATGAGTTCTTTGCATCGCAAATGAAAGAAGGGCTCCAACTCGGATAAAATCAACGAGTATGCCACTAGCTCTCTCACGCGGAAAAGATCTCATTATATCAATCAATTTCAAAATCGGGGGGTATAACCACTCGTTTCGACAATTAACGGTGTCTAAACTTTTTGAAGAAAAAGAGGAAAAGGCCACTAAGGGCAAAAGATATTTTTAAAGAAAACGTTTTGAAAATGATTGCAAACATAAGAAGGTTTTTGAAAAAGGGAGAAGATTTTGAAAATTTAAGAATGGGAGGAGATGAAGAGGCTATCCTATTGCGTAAAATAAAAGGTAAGGAAAAGAACGGTCTAACCGAAATAAGAAGGCAACACTTGACATTGTGAGTTAAGGTAGATTTCCCATCCTTTGGAATATCAATACTAAACCAACATTATCACTTGGGGATCCAGATGAACTTATTATCTTAGCACCATTTCGCATTAAGCACATTAAAATTCTGACAAAAATCGGGCAGAGTAACGGCTGTTTTCGGGTAAAATCCTTATATCAATGCCTTGGAATTAACCATCAAGGGCTTTCAAGGAAATACCTGCACACATAAAAAGACAACAATCCAATGCCAGACAGACAGAATAACAGCAGAGTAACAACAGAATAAGGGTCCAGAGGTCTTAAGTCCATAAGTCCGAATCTCCAATATGCTAGGGATAGTAACCAATAGTCCAAAAGAGAGCCTTAGGTGTTTTTTAGATTTTTGTTATTTATTAGTGTTTTAGCATAAAAGTAAAGTATGGTCCAAGTGGACAAAAGAAAATAGCGGAAACATAAACATAGTGTCCAAATGGACAAAGAGAAAATAGCGGAATATAAACGTCCAAATGGACAAAGAGAAAATAGCGGAATGTAAATATGATGAAATGATAAAATAAAACGATAAAGCAAAAAATATAAAGAGCAATATAATAAATTGCGGAAATTAAAGTCAATTGTTAGATGTTAAAGATAACCATCTTGAAACTTGTCAAGTATGTTATCAAAGTTAGTAATGAAGATCGATGGTGAGTGAAGGATGTTCTCGGATTTAAAGTCAATGGAAACTTATCAGAAGCTTGATAAAATCATAGCGACTACACGATAAATTTCCATAAGTCTTAAATCAACCGCATACAATTCTCTTCCATATTTGATCTTTTTTATTCGGGACACGAAATATTGCGCTATGTTAAGCAGATCGCCAAGTGATTTATATAGAAATCACCCTACAACGAGGCCGGTCAAAATTTTATGTGCTAATGCATGCGAGAGAAGCGATATGTAGATCACCCTCCGAAAGCAATACCGCACGAAAAGAAAAATGGTGAGTGATCTAGTCTTTACCAAGAATCCATAAGAATTCTCAAGGTATTAAGACTTTCATCGATCAAAATAAAGAGAAGTAAAAGATGGAACCACATTAAAAGTTCCTTTCATCCATAATTTCAATCACTTAATATTGCGGATTCGGATTCTCATCCTATCGACGCCCTAAGTCCATTGAAATTAGAGAGAAATTAGACCTCTAACTTGTGATTCAAAGAAAATATCAAAAGAATGGAGTAGAAGATGAGTTGGAACCAAAAACAAGTCAAAAACCACAAAAACAAGCATTCTGCCCAGATGTAAATCGATTTGCACAGAGTGTAAATCGATTTGCATAACTCTGTTTTCAAATCTGCGCAGTTTTTCAGTTGTGTAAATCGACTTGCACCAGATGTAAATCGATTTGCACAACACAGTTTTCAAAAAAACAGCAAATCAAGAGAAGAAAACTTGTTTAAACATAAAACCAAACACCTTGTGATCTTGGATCAATTTGTGCACGAAAATGTATCAAGTAAGCAAGCAAAACTCATCAATGTAGCACCAAAGGTGCATCAAGCATAAACAACAATGGATCACATCTTGGATTATGGTAAGGATCTAGAATTTTACCAAATCTTTCACAAACTTTGAATCTTCTTCAAGAACACACAACCACAAGCCTTGATCTCTCACAATTGATGAAGAAAGTAGTGTTTATGTTGAGGTTTAGCTCTAAATTAATGAGGTTCAAGATGTAACTCACTAATGTTGTGGAAGAAATAAGAGCTTTGAGTGAGGGGTTTGGAAGAGGTGAGGAGAGAAAAAGCAAGAGTTTTCTTGGCTATCAAAGCTTGAAAAATGAGGAGGGGAATGCCTCAATTTATAGCAATTAGGCTTGGGAAATTTTGTGGCTTGGAGTTAGGATTGGAAAATAGAATTAGGCTTGGGAAAAGGATTTGGAGCCAAAAATGAAATCCAATGGTCTTGATGCAATCACATGAGGGTTTATGATTAAATGATGTAGAGAATCAAATGCAAGAGCTAAGTCATGCTTCCCATGCTTGCAAATGATGTCAACACTTTCAAAAGCTGAATTTTGCCTTCATTTTTTCCAAATTCGCACTGGTGCAATCGATTTGCACCTTATGCAAATCTATTTACATAGCTGAAAAAGGAAAAATCTGGGGCAAAAACAGTTATGCAAATCGATTTCTGTCTTATGCAAATCGATTTGCACTGATGGCAGAAGCAAATCTGGTGCAGAAACAGTTGTGTAAATCGATTTACACCTTATGCAAATCGATTTGCACAGTGAAATTATTGAAAGATGCTCCTTTGATGGATATTTTGACTTGGTACCTACAAAACACAAACATACAAGAGCACAAGGCAATATTTTTGGTATTTTGGTTAGTAAAACAATATATACAAGACTAAACATGGGTGCTTGATGATTCCCTTGCAGATGAATTGAGCACAACAATACAAGTAGAGTTCTAAGTTAAAACTTCTTGATTGATGATTGGTATGCAAATGATGTGTGATCTTAGGGTCAAAAATTGGGGTATGACACATGTCTAAGTCCTACTTCTCATGTTAAAGGATGATGCGAGAAAGCGATAAAGTGCGAGAAAGAATAAAATGAAACGGAATAAATACCAAACGGATGATGATCCGTAAACTAAAGCGAAGAGAGCAAAGAAACTAGGATCCGGCGAGCGAGCTAGCAAAGCAAAAGCAAATAGTCAGCACACCGATTAGCCATGAAAGCACACAAAGGTCAACATGCGCGTCGAGCACAATCACAATACACCTGCAAGAGGAACAAGCAAACCAAACAAGCAGATATAAGGCAAAAGGATCGTGTCTCCCGGATGAGAGCATGACACAAGTGAATAGAATCGTGTCCCGCAAGTGAAGCGGAACACTCGAGTAATGGGCGTCGATCGGTGACCATCCAAAAAGCCTTGCACACTAGCACACAAGTTAGAGATAACAACATATCGCAATCGGAATTGCGTTATTTGAATGATAAACGAACAACGAGGGAAAAGCAATGAAAACCGACAAAATATCAACCGAAACCAAATTTGAACATCACCAATGAAGTTGGAAAAAAAACTAAAAATAAAAAGCATGTAACCGGTTACATGAATCAGGTAACCGGTTACATCACTGGCAGAAACTATCTTTTTTTGGAAAACAGGGTCATGTAACCGGTTACATGAATCAGGTAACTGGTTACATCACTGGCAGTGACTATTTTTTGAGAAAAAGGGGGGCATGTAACCGGTTACATGAATCAGGTAACCGGTTACATCACTGGCAGTGACGTAACATGGTCAAAAACAAGTCATGTAACCGGTTACATCAACTAGGTAACCGGTTACATCACTAGCAGTAGCTATTTTTTGAGAAAAAAGGGATATGTAACCGGTTACATGAATCAGGTAACCGGTTACATCAGCACCAGAAGTGAAAAAACAGCAAAATCAACATCCAAAAGCACTTCAATCATGCATCCAATAAGAGATGTAACCAAGCACGAATTTGTCTCAATTTGCACAGCGTTATGAGCATCAAACAAACACAATTAGGCATCAATCCACATAGATTTCGAGTCAACATCATTGATTATCAAGCAACAAAATCATACAAGCATTGTATCAAACACATAGTGCACCAAACTTGTATCCACATGCAATTGCAAGCAAAGTTTCAATGAATCAAACATTTAATCATCATCAACATCAATTAAGCATCATCAACAACTAGATCTAACATTCGAATCATGTTAACATCAACAATTAAGCACTTAATTCAAGGTTCAAAGGCTTACCGGATGAAGATCTTTAACCGACGCGCGAACACGAACACGACACGAACACGAACACGAACGAAATCGAATAAACGGATCCGGAAGGAGAGAGGAGAGAGGCGCGCGAGATGTAGAGAGGAAGGAGGAAATTCGAACTCGGAGTCTTGATCTTCAATCCATGTTGATCTTGATTCTTGAAGAAAATTGATGAATATTGATGAAAGTTTTATGTAATTTGTCGTTTTGATTCAAGAGAATTGAGAGAGAATTGAGAGAAAGTGTTTTTGATCTTTTTGGTGAATTGAAATTATGAGAGTCCTTCTTTTATTTGTGAAGTGCAAAAGGTTTATATATTGTCAACGCGAAATGTCCAAATTGCCCTCAGCGCGTCTTATTTTGGCTCGTTTTTAAGGAAACTCGGTTCGGCTCTGAATTCCGGAACGAAACCAACTTCCAATCGAAGATGACAAAAACTGTAGATCATAGCCTCGAGAATCGTCTCAATCCGATAAGCGATGAAGAAATTATGCGCGTTTGAATGACGAGAAACGCCGATTCATCTAGCGTGACTGTGCAGAATTTTGCGCGTACCGCTCAAAGAACTCGATAAAACTCCATCTTCGGCTCAAAATCTGAACAAGCATGTGTGAAGAAGAATCGAAGCTATCAAAATTTCCAAGAGAATGCCGCCAGAATGGGCTTCATACGATAAAAATCGAAGAAGTTATGAATTTTTAAACTTGGCGCGACATACTCGAAAACACATTTTTTACCGAAAGAACGCGACGATCTTAAAAATGCTGGGAGTTTTCGGTGCATAATCAGCCTTCGGTCCGAGCATATGAAATCTTGGTAATGATGATACGGAGCTCCAGTTAAATTTTCAAGCAAATCCGACTAGCGGGTTAGGAGATATGAATTTTCTGAGATCTGAAACCCTACATTCAGCACTCTTTTTCACCGTGAAATCTTAAGTAATTTGCAAATCTGACAACCTTCCTCCAAGAACTGGCTTCCGAGCCGAACACGAAAGCTGTGGATATCATCGAAACAGTCGGGACCATGCGGGAATTCAGCTCATATCACTTTCAGAATAAGAATTATGAATTTTCTCGTATTTCCACTGTTTGAACCATATTTCACACCGTATCTTCTTAAACCCAGGGAAACTCTTTATTATTTTTCTTCTCTTTTCGAACGACGAGATAAACGTCGTTAATAACTTATAGCTCAAATTAAGAGGGCAAATTTTAGGGTGCAACAGCTGCCCCTATTCAAACTTCTTGAACCCGACGAGTGAGAAACGGAGGTTTCGAACCGTTGAGGTGGAAGGAGATTGAATACTAGAATGAACTCGAAAATTTGCACTCTTGATCAATAGAAGATTCCAACTTACCATAAGAAGGAATGTACCACCCCGCAAGCAGGGAGAAAAAACTTCAATTGATCTGGGCATCGAGAATAAGTAAGCCTTCATCTGATCTGACAATTTCAGGGAGAGCGAGACAAACTTCTTCTGATTTAAACATCAGGATGAGCGCCTGTAATGACAGGAGCGTTTGAATCTGGATAACTTTCCTGCAGAAAGAAAGAGATATGATTTATGCATGATGCATGTATGAATGTGTACGGAATAACGCTTTCGAGAGGGAAGGCTACATGCTTGGAGAATGTTATGCAAATGATGCATGATTCGGACGCTGCTTAGGGAAACAATGGATGAGCACTGAATTGCTGAAGCAGTCCTGGAGAGCGTATGGAACTCTGTGGTGAGGACAAGATGAGTGACCAAAAGTCACCAACTGCGAGCTGGCAAAGATGGATCAGAAATCTGCTGGAGACAATCATGAAGGATAGAAAAACACTTAGAAAGGGGGGGATTGAATAAGTGTGACTTTAAAAACTTGGACGATAAAAATAAATTGCACAATTATTTTTATCCTGGTTCGCTGTTAACGAAGCTACTCCAGTCCACCCCCACAGAGATGATTTACCTCAACCTGAGGATTTAATCCACTAATCGCACGGATTACAATGGTTTTCCACTTAGTCCGCAACTAAGTCTTCCAGAGTCTTCTGATCACACACTGATCACTCCAGGAACAACTGCTTAGATACCCTCTAAGACTTTTCTAGAGTCTACTGATCAACACGATCACTCTAGTTACAATCTGCTTAGTTCACTCCTAAGACTTCCTAGAGTATTCTGATCAACCGATCACTCTAGTTCCTTACAACTTAATGTAATCTATTCAAGAGTTTACAAATGCTTCTTAAAAGCGATAATCACAACTGTGATATTTCTCTTAATCGTTTAAGCTTAATCTCACTAATATATTACAACAGCAATGTAGTGAGCTTTGATGAAGATGAAGATTCTGAGTTTTGATTTGAACAGAGTTTCAGCAAGTTAATTTGAATTATATTGTTCAGGATCGTTAACCTTGCTTCTCATCAGAACTTCATATTTATAGGCGTTGAGAAGATGACCGTTGAGTGCATTTAATGCTTTGCGTGTTCCGTACAGCATTGCATTTAATGTTATACGCTTTTGTCAACTACCTCGAGCCTTGTTCACGCTGTGTCTACTGACGTTGCCTTTAGTAGCTTTAACGTTCCTTTTGTCAGTCAGCGTAGTCTGCCACCTGTACTTTCTTCTGATCTGATGTTTGTGAATATAACGTTTGAATATCATCAGAGTCAAACAGCTTGGTGCATAGCATCTTCTGATCTTCTGACCTTGAAGTGCTTCTGAGCGTGATACCATCTTCTGATGCTTCAGTGCTTCTGATCTCATGTTCTTCTGATGCTTCCATAGACCCATGTTCTGATTCTGCTTCGACCATCTTCTGATGTCTTGCCAGACCATGTTCTGATGTTGCATGCTGAACCATTTGAGACACAACTTCTGAGCGCTGAATTATGCGTACTCTTTATATATATTTCCTGAAAGGGAAATTGCATTTGATTAGAGTACCATATTATCTTAAGCAAAATTCATATTATTGTTATCATCAAAACTAAGATAATTGATCAGAACAAATCTTGTTCTAACAATCTCCCCCTTTTTGATGATGACAAAAACATATATAAATGATATGAATTTGCGATCAGAAAGAGTAGACGGCAAAAGACAAATTACACAGCTATAGCATAAGCATATGAATATGTCTCCCCCTGAGATTAACAATCTCCCCCTGAGATAAATAATCTCCCCCTGAAATAAATACTCGAAGAACTTTAATAAAAGACTTCCCTGATTATTTCGGTAGAGACGATCATATAAGCTTTTGCCTTCAGAGAATTCATAGCTTCTGACTTCTGCTTCCATTGGACAGCTTCAGAACTTGAATTTCTTTAGATCCTTAGAACACTCACAGCTTCTGATTCCTGCTTCCATCATGGACAGCTTCAGAACTTGAATTTCTTTGATCTTCAGAACATTCACAGCTTCTGACTTCTGCTTCCATTCAGGACAGCTTCAGAACTTGAATTTCTTTGATCTTCAGAACATTCACAGCTTCTGATTTCTGCTTCCATTCAGGATAGCTTCAGAACTTGAGTTTTCTGGATCTTTTAGAACATTCACATCTTCTGATTTCTGCTTCCCTCGGATAGCTTCAGAACTTTGAATGTCTACCAACATCACTTCATGCTAGATTTGTATCAGAACATTGTTGAATGTACCAGAGCATCATCAGAGCATCTCTACATCCTGAAATGTTACAGAACAAAAACTAAACGACAAAAGTCAGCATGAGCGAGTTAGAACATAAAATGTATGTTTGAACACATTATATGTATCAGAGCCATATAGGCTGAAATAATGTATCAGAGCAAATAATGTATCAGAGCCATAACATTATATGTATCAGAGCAAATAGAATTTTGTCAGAACAGGATAGACAATGATATTCAAATTCTATTATCAGTGCTTCTGATTCATTCTTCTTTCTTGCTTCTGATCTCTGAAGCTTGACAGCACTCGGCTTGCTTCAGTTTCCATGGTTTTGCTTCTTGTGTTTGCTTTGAAGATTCTCTTCAGTATACCTGCAAAACACTTAAACCATATAGAACTTGCAGTTCTTGTTAGTGAATGTGTGGGAGCCTCTACCCAGCAACTGATAGATTTAATCAAATCATTTATCATTTATCTTCTCCCCCTTTTTGTCATAACATCAAAAAGAATATTTAAAAAGATTCAGATGCAAAAAACGACAAATAAAATCACTGGAATGTAAATCAAAGAAACTTTTTCATTGATAATCAAAAAGGTTTACAAGAAGTTCCTATGATTAACAAGCAGAAGCAACAAGGAAAAGAAAACTACAAAGACCAAATCCTAGGACCCTAGCTAAGACAACGTCTGTGCCAGCATGCCATGAAGGAGTGAAACGCTTCATTGACTGCTTCTCGGGCTTTCAGGCGAGGAGTCAGGAAGACTTGGTTCTGATGCAGATCTTCCACCATCTTTACCAGAGACAGCATTCCCAGCAGGTGAAGATGAAGAGATTTCTTCAGAAGAGACTAAGGGAGAGGAAAGGTTAGATGAAGAGGAGGCTGAGTCTTGAAGGTCGAAAGATGAGGAAGAAGATGGAGATGATGGAGGGCTTTCACCAGGAGGATGAAACACTCGTCTAGAATAATTTCCAGACAACATTGCTTCGAATGGATTCACCTTGAGAGGATCATAGGTGATTTTGATCTTTTTGGGTTTGGAAGTTGATGTTTCAACAGCTTTTCTTTTGTTGTTTTGATCATTTTCATTATTTCCTGGGTTTGATGAAGAGTTCATGATGGGTTTGCAGAAAAATGAACAAGTAGGGTTTGATATGGAAGAGAGAGAGAGAAAAAGGAGAGAGAGAAAGATGAGAGGGAAAGAGAAGAGTTTGAAGAGTATTTAAAAAGAAATAAAATGAAACGAATGATGACTAGCATTTAATGTTACGTGACGTGAGGAGAGATAATAAAGACAAATGATGTGACTAGCACAGTTACCTATGGTCGGTGTCCCTTCAACTGCACGCGCGTTTATCCATGAATAGTAACGACAGGTTTACCATCCCGAGATAAAACGTAACAGCTGTTTTGCTTTAAAAGAGGTTCTGAATCAACTTAGACAATGAAACGTTAGTAATAACCGAATCATAATTTCTAAAAGATTTTAATCAGAACTTCTGATATATAAAAAATAATCCATGTTCATTTCAGAAGTTACTCATACATAAGAACTTCTCATCTTCTCATTCTGGGCATAAATCCATACTGATGTTCTTCAGAATGAACTTAAACCTATCTTCAGCCAGGGGTTTTGTAAAGATATCAGCCCATTGATGGTCTGTATCAACAAAGTTTAAAGAAATAACACCCTTCTGAACATAGTCCCTTATGAAATGATGTTTAATCTCAATATGTTTAGCTTTTGAATGAAGAATAGGATTCTTAGATAAACATATAGCAGAAGTATTATCACAGAATATAGGAATGTTACTCTCAAATATCTGATAATCTTCCAACTGACTCTTCATCCAGAGCATCTGTGTACTACAGCCAGCAGCAGCGACATATTCTGCTTCTGTTGTTGATAGAGCAATAGTTGCTTGCTTCTTGCTATACCAAGAGATCAAATGACTTCCAAGAAATTGGCAACTTCCTGAAGTACTTTTTCTTTCAATTCTGTCTCCAGCATAGTCAGCATCACAGAATCCTACTAAGTTGTATTCTTTAGATTTTCTGTAAACTAAACCAACATTAGTAGTACCTTTCAGATACCTTAGAATTCTCTTAACAGCAGTCAAATGAGATTCTCTAGGATCTGATTGGAATCTAGCACACAAACAAACACTGAACAGAATGTCAGGTCTAGAAGCAGTCAAATATAGAAGAGATCCAATCATACCTCTGTATAACTTCTGATCTACCTTCTTACTTACCTCATCCTTACCTAGGATGCATGTTGGATGCATAGGAGTTTTGGCTTCTTTGCAGTCCAGAAGATTAAACTTCTTCAGAAGTTCCTTCACATACTTGGTTTGGTGAACATATGTTCCTTCTGATGTTTGATTTATTTGTATTCCAAGGAAATACTTGAGTTCTCCCATCATGCTCATTTCAAACTCAGCCTGCATAGACTTAGCAAACTCCTTTCCAAGTGTAGCATTAGATGTTCCAAAAATAATATCATCTACATATATTTGACAGATTAAAATATCCTTTTCAAAGGTTTTACAAAAGAGAGTAGTGTCCACTTTTCCTCTAGTGAAACCATTATCTAGAAGGAAAGAACTTAAGCGTTCATACCAAGCTCTGGGAGCCTGTTTCAATCCATACAATGATTTCTTAAGTTTAAAAACATGATTAGGAGACATAGAGTCTTCAAAACCAGGAGGTTGATGGACATAAACTTCTTCATCTATATAACCATTTAAGAAGGCACTCTTGACATCCATCTGATAAAGAGTGATGTTATGCTGAGTGGCAAATGAAATTAATAGACGAATAGATTCTAACCTGGCCACTGGTGCAAAGGTTTCTGTATAATCAATCCCTTCTTGCTGACTATAACCCTGAGCCACCAGTCTGGCTTTGTTCCTTACCACTTCACCTTTCTCACTGAGCTTGTTTCTGAAGACCCATTTTGTACCAATTATATTGAATCCATCTGGTCTAGGAACAAGATCCCAAACATCATTCCTTGTAAACTGATTCAGTTCTTCTTGCATAGCAATTATCCAGTCTGGATCTTCTAGAGCATGATCAACAGAAGTTGGCTCGATCAAAGATACAAGACCTAATTGACAGTCTGCATTGTTCTTAAGGAATGCTCTTGTTCTGATTGGATCATCCTTCTTTCCAAGAATGACATCTTCTGAATGACCAGAGATGAGTCTAGATGATCTTCTGACAGATGGTTCTTCAGAAATACTTAGATCCTCCAGAGAAGCTGATACTTGATCTTCAGATTCTTTGCTTCTGAGAAGCTCTGCTTCTGATGCATTGCTTCTTGGCTCAACAACTTCTGATATGTCAATATCATAACCTGCAAAATTATCAACCTGCTTTGGTTTTTCAGAACCAAGCTTATCATCAAACCTGATATTGATTGATTCTTCTACAATCAATGTTTCAGTATTGTATACTCTGTAGCCTTTTGAGCGTTCAGAATATCCAAGAAGGAAACATTTCTGTGCTTTGGAATCAAACTTACCAAGATAATCTTTAGTGTTCAGAATAAAGCATACACATCCAAAAGGATGGAAATATGAAATGTTGGGCTTTCTATTCTTCCACAATTCATAGGGAGTCTTATTTAGAATAGGTCTGATAGAGATTCTATTCTGAATATAGCATGCAGTGTTTATTGCTTCTGCCCAGAAATGCTTAGCCATATTGGTTTCATTGATCATGGTTCTGGCCATTTCTTGCAGAGTCCTATTCTTTCGCTCTACAACTCCATTTTGCTGTGGAGTTCTAGGACAAGAGAAATCATGGGCAATACCATTTTCTTTGAAGAACTCTTCAAAGGATCTGTTCTCAAATTCACCACCATGATCACTTCTGACCTTTATGATTTTACACTCTTTTTCAGATTGAATCTGAATGCAGAAATCAAAGAACACTGAATGAGTCTCATCCTTGTGTTTTAAGAATTTTACCCACGTCCAGCGACTATAATCATCTACGATGACTAATCCATATTTCTTTCCTCTGACAGATGCTGTTTTGACTGGTCCAAACAGATCAATGTGCAAGAGTTCTAATGGCCTTGAGGTAGAAACAACATTCTTAGACTTGAATGCAGGTTTGGAGAACTTGCCCTTCTGACATGCTTCACAAAGAGCATCTGATTTGAATTTCAGATTAGGGAGTCCTCTGACAAGATTCAGTTTGTTAATCTGAGAGATCTTTCTCAAACTAGCATGACCTAATCTCCTGTGCCAGACCCACTGCTCTTCAGAAACAGACATAAGACAAGTCACCTTCTGACTCATAAGATCTTGCAGATCTGTCTTATAAATGTTGTTCTTCCTCTTGCCTGTAAATAGGATTGAGCCATCCTTCTGATTTACAGCCTTGCAAGACTTTTGATTGAAGATTATATCATAACCATTGTCACTTAATTGACTGATAGATAAGAGGTTATGAGTTAATCCTTCTACAAGAAGTACATTAGAAATGGAAGGAGAGTTACCAGACTTTATAGTTCCAGAGCCAATTATCTTGCCCTTCTGATCTCCTCCAAACTTGACTTCTCCTCCAGACTTAAGCACCAGGTCTTGGAACATAGACCTTCTTCCTGTCATGTGTCGTGAGCATCCAGAGTCCAGGTACCATGACATGTTGTGCCTTGTCCTTTTTGCAGCCAAGGATATCTGCAATAGGAATAATCTTATCCTTAGGTACCCACATTTTCTTGGGTCCTTTCTTGTTAGATTTTCTCAAGTTCTGATTGAACTTGGGTTTGACATTATAAGCAATAGGAGGAACAGCATGATAATTTTTAATATGAGTTTCATGATATTTCCTAGGTTGTGTCACATGCTTCTTGGTGTGTGTTATGTGAAAACTTTGTGCATGTGAAGTGTGCCTAATATCATGAGAGTGGCCATACTTGAACTGATCATACAATGGCTTGTATGTAATTTTCATTTCATCAACAGGTTCAAGTTTGTATGGGGTTTCACCCTCATAACCAATGCCAACTCTTTTGTTTCCAGATACGGCATATATCATAGAAGCTAGCTGACTTCTGCCAATACTTCTAGATAAGAACTTCCTGAAACTTAAATCATATTCTTTCAGAATATGGTTTAGACTAGGAGTGGATTTTTCATAATTAGAAGGAGATCCAACATCATTGGATAATTTTAAAAGTTTTTCTTTCAATTCAGAATTTTCCAATTCAAGCCTCTTTGTTTCAAATTCAAATAGCTTTTTCAGCTTTTTGTATTTAATACAAATCTGAGACTTGGATTCCAGAAGTTCAGTTAATCCGGAAACTAACTCATCTCTAGTAAGTTCAGAAAATACCTCTTCAGAATCTGATTCTGATGTAGATTCTGATCCGTCATCTTCTGTCGCCATCAGCGCACAGTTGGCCTGCTCATCTTCTGAATCATCTTCTGACTCATCCCAGGTTGCCATAAGACCTTTCTTCTTATGAAACTTCTTCTTGGGATTCTCCTTCTGAAGATTTGGACATTCATTCCTGAAGTGTCCTGGTTCATTGCATTCATAGCACATGACCTTCTTCTTGTCAGATCTTCTGTCATCAGAAGATTCTCCACGTTCAAATTTCTTTGAACTTCTAAAGCCTCTGAACTTCCTTTGCTTGGTCTTCCAGAGTTGATTTAGCCTTCTGGAGATCAAGGACAGTTCATCTTCTTCTTCAGATTCTGATTCTTCAGGATCTTCTTCTTTGGCCTGAAAAGCGTTAGTGCATTTCTTGATATTAGATTTTAATGCAATAGATTTACCTTTCTTTTGAGGCTCATTTGCATCCAGCTTAATCTCATGGCTCTTCAAGGCACTGATCAGCTCTTCCAGAGAAACTTCATTCAGATTCTTTGTAATCTTGAATGCAGTCACCATAGGACCCCATCTTCTGGGTAAGCTTCTGATGATCTTCTTCACATGATCAGCCTTGGTGTATCCTTTGTCAAGAACTCTCAATCCAGCAGTCAGAGTTTGAAATCTCGAAAACATCTTTTCAATGTCTTCATCATCCTCCATCTTGAAGGCTTCATACTTCTGGATTAAGGCTAGAGCTTTAGTCTCCTTGACTTGAGCATTTCCTTCATGAGTCATTTTCAAGGACTCATATATGTCATAGGCCGTTTCCCTGTTAGATATCTTCTCATACTCAGCATGAGAGATAGCATTCAGCAAAACAGTTCTGCATTTATGATGATTCCTGAAAAGCTTCTTCTGATCATCATTCATTTCCTGCCTTGACAGCTTTACGCCACTGGCATTTACTGGATGTTTGTAACCATCCATTAGAAGATCCCATAGATCACCATCTAGACCCAGAAAGTAACTTTCCAGTTTATCTTTCCAGTATTCAAAGTTTTCACCATCAAATACCGGCGGTCTAGTGTAACCATTGTTACCGTTGTATTGCTCAGCAGAGCCAGATGTAGATGCAGGTGTAGGTGTAGTCTTTTCACTTTCATCAACCATCTTTTACTGAAGCGTTTTTCTCTTCCTGAATCTTTTCTAAACACGGTTAAGTGCTTGCACCTTAGAACCGGCGCTCTGATACCAATTGAAGGATAGAAAAACACTTAGAAAGGGGGGGATTGAATAAGTGTGACTTTAAAAACTTGGACGATAAAAATAAATTGCACAATTATTTTTATCCTGGTTCGCTGTTAACGAAGCTACTCCAGTCCACCCCCGCAGAGATGATTTACCTCAACCTGAGGATTTAATCCACTAATCGCACGGATTACAATGGTTTTCCACTTAGTCCGCAACTAAGTCTTCCAGAGTCTTCTGATCACACACTGATCACTCCAGGAACAACTGCTTAGATACCCTCTAAGACTTTTCTAGAGTCTACTGATCAACACGATCACTCTAGTTACAATCTGCTTAGTTCACTCCTAAGACTTCCTAGAGTATTCTGATCAACCGATCACTCTAGTTCCTTACAACTTAATGTAATCTATTCAAGAGTTTACAAATGCTTCTTAAAAGCGATAATCACAACTGTGATATTTCTCTTAATCGTTTAAGCTTAATCTCACTAATATATTACAACAGCAATGTAGTGAGCTTTGATGAAGATGAAGATTCTGAGTTTTGATTTGAACAGAGTTTCAGCAAGTTAATTTGAATTATATTGTTCAGGATCGTTAACCTTGCTTCTCATCAGAACTTCATATTTATAGGCGTTGAGAAGATGACCGTTGAGTGCATTTAATGCTTTGCGTGTTCCGTACAGCATTGCATTTAATGTTATACGCTTTTGTCAACTACCTCGAGCCTTGTTCACGCTGTGTCTACTGACGTTGCCTTTAGTAGCTTTAACGTTCCTTTTGTCAGTCAGCGTAGTCTGCCACCTGTACTTTCTTCTGATCTGATGTTTGTGAATATAACGTTTGAATATCATCAGAGTCAAACAGCTTGGTGCATAGCATCTTCTGATCTTCTGACCTTGAAGTGCTTCTGAGCGTGATACCATCTTCTGATGCTTCAGTGCTTCTGATCTCATGTTCTTCTGATGCTTCCATAGACCCATGTTCTGATTCTGCTTCGACCATCTTCTGATGTCTTGCCAGACCATGTTCTGATGTTGCATGCTGAACCATTTGAGACACAACTTCTGAGCGCTGAATTATGCGTACTCTTTATATATATTTCCTGAAAGGGAAATTGCATTTGATTAGAGTACCATATTATCTTAAGCAAAATTCATATTATTGTTATCATCAAAACTAAGATAATTGATCAGAACAAATCTTGTTCTAACAAATCAAATCTGGATGCGAGCTCTGGCTGGGGAATAAATCCTGCTTGGGGATACCCTGGAAACTTCATAGGAGAAGAAAATTCTCGACACTCTAGGGACGTGGAGATAAAGGCAAGTCATGGAGACAACTCTAATGGGGAGTGACCAACTTGCTGGTGTAGAACGCATTCCGCTGGGGAAATCCTTGACGGACACAAGTTCTGCTGAGGATGCAAGTGAATCTCCGCTGAGGAGAGAAACTCAGTGGGGAAGATAAATACTTATGCGCAGCGATCTGCTAGGGATGTGAGAAACCCGTTGGGGATAAGGAACTTAGCATAAGAACCTTTTGTTAAGATCACTCCACTGGAGAATAAGATGACTCTCTTAGGGAAAATAGGTCAATCTGTTGGAGAGAAAAGCACTCTACTGGGGAAAGAGATGCCTTCGGGCATGGAATCTCATTAAGAGCTTGTTGGGTAATCAGATACCATCCAATCATGACTCAACTGGGGAGAATACATCCCCCCGAGGAATAATACTTCTGAAGCACGGAGACTGCATTGAGACGTGCTTTGCTGAGGAGATGAGAACCTGGAACAAAGAAAACCTCGTATGAATGTACTCAGCTTGGGAATGAGAATCTCTCACTCGGCTGGATCCGCCAATGTGCTGACATGGTGTACTCGAAAGGATGTACCTGTGAGATAAACAGATAAGAATGCCCCAGGATATGGCATGACGTCACGGGATTTCCTCACATGGAAGAGGATAGTGATGCTCACCCACAGTGGGCAAATGCAAGAGCAAACAGATTGTCAAACATATGAGCCTGAAACTTTCCAAACAAACAATGGATTCACGAGTTGACAAGCAAGAAGTGATTAGAACACCAAACAAGTATCGTTCAGAGCATCAAACAGGCATTGGTTCTCCAAGAGAGTCCCACCAGAAAGTGTGCTTAAGGGGTCAAGCAAGTGTTGACTTCAAAGGGACCAAACAGGCATTGGCTTTCATAGCGTTCTACATATTCGTATTGATTGTAAGGATGCCAATCAAGTAATGGGCTTATAGACACGTTAGGGTGTATGCGACAACCATCCGTAATTGTTGGAAATCCACGACACGAGGGTCGGAAACTCACGACTCGAGGGTCGAAAATGAAATTAAAACTCACGACTCGAGGGTCGGAAATGAGATAAACTCACGACTCGGGGGTCGGAAAGGAATCAAACTCACGACGCGAGGGTCGGAAAGGAATCAAACTCACGACTCGAGGGTCGGAAACGAGATAAACTCACGACGCGAGGGTCGGAAAGGAATCAAACTCACGACTCGAGGGTCGGAAACGAGATAAACTCATGACTCGAGGGTCGGAAATGAATCAAACTCACGACTCGAGGGTCGGAAAGGAATCAAACTCACGACTCGAGGCTCGGAAAGGAATCAAACTCACGACGCAAGGGTCGAAAAGGGATCAAACTCACGACTCGAGGTTCGGAAAGGAATCAAACTCACGACGCAAGGGTCGGAAAGGGATCAAACTCACGACTCGAGGTTCGGAAAGGAATCAAACTCACGACGCAAGGGTCGGAAAGGGATCAAACTCACGACTCGAGGGTCGGAAAGGGATCAAACTCACGACTCGAGGGTCGGAAAGGGATCAAACTCACGACTCGAGGGTCGGAAGGAATCAAACTCACGACTCGAGGGTCGGAAACGAGATAAACTCACGACGCGATGGTCGGAAAGGAATCAAACTCACGACTCGAGGGTCGGAAATGAATCAAACTCACGACTCGAGGGTCGGAAAGCAAAGGACTCACAACACGAGGGTTGAAAACTCACGACTCGAGGGTCGGAAAGCAAAGGACTCACAACACGAGGGTTGAAAACTCACGACTCGAGGGTCGGAAAGCAAAGAACTCACAACAAGAGGGTTGAAAACTCACGACTCGAGGGTCGGAAAGCAAAGAACTCACAACACGAGGGTTGAAAACTCACGAATCGAGGGTCGGAAAGCAGAGGACTCACAACACGAGGGTTGGAAATTCACGATTCGAGGGTCGGAAAGCAAAGAACTCACATCACGAGGGTTGGAAACTCACGACTCGAGGGTCGGAAAGCAAAGGACTCACAACACGAGGGTTAGAAACTCACGACTCGAGGGTCGGAAAGCAGAGGACTTCGATGTCCACATAACAGGATTCTGGTTGAGGGATACCAATAACCAACGGTTGTAACCTCTGGAAGAGATTTGAAAATTGCACTGAAATGCAAAGAGATGCCACTAAAGATTGGACTTTCAGCTTCTGACAGCTGAGGATGACGACCCTGACGGTTCTCAAGTTCATAAGTTGTTTAGCTCACACCTGAACTTTAAACTGAACACCTCATGATGAGGAAAGAATGCCACTGTATATTGCTTTGCCCTAGCCTGTAAGGACTTTGAAGAGATTCGTCTCGTAAGGACTTTCTGATATCCGTGCCTATCAAACCAACTTGCCCCAGTATCATGACTTTTGGAACTATGCCCTTAATTGACCTGCGTTGGAGGTAGCTTCGACTGTGCTTAAGTGAATGCCCCTGATTGCTCAGTGTTTTGAGAGATTCTTCGAATCTTGACCTGATTGCCTCAGATTGAGTGAAAACTTTCTCGATAAAGTATTCAAACGCTTTTGTGCTCCTGAGGGTGATCAAACTTTGAAATATTACTGCCTCTGCTCAACGGAGTAAGGAAGACAACTTGTCCTTCAGGAGGATAAAACTGTTCATCTGAAACTCATGATGGAAACTTTCTTGATGTCAAGCACTTGTTCATATGCAAAGAATGTTTATTATGAGAAATATAATTCTAATGCACAAAGTATGTTTGTCTTGAAGTTTAAAGAAACTTTTTGAAAAGATGTCGTGACATCAAATTTTTTTGAAAGAAAGATGGTGTGATACCAACTCAAGCGTTTAGCGGATCTCCTAGGAGCCAGCTTACCGTATTCTCGTGTATAGTTTGCTTTCGAATTAA
Source organism: Vicia villosa (assembly GCF_029867415.1). Taxonomy (NCBI): domain Eukaryota; kingdom Viridiplantae; phylum Streptophyta; class Magnoliopsida; order Fabales; family Fabaceae; genus Vicia; species Vicia villosa. The sequence goes on along the minus strand of NC_081181.1, from coordinate 36,165,282 downwards.
CCCTACTTCAATTAGGACTTTTAAGGGTTGTAACGTGGTCAGGTTCACGGTTTGAAAAAAAAGATTTTTAGGCTCAAAATTATTTGGTGCCCACCCCCTTCATGATGTTCTCTAGTCCTAAGTTCAGTTAACTTGACACGAGCATTCATCTTTCAAGAAGAGTTTGAGATGATTGAGAAATCAATGAAGTTTTGGACATGGCAGTCACTTTTCCTTTCATTTTGGTATCTGATCACACGACTTTGTTCTTTTGATGAGGATTTTTATTTTGTAATCCTTTTTCCGCTTTTGCTTTTCTTTTTTTTTTGTTTCCCTAACTTTTGCCTGGACAAATTCATTTGAATTTTGATTTGGATGTCCAGCAGGATGCCCTAATTTTTGCCTAAGTCACTTGTTTTCAAGTTGTTGACTTAGCGGGCTTTTTCTTTTTTTTCATTCTTTTTTCTTTTTCCCTTTCTTCCTTTTTCTTTTTTTTCTTCTTCTTCTTTTTTTTTTGAACAAGTCGTGTGATCCTGAATCTCAGATTTGTTAGAAATGATTGTGACTGCCTGAGTCTTTGATTGATGAAGAATTACCATTGTGGCATCGTCATATTTTGACCTCTTGATGTGAGGGATAAACCACAGCGGCTTTGATGTTGGTCTTGACCTCCTGATGTGAGGGATAATTTTGATGTCTCGACCTCCTGAGGTGAGGGATAACTGTTGTGGATTTGGCTTTCCTCAATCTGTTGAAAGATAGCCATTGTTGTATCTTTAGATGTGTGCTCCTGATGAATTTTGAATGCTCGATCAGGTCAACTGAATACTACCCTGCCCCTGGGTTAAAATAAGGGTTTTTTCGTATAGAAAAGAAACTCCTACTTTGAAGGCTCAGAGGGGTTAACAAGGGTTTCACTCCCTTATATCTCCAGTGTTTGGGAATTTGAAACAATGCCTGTACATCATCAACAGGGTTCTACTCAAAAGCATACCATTTGAGGTTATTGGTATTATGTTCATCATTCTCCCTTTGGAGTTGTCATGCTTTGTGTAGCAAGAGTTAAGTATCACAAAAAGAATAGAAAAACATATAAGAGCAAAAGCGAATGGAATTTTTCAAGACAGACATATCCAATGCATTATTATTATAGTTCAAAAACAAACAAGTTTTGCATGCAACAATATTGAACAAAGCAAGAACGCTTAAACATGAACATGCATGATGAATTAGGAATTGCCAACGTTGAGGAGATTCTCTCCGTATGGACTTATTGCTTCAGAAGATCCGCTGAATTGGAGGGGAACTTCAATTCTGGCCCTCAAGAGTGCATGTGATAGCCTTAGTGTCAATCAGGTCTTGAACCTTGTCTTTGAATGACTGACGGCCTTCAATCAGATAACTAAGTGCCCCATAGTGAAAAACACACCAAGTAACAGCATATGTTCCTGCAGAACACTTTAGATTACTTCCTGGAAGAAGATTCCGGAAAAGTCATACAGAAATTGTAAGTGTCCATCTTTTAGGGATTTGAGTCGTGCCAGTGGTGCATGAACTCAAGATACAAGGCGTCTTGCTTATCCCTCTCGGTCGGGAGCCCTCGAAATAGCAACTGTAGTTTGTGAATTCTTTAGGGATTTGAGTTGCCAATGATGCGAACTCAAGAACACGAAGTCTTGCTTATCCCTCGATCAGGAGCCCTAAATACAGCTGCTGAAACAGAAAACACCATCATGAATGGAGGAAACCTGTATTACTATCAGCGAACAACAATAACCTCTGCCACTTGGCCATCAAAGACATCACTTAGAAAACACAACGGCTGTTGGGAAAGAAACCTCTGGCAGTAGCAATTGCAAGTGATTCTCATGAATTACTCCTAAAGGAAGAACAAACATTCTACTTGCAGCATATGAAATGGAATTGACCGATAGGAACCATTATGAGTAAACTCAAACATCCTGTATCGAGAAAGTCTCGGACTCTTTGTACCTTAATACCTTGTAAGGCTTGACATTATGATCAGGTGCCCCGAGAATGGAAAACATCGAGTATTGTCATCGAAATCAGGAGATCTATCTGTGGTGAGAAACACCCAAAGCAGGAATCTTAAATTCCAACATGCAAGGAAGTAACTCGGATACAAGGCACTGGGAGTACATCCACTTGTTTCTCTTCCGTCTCTGTTGACAAGAAAATGCTAGCGACAAGGAAACTCCAAGAAGAGGTGAGTCGGGATATGAAGCATAACCTTGAGAATGAGAGGCGTCTCTGTAGAACACTTTTGATTACTGTTTGGAAGAAGATTCTGGCGGAGTCACACAGAATTTTGTAAGTGCTTTAGGGATTCGAGCAATGCAAATGGTGCAATGCTCAAGATAGACAAGGTCTTGCTTATCCCTCGTTCGGGAGCCCCAAGCAACTTCAAAGACTTGTAGATACTAACATCACTGAAGGATAGAAAAACACTTAGAAGGGGGGGGTTTGAATAAGTGTAGCTTTAAAAACTTGACAGATAAAAATAAATTGCACAGTTATTTTTATCCTGGTTCGTTGTTAACTAAACTACTCCAGTCCACCCCCGCAGAGATGATTTACCTCAACTGAGGATTTAATCCACTAATCGCACGGATTACAATGGTTCTCCACTTAGTCAGCAACTAAGTCTTCCAGAGTCTTCTGATCACACACTGATCACTCCAGGAACAACTGCTTAGATACCCTCTAAGACATTTCTAGAGTATTCTGATCCACACGATCACTCTAGTTACAACCTGCTTAGATAACCTCTAAGACTTCCTAGAGTATTCTGATCCACACGATCACTCTAGTTCCTTACAACTTAATGTAATCAATTCTAAGAGTATTACAATTGCTTCTTAAAAGCTATAATCACAAACTGTGATATTTCTCTTAACGTTTAAGCTTAATCTCACTAATATATTACAACAGCAATGTAGTGAGCTTTGATGAAGATGAAGATTCTGAGCTTTGAGTAGAACAGAGTTTCAGCAAGTTAATATGAGTTGTTTTGTTCAGGATCGTTAACCTTGCTTCTCATCAGAACTTCATATTTATAGGCGTTGGAGAAGATGACCGTTGAGTGCATTTAATGCTTTGCGTGTTCCGTACAGCATCGCATTTAATGTTATACGCTTTTGTCAACTACCTCGAGCCTTGTTCACGCTGTGTCTACTGACGTTGCCTATAATAGCTTTTAACGTTCCTTTTGTCAGTCAGCGTAGCTTGCCACTTGTACTTCCTTCTGATCTGATGTTTGTAAATACAACGTTTGAATATCATCAGAGTCAAACAGCTTGGTGCAAAGCATCTTCTGATGTTCTGACCTTGAAGTGCTTCTGAGCGTGATACCATCAGAACTTCAGTGCTTCTGATCTCATGTTCTTCTGATGCTTCCATAGACCCATGTTCTGATTCTGCTTCGACCATCTTATGATGTCTTGCCAGACCATGTTCTGATGTTGCATGCTGAACCCTTTGAGACAAAGCTTCTGAGCGCTGAATTATGCATACTCTTTATATATTTCCTGAAAAGGAAATTGCATTGGATCAGAGTACCATATTATCTTAAGCAAAATTCATATTATTGTTATCATCAAAACTAAGATAATTGATCAGAACAAATCTTGTTCTAACAATCTCCCCCTTTTTGATGATGACAAAAACATATATAAATGATATGAATTTGCGATCAGAAAGAGCAGACGGCAAAAGACAAATTACACAGCTATAGCATAAGCATATGAATATGTCTCCCCCTGAGATTAACAATCTCCCCCTGAGATAAATAATCTCCCCCTGAAATAAATACTCGAAGAACTTTAATAAAAGACTTCCCTGATTATTTCGGTAGAGACGATCACATAAGCTTCTGTCTTCAGAGAATTCATAGCTTCTGACTTCTGCTTCCATTGGACAGCTTCAGAACTAGAATTTCTTTAGATCCCTAGAACACTCACAGCTTCTGATTCCTGCTTCCATCTAGGACAGCTTCAGAACTTGAATTTCTTTGATCTTCAGAACATTCACAGCTTCTGATTTCTGCTTCCATTTAGGACAGCTTCAGAACTTGAATTTCTTTGATCTTCAGAACATTCACAGCTTCTGATTTCTGCTTCCCTCGGATAGCTTCAGAGCTTGAATTTCTACCAACATCACTTCATGCTAGATTTGTATCAGAATATTGTTGAATGTACCAGAGCATCATCAGAGCATCTCTACATCCTGAAATGTTACAGAACAAAAACTAAACGACAAAAGTCAGCATGAACGAGTCAGAACATAAAATGTATATTCGAACACATGATATGTATCAGAGCCATATAGGCTAAAATAATGTATCAGAGCAAATAGAATTTTGTCAGAGCAAATAGACAAATATGGATCAAATTCTATTATCAGTGCTTCTGATTCATTCTTCTTTCTTGCTTCTGATTTCTGAAGCTTGACAGCACTCAGCTTGCTTCAGTTTCCATGAGTTTATTCTTTTTACAGAATAACACTTCTTATGGTTTTGCTTCTTGTGTTTGCTTTGAAGATTCTCTTCACTTCTTTATACCTGCAAAACACTTAAACCATATAGAACTTGCAGTTCTTGTTAGAAAATGTGTGGGAGCTTTACCCAGCAACTGATAGATTAATCAAATCATTTATCATTTATCTTTCTCCCCCTTTTTGTCATATCATCAAAAAACAAAAAAGATTCAGAGACAAACAAAACGAAACACACAGAGGAAGAAGATGATTTCATTGAAGTTCAAACAGCAGGTACAGAAGTACATGAAGATAAGTAAGATCAGATGCACAAAGACAGATGCAACGAAAAGAAAGAAACAACACAGACTCAATCTAAGATGGCCCTAGCCTTGACAAGATCTTGGCCAGCATCTCTTGAACCTCATTGTTGTGTCCATCTTGCCTCACCATGAAAGCTCTATACTCAGCATTGAGTGAGCTTTGCTCATCCTGTCTCTTCTGAATTTCTTCCAGAGTCCTTGCAAGACGAGAAGATTCATCAGAAGAAGCTTCACCGCTTTCAACCACAGGAATAGCAACTGGATCTGTAGCTTCCATGGATAGATCATTTGCAGGGATTTCCTCAACAGGATCTGATTCAGCAACATGATCTTCAGCATCTGCTTCTTGCATAGAAGCATCTCCATATTCTGCAGCAGGAATTTCCGAGTCTCCATTCTCAAGTGCCTGAAGAATGGCAGCTAGATTCCTGGGAGCAGAAGGACCTTCAACTTCTGGTGGGTCAACAACTTCTGGAATGACCAAGCTTGGATCTTTCTCAGAAGGGTTTTCCCTCAGATAGTCAAAGAGAGTCTTGAAGTCTCCGAGCAGAACAGGATAATCAGGAATAAAGATAACGATATCCCTGCATGGATTTGCTTCCATTTCAGCAGCCAGTCTTGCTACTTCCAATTCATCCACAAAGGGCTTCTCCTCAGCAGCAACACAATTTCTGAGAGGATGGTAGTATATACCATTATCATCCTCCAGAAGGTAACCAGGGGCAGCAGCCACTAGTCTTTTCTGTACTCCCATTGCTTCTACTTGAAAATCCTTGCGAAATCTTCTCCAGAGATTTCTTGTAGAAACATCATCCAGACCATTTAGAAATGCATCCTTCAGAAGGTCTAGACTGCTAATCACCTCATGTCTGAAAAGTTCCAGGTAGGTATAGGGTTCAGGTTCAGGCGGATTGAAGGTGAATTTGTAGTCAGGGTAGAGAAGACAGTAAGGTTTGGATTTTCTGGTAGGTAAGGGATGGGATATAGAAGGTGGAGGTGCGGTGGATGAGGAAGAAGGGATATCTGAGAGAATGATTGATGAGGATGGAATATCAGAAATGATAGATTGAGACGAGGATGGAGTATTTGTAAAGGGAATTGGTGAGAAAGATTTATCAGAAGGAGTTGGGGGAAGAATACTTAAAGGTGTGGGGTTTAGAATGGGAGAGGAGAAGGATGATGGAGAAGGATTTGGTAAGGTGAAGTTTATTTTTGGTTCAGATGGAGGTGATTGGAAAGATGGTTTAGGGACAGAAGGAGGTGGAGTAAAAACCTGTCTGGAGATTTGTACAGAAGAAGAAGATCTGGTTCTGCGAAAGGAATCTCTGATCCTTTTATCTCTTCGTTCTTCGTTCTTCAGAGTCCACCTTGTCAGGATCATAGGTGACCCTCAACTTCTTGGCTTTCTTAGCCTCATCTTCTCGAGCTTTTCTTTTTAGCCTAGCCTTTAGTTCCTTCTGATCCTTCTTCAGAAGATCAGCCTTGGACGGAAGTACTCTGCCACGGATCCAAGCAGGATCAATATCTGATTGCTTCCTAACACAATCTTCCAGGTAAGACTTGACAACCTGATGCAGTTCTTCTTGAAACAAGGAGGCAAAACCTTCAACAGCAACTCTTCTTGAGAGAATGTCAGGAAAGCTTGGGCACACAGAAGGTACATTTTGAATGAGTTCTAATCTGAACAAATCCACACCATTAAAAATGGGACCTTGAACTACTCCAAGCAAATGGGATGCATTGAGTTTTCTGATGGAGTCCAGCACTTTGCTTTCAGTAAGAATGTCTGAAATCATTCTTCCAAACGGAATAGTCGTTCTTGAAAGATGAGGGTACTTCGCCCTTTCCTCTTCTCTTGACTCGAGGATTGAAGTCTTCAGATTCTCAAACAGAATGTGAGAGATGTTGATCTCAGTCTTTTTGCCAATGCAGAAAAGAGTGTGCTTGTGATCTGGACTGATGTAAGAAGAGGAGAGCATTCTTTTTCTGTGGTGAAGAGAACCCAGAATAATCTCAGCCCATACTCTATAAAATGGCCTCAAGGTGCCTGTGTTATTCGAGTCAATCCCAGAAGACTGAGAGATTTGTTTTTCAACTATCGACCAATCAACAGATGCATGTCGAAAACCAGACCAACCTTCTTCATCATTCAGATTGTATAGCTTCCTGATCAGTTTTTCAGAGATAACCACTTCATGCCCTAGCACGAATGAAATGATGGCAGTTGGGGTAACCGTTGCATGTACCCAGAAATCCTTCACAAGATCAGGATAAATTGGACCAACCAATCTATTAAGGTACTTGGACCATCCTTGCTCAAGGATTCTTGCATCACACTTAAAGCCATTCGCTTTAAGATTGTTTAAGTCCACAGCAGTTTCACATAAAACCTCCAAGTCCTTCGTGGGTATCAAGCAAGTTTTTAAAGGAGCATATTCATAATTTCGTAGAAGGATTTGTGAAGAAGTAAGTCTTTCTTTTGAGGAAGATGAACAAGAGGAAGAGTTCATGATGATTATGTCGTAAGATTAGAACAAAGACTAGGGTTTGAAAAAGAAAAACAGATGCAGCGAAAAAAAATGTACAGCAAAATAGAGAGAAGGAGAGAAGAATGAAGTTGAAGCGGGCTATTTAAAAGATTTGAAAAATCTTTAAATCATTTTGCATTAAATGTGAAATGACATTAGGAGAGATAGCATGGTAAATGAAATGATTTAATACAGTTACCTAGGTCGGCGTCTTTTCAACTGCACGCTTCGTACTGACCGTAGAGACACGTGTTCGTCATCAGATAATGGATGACAGGTGTGAAATATTCAATGGGCTTTACGCCTTCTGATTCCAATCACTGCTTCTGAATTGATCAGGTTTCTCTTCTGGAAACACTCCTTCTGAAATGTGCTGATATAAATCTGAATGATCTTCTGATCCATTACTTCTGATATACACAGCTTCTGGAGATTCACTTCTTTGTTCTGCAGCTTCTGATAGGACAAAACTGTATCTGCAGAAATTCTTAAGCTGCTTTGTTTCATTAGAAACAAGTTTATCATCAAACTAGATATTTATTGATTCGTCCACGATCAATGTTTCAATATTGTATATTCTGTAGCATTTAGAGCATTCAGAATAATCAAGAACGAAACATCAATGCTTTAGAAACAAACAAAACAGATGGTTCCAAGCTAATAAACTTTCTTTTCTGATCTCCTACGAATATAGTTTCTTCCACAGATTTAAGTACCAGAACTTGGAAGACAGTCCTTCTTCCCTTCAAGTGTTGAGACCAACTTGAGTCCAGGTGACATGTCATGTTGACTTTTATCTTCTTTGTCGCCAAGAGAATCTGCAAAAGAAATAGTATTTTTCTTTGGTACCCACATTTTCTTGGGTCCTTTCTTGTTAGATTTTCTCAAGTTCTGATTGAACTTGGGTTTAACATTGTAAGCAATAGGAGGAACAGCATGATAATTTTTAATGTGAGTTTCATGATATTTCCTAGGTTGTGTCACATGCTTTTTGGTGTGTGTTATGTGAAAACTTTGAGCATGTGAAGTGTGCCTAATATCATGGGAGTGGCCATACTTGAACTGATCATACAATGGCTTGTATGTGAATTTCATTTCATCAACAGGTTCAAGTTTGTATGGGGTTTCACCCTTAAAACCAATGCCAACTCTTTTGTTTCCAGACACAGCATATATCATAGAAGCTAGCTGACTTCTGCCAATACTTCTAGATAAGAACTTCCTGAAACGTAAATCATATTCTTTCAGAATATGGTTTAGACTAGGAGTGGATTTTTCTGAATCAGAAGAAGATCCAACATTATTGGATAATTTTAAAAGTTTTTCTTTTAATTCAGAATTCTCCAACTCAAGCTTCTTTGTTTCAAATTCAAATAGCTTTTTCAGCTTTTTGTATTTGAGACTAATCTGAGACTTGAATTCCAGAAGTTCTGTTAGACCGGAAACTAACTCATCTCTAGTAAGTTCAGAAAATACCTCTTCAGAATCTGATTCTGACGTAGATTCTGATCCGTCATCTTCTGTCGCCATCAGCGCACAGTTAGCCTGCTCATCTTCAGAGTCTGAATCATCTTCTGACTCATCCCAGGTTGCCATAAGACCTTTCTTCTTATGAAACTTCTTCTTGGGATTTTCCTTCTGAAGTTTTGGACATTCATTCTTGAAGTGTCCAGGCTCATTGCATTCATAGCACATGACCTTCTTCTTGTCAAATCTTCTGTCATCAGAAGATTCTCCACGTTCAAATTTCTTTGAACTTCTGACGCCTCTGAACTTCCTTTGCTTGGTCTTCCAGAGTTGATTTAGCCTTCTGGAGATCAAGGACAGTTCATCTTCTTCTTCAGATTCTGATTCTTCAGGATCTTCTTCTCTAGCCTGAAAAGCGTTAGTGCATTTCTTGATATTAGATTTTAATGCAATAGACTTACCTTTCTTTTGAGGCTCATTTGCGTCCATCTCTATTTCATGGCTTCTCAAGGCACTGATAAGCTCTTCCAGAGAAACTTCATTCAGATTCTTTGCAATCTTGAATGCAGTCACCATAGGACCCCATCTTCTGGGTAAGCTTCTGATGATCTTCTTTACATGATCAGCCTTGGTGTATCCCTTGTCAAGAACTCTCAATCCAGCAGTAAGAGTTTGAAATCTTGAAAACATCTTTTCAATGTCTTCATCATCCTCCATCTTGAAGGCTTCATACTTCTGGATTAAAGCGAGAGCTTTAGTCTCCTTGACTTGAGCATTTCCTTCATGAGTCATTTTCAAGGACTCATATATGTCATAGGCCGTTTCCCTGTTAGATATCTTCTCATACTCAGCATGAGAGATAGCATTCAGCAAAACAGTTCTGCATTTATGATGATTCCTGAAAAGCTTCTTCTGATCATCACTCATTTCTTGCCTTGTCAGCTTTACGCCACTGGCATTTACTGGATGTTTGTAACCATCCATCAGAAGATCCCATAGATCACCATCTAGACCAAGAAAGTAACTTTCCAGTTTATCTTTCCAGTATTCAAAGTTTTCACCATCAAATACCGGCGGTCTAGTATAACCATTGTTACCGTTGTGTTGCTCAGCAGAGCCAGATGTAGATGCAGGTGTAGACTTTGCAGTTTCATCAGCCATCTTTTACTGAAGCGTTTTTCTCTTCCTGAATCTTTTCTAAACACGGTTAAGTGCTTGCACCTTAGAACCGGCGCTCTGATGCCAATTGAAGGATAGAAAAACACTTAGAAAGGGGGGGTTTGAATAAGTGTAGCTTTAAAAACTTGACAGATAAAAATAAATTGCACAGTTATTTTTATCCTGGTTCGTTGTTAACTAAACTACTTCAGTCCACCCCCGCAGAGATGATTTACCTCAACTGAGGATTTAATCCACTAATCGCACGGATTACAATGGTTCTCCACTTAGTCAGCAACTAAGTCTTCCAGAGTCTTCTGATCACACACTGATCACTCCAGGAACAACTGCTTAGATACCCTCTAAGACATTTCTAGAGTATTCTGATCCACACGATCACTCTAGTTACAACCTGCTTAGATAACCTCTAAGACTTCCTAGAGTATTCTGATCCACACGATCACTCTAGTTCCTTACAACTTAATGTAATCAATTCTAAGAGTATTACAATTGCTTCTTAAAAGCTATAATCACAAACTGTGATATTTCTCTTAACGTTTAAGCTTAATCTCACTAATATATTACAACAGCAATGTAGTGAGCTTTGATGAAGATGAAGATTCTGAGCTTTGAGTAGAACAGAGTTTCAGCAAGTTAATATGAGTTGTTTTGTTCAGGATCGTTAACCTTGCTTCTCATCAGAACTTCATATTTATAGGCGTTGGAGAAGATGACCGTTGAGTGCATTTAATGCTTTGCGTGTTCCGTACAGCATCGCATTTAATGTTATACGCTTTTGTCAACTACCTCGAGCCTTGTTCACGCTGTGTCTACTGACGTTGCCTATAATAGCTTTTAGCGTTCCTTTTGTCAGTCAGCGTAGCTTGCCACTTGTACTTCCTTCTGATCTGATGTTTGTAAATACAACGTTTGAATATCATCAGAGTCAAACAGCTTGGTGCAAAGCATCTTCTGATCTTCTGACCTTGAAGTGCTTCTGAGCGTGATACCATCAGAACTTCAGTGCTTCTGATCTCATGTTCTTCTGATGCTTCCATAGACCCATGTTCTGATTCTGCTTCGACCATCTTCTGATGTCTTGCCAGACCATGTTCTGATGTTGCATGCTGAACCCTTTGAGACAAAGCTTCTGAGCGCTGAATTATGCATACTCTTTATATATTTCCTGAAAAGGAAATTGCATTGGACCAGAGTACCATATTATCTTAAGCAAAATTCATATTATTGTTATCATCAAAACTAAGATAATTGATCAGAACAAATCTTGTTCTAACAATCACGACCAGGTGCCCAGAATAGAACTCACACCTAGTGTCATCGTTATCAAGCATAGAATTTGTAGACATCCACACAGTATGGAGCTTAACCAGTTGCAAATAAAGCAAGCATGGAAGCAAATAAGCATAAGACATGAGAATCATATTGATTTGTCTTTCGGTCCTCTTTTGTCGAGAGCATACCCCTTGAATTCCTGAGAGAAAGGAGATTAGCTGCTAACGAGGAGCTTCTGATACCGCAAGGTTGTGGAAGAGATCTACAAAGTTCTCCTCGAGTTTTTCTTACTAAGAGTCCTTGAGCATGGGTCATAACTTGCATGTCTTCATAAACAACCCCAACTGAGCTTTCACCTTGGCAAACTCCCCACAAAGTTGTTCCATGACTAATCTTTGAACACACAATAAGAACAAGTCAAGTCTCTGAGTCTGGTGAGAGAATACCAAGTCTGAATAAGAGATCCTCGATCCTGAACACCTGTTATGCATGAAAGGTATGAGGTGCATGATATGCGTGCAATGCCATGTTCATTCAATTTCCAAGGAATCCTCATGTTTTGATTTTTTTAGCAAGAGATGGAAAAGCTCAACACGCGGCTTAAAGATATGATTCCTTGGAAATGAAAGGAACATGTATGCTAGTTATGCTAGTTATTTTTTGTACATCATTTTTTTGGAAAAGTAAATATGCAATGATGCAAGGTGGAGGAAACCATAAATACTGGATATATCTGGGATACCGAGAAATCACACGGCACCGGTTCAAAGGTTCGGCACCAATTCGGAACTCCCCGTAGATCACGGGACACAATCAATAGAATCAGAACCATGGTCACCATCACAGAAATGAAACCACTCGAACGAGAACCAAAGTAACCCTTGAACAAGAACCACGGTAACCCACGAACGAGGATAGAGGTAACCCTCGAACAAGAACAGCGGTAACCCACGAACGAGAACCAAAGTCACCATCAATGTACCTGTTAAGCAATGATTGATTCCCGCCCCACTCACGGGTAAATCTAGGCCAAGGTAGGTCGAAAAGCCAACAGAGGATTGAATGTAGGCGTTATCATACGATATTGCCTCATTCCACCAAGCTCTGCCCGTGGATACGTGATCAGATCAATCAGGCATACGCCTTCTGTCCGTCACGGCCACTCTAGTCCTAGTTCCTAAGGTATCACTCATGACCGGGGTATTGGGTCTTTTACCTCTTGAAACACCCATCCACAGACAGAAATCCAGACAGTCCAGAATATGATGCAGAAAAGTAAAAGCGCACATAGAATGCAATGCAAACAGGCAAATATGCAAAGCGGTAAAAACACCCAAGGATAAACACACAAGCGCTAGGATCGACTCGCTAAGTCTGGACCCGCAATAGGTCGAGACGTCCCCAGCAGAGTCGCCAGCTGTCGCTACCGCGAAAATTAACAGAGTCGCCACTAACATATTTATCCTAAAAAGGAAGGGAATGCCAGCAAACCACAAAACAAAACAACGGTCTCACGAGCAGAGAAAAAGGGTAAGGGAGTCGGTTACACGAGGGGAAGGTATTAGCACCCCTCGCGCCCATCGTACTCGATGGTATCCACACTTGTGTCTAAAACTATGGGTGTGTAAGTAAACTGCGCTAATCTGGACTAAAATGCATGCAGAATGTAGGGAAAAGAAAGGATTGTGCTCGCACGGGCCCTACCCCGCTGCCTACGTATCCTTTTTGAGGAATCAGAGGTACCGTAACTCGGCTAACTAGTTTCTTTTTATTTTGTGTTTTTTAGGTGAACAAGTTACATTCACACTCCGCTGCTCGACCTTTGGAGACTTATGCTTGCGAATGGAGCGGAAATAACAAGCTCTTAAGAAAAGAAAATCAAAGAGTGTGGTTTGTGTTTTAAAGAATGCATGAGGAAGACCTAAGCTAAGGGGGAAAGCTTGCTACCTAATGTTATCATACAAAGGGTACAAGTCTAAGCTAAACTAGCAACCTACGAGGGAAAAGGGAAGCAAACAATAAGCATATAAACGAGCATCCACTCGTAAAGCAAACAAACCAACGGCGCTGACCGAATGGTAGAAAAGCGGTCCCACCATAGCCAAGGGGAGAAACTCAACCCAAGTCAACCAAGCATTAGACCTCGCGAAAATGATCGGGCCATAGACAAGAGGAGCGAGTCCCTCTCAGCAACCAAGCCGTCACGGAGCGTAAAGGAAAACGATGCGTGCGTACACCGAGCGTCAACGTCGAGCAACGCGAGCTATAAGAAAGGCGGGGGTCCGGCTGCATGAACCCTTTTCCAGACATACTCGATAACAAGATCTTGTGCAGGTTCAGAAGCGAGCAACGCAAAGCGTGCGCATACTGAACAGACTCGATGAGACTAGGCGGGGGTTGATTGCTAACCCTTTTTTGCATGCCTTCCATGAGGACTTAACGGAGTGCCATATAGGACTTATTACACCGTGACTCCCTGCCGCAAAGCACAAATATAAACACACCAACAAAAACAGAGCCTCTTTCGAGGACTTGGCCAGATGCATGTCTAAGTCCTACTTCTCATGTTAAAGGATGATGCAAGAAAGCGATAAAGTGCGAGAAAGAATAAAATGAAACGGAATCAATACCAAACGGATGATGATCCGTAAACTAAAGCGAAGAGAGCAAAGAAATTAGGATCCCGCGAGCGAGCTAGCAAAGCAAAAGCAAATAGTCAGCACACCGATTAGCCATGAAAGCACACAAAGGTCGACATGCGCGTCGAGCACAATCACAATACTTGCTAAAGTTTTTTTGCCTCTAAGTCTGTTGTAGCCGGGTAGTACATATGTTGTAACCGGTTACAGCGTTCAAAACTTCAAATTCTTTGTTAACGTTACATGGTGTAACTGGGTAACCTATATGCGGTAACCGGTTACACATGAAACAGTAGCAGAAATTCCGAAGCATTTCTTTTGAAATCTTTGTACCTTTATGTATTAAACCATTGCACTCCTTCATGATTTAATACTCATCTGTAAAGGTGTATAGAGGCTATACAAACTCTTTTATTTCAGATTTCAAAATACCTCTTTCATCTACAATTCAAATTACTTAAAATCTCTTTATCTTTCAAAATTTACAAGTGTTTTATATCAGAATTTTTAGTGAAACTTTCTGCACTTAATTTTCATTGAAAATTATTCTAAGTTTTATCTTATACATTGTGAATACTTGTATACCATTATTGGGAACTGTTTGCTTGAAAGAGAAGATCAATCAAGTGATTGATATATTATATAATACTTCAAAACTCTTCTAAAAATTCAGATTAAGTTTGTTGTAACCTTGCTGTCCAGGATTGTTGGAAGCAAGAGAGTCACTTTGAGAGGATTGTTCTCCTAGTGGACTTAGTGTAAAATCTAAGATGATTGTTCTTGGTCCAAGAGGATTGTTCTTGGTGTTTTTGTTTTGTCTTGTACAAGTTATCAACTATAATGAAATCTCTTACCGCGTAAAGGGACTGGAGTACTCTCGGATTGTGAGGGAAACCATGATATATCCTTGTGTCATTTATTTTTATGCACTTTACTTCTTTCTTAATCTCACCATAAACCAAAAAAATAATTTCATCTTCACTAGAAACCGATAAAATTTTAAAGAGTCTAATTCACCCCCTGTTAGGCGAACTTCGTACTAACATAATTCCTGTGATTTCTAGTAATCTTAAACAATTATGAATTTAAAACAAAAAATACAAAATTTGTTAAATGACTGTCTATTTACTACAATAGAAATTAATTTGTCAATTTGTAAATGATAGTCACTTTTCTAACAATAGAAATTGATTTGTCTAGTTGTTATTGATAATCACTTTACTAATCGCAAAAATTGATTTGTCAAGTTGTAAATGATAATCACTTTATTAACAATAGAAATTGATTTGTCTAATTATAAATGATAGTCACTTTATTAACAATAGAAATTGATTTGTCTAGTTGTAAATGATAATCACTTTATTAACAATAGAAATTGATTTGTCTAGTTGTAAATGATAGTCACTTTACTAACAATAGAAATTGATTTGTCTAGTTGTAAATGTTAATCACTTTATTAACAATAGAAATTGATTTGTCTAGTAGTAAATGATAGTCACTTTACTAACCATAGAAATTGATTTATCTAGTTGTAAATGATAGTCACTTTATTAAAAATAGAAATTGATTTGTCTTGTCGTAAATAATAGTCACTTTACTAAAAATAGAAATTGAATTTTCTAGTTGTAAATGATAACAATAGAAATTGATTTGTCTAGTTGTAAATGATAGTCACTTTATTAACAATAGAAATTGATTTGTCTAGTTGTAAAGTGAATATCATTTAACCTGAAGGGACTTAGATTTGAGACCTCATAGGTAAAAATTTATGTACAGAATTTGTTAATATTAGTAGAAATCATGGAAATTACTTGTCATGGATTTACATTGGGCTAGTGGTAAAGACACATAGATGTATTTTAAAGATCATGGGTTTGATTCCTTATAAGAAATAATTTTAGTTTTTTTAATATTATTACTTCATAATTGTTTAAAAATGAAATTAAAATTAAAAATCAATTTAGTATTTAAAAATTAAAAATTAAAAAATAAAATCCAACGTGACACTCCAGTCACGATTTAAAATTATGAAAAAAACCCGATTTAAAAATAGGAAAATACCGATTTAAAAAAATATTAGTAGAAAGACTAATATAATTCTGTTAAATTTTATAAGAGATTAAGTTGAATCTATTTTTTTCGTGAGGGACTAATTTTACTTTGTGTAATATTTGTGAAGGACCAAAGTAGGGCACCACTCAAAACATTTTATATATAAATAAGTCGAACCATAAATTTAAATCTAAAAATCAGTTCTTAAATCAAGATGTCAAATTTTCAAGTTCAAACTAAAATCAATTTTAATAATAAAATCAATTCTATTTAAAACAATAAAACCTATCAAAATCAATTCTATTCGTTTCTTATTATATTTTGTGAAGTGCTCCTAGATGAGACATAACTTAAGAAATTAAGTGCGAGTGTGCATGACAAGAGGTTAAAAGTGAAAGTTTTTTGTTTTTACGAGAAGTGCATAAAAGGGTCAAACTAAATATCATATCATCAAAACATGTTCTTACGAGAAGTCCCAAAAATTAAGGCAACTTGTTTTACAAAGAAAAAAAGAAAAGAATTCTTTGTCACCTAACATGAAAACACCTTTACATTAAGTAAAAAAACAAAAAACCCTAATATTACACAGATTTAGCCAAACTGTAACTTTGAAGAGTTGTTAGGTTTATGGAGCAACCAGCAATTAATTACTTGTTGTGTATAGGACGGCGTCTTTTGACACGATTGTAATCCATAGTAAAGTATTGTGATGGATCTTCTTCTGACTCCATCCACTCTTGTCTTGTTCCTTTCTTACCTACTTCCATCTTTTGCTTTTTCTTGTTTTCTTTCCCTGTAATGTTCCACAATTTCGTAAACATGTTTTGACATTATGTATAAAATGTTTATTGGTATGTATATAAGTATAGGTATGAGTGAAAGAACTAGTTCGGTCATTTAGACATATCCGTTATGTCTGTATTTTTTCTCGAAGCGCAGGTTAAAGTTTTAGAGATGTACTTTTTAATATGTTGGTTTCGCTCTGCTTCATTTTCTTTGAACTTTTGCATGCGCAAATATTAACAAGTCTATTTTACAATTTTTAATTTTTAAAAGTTCATAAACCGCATGTCCGTTCGTCCTCATTTCTTTCCTGGACGAACTAAGATTTTAGACTCACATCATCTAATATATCCGCCCGTTTATTTTTTTCGGGCTTTTGCGACGCAAAGATTAACAAGCATTTTTCAAATTTTAGCTTAGGATGCAAGGTCCACATGTCCGTCTCATACTCATTTTGCGGGGCGGACAAAAGTTTTAATCCCGCATCCTCAACTATATTTGACTCGTCTTCATTTTCACCCGCTCCAACTTTTTTTAGAAACTTTGCATGAAAGATTTAAACGGGGCGGACGGACAAACTGATTTGCCACAAGTATAGGGCATAATTTCTTTTTTCTTTTTATAAAATTTTAACTTTGTTTGAAAAAAAAAAAAGAACTTTTGTTTACCCTTTATTTGATAAAACCTAGCTTTATTTTGTGCACCAACAAGGATGGGTAAAGAGATACCTAATACTTGATAAGCTTTTATGATATGAAAAATGGCATGAACAAAAGCTAACTTCCAAACAAAATATTTTGCATTCAAAGCATTGATTGATCAGTATTTCTAGTAACTATAACATAGTTTGATTATTACCTGCAGGAAGCGAATCTTTCTTCTTGTGTGATTCAAGATCTCTAGCTTTATCAGATTCTTTAACCTACTTATAAATAGGAACATATAGTCAGAAATAAATTATAGCATAAATGATGAAAATAATAATGATGACAAAAGAAGCTTCTTCATATTTATGTATTACCTTTTTGGTGAATATTAGCTTCCTATGCAGTACTGGTAGATAAATCTTCTGGCGTGCATTTAATATTCCTATATAATATTCAGTTAGGGTAGAGCAAATTAATTACAGCAAGAAATTCATCAAAATGTTAAAAGCTTATATATATATATATATATATATATATATATATATATATATATATATATATATATATATATATGCAAACACGAAAATAAATAAACAGACAGATAGACAGATAAACCGAGAAATAGATGTATTGATGGTGTGGTGTGCTTACCTTGATGCTGAATAGTTGTATGTGATTGAGTTTGTAAAGAAGAGACAGTTGGTTGTAGAGAAGAGAAGAAAAGGATCAGAAAAGTGATTATTTTTATAAGCTCCATTTTTATGCTGAGAGGATGCATGAGGTACTTTTCTTAAGCATGTGAGTTTAACTTATATATATACACGACCACGCATGGAAAAGAGAGAGTCAACACAAAACACAAAATGCAGAGTTCCAAAACAACAAGTACAAAGAAATTTTTTAATATTCATTCATTTACTTTATAGGAGGTTTCACACAATTTGGGTTGGTTTTTCACCTAATATGTAGGGCCCTCGGTTTATGACTTTCTGTTTATACGATGTTTATCCCAATTCATCAACCATGTATTCAAATTTACACTCATACTCTAGATTCAAAAGTGGCTATATTACATAGGGGCAGTTTGTTTCAGCTTTAAAAAAATGGATTTTTCTTTGTATTTTTGAAAATAAATTTTTTAAAACTATTTTTCAATATTACAAGTTTTTTTATATTCGTTTTTTCTAAAATGAAACATTAATTTTGACATCTTATAACATAAACATACATAATTGAAGACCAAAAATTAGTCAAAATCATAATTTTTTTCAAAAAATTGTATTTCAAAAATGATTTTTATGAAAATCTATTTGAAATAGCTTCAAAATTAAGTTATTTTTTGAAATTTTGATATCCAAATTTTTTGACAATATATAGATGAAATACCTAAAATCACATTTTAAGAATAACTATTCAAACAAAATTTTCATTTGAAGTTTTTATAAAAAGTTTTTTTGTAAAAATTTTTTCACAAAATTTGATAACACTATAAAAAACATTTTTATTTAAAGCCAAAACAAACGGGCCAATATTCATTTTAAGCTTTCATCATCATGTTAGTTTTATTTACCTTATTTTGTTGTTGGGTTCTGTTTGTATTCTGTTTTATAATTTAGATATTTGAAGTGCATTTAGTATTAACCAACAAAATGAGTTAGTTTGTGATATTATCATTTAAAATAAACTTGGTTGTAAATTCAACAACATAAAGTAGAATAATGGCAATTAAATATAAGATTTAAATTAGAATACATTTAGAATTTATGTGTAGAAAAAATTATCAATCAATTCAAAGATTAAAGATAAAAAGAGTAGATGATTTAAACACTAATATTATTAATCTAAGTTCATCTACACATATAAGAACCCTTCTATCAACTCCCCTTCATTCAATGTTCAATAATTTCTACTTTAGAATATAATATAATAGAAAAAGTTTAGATCTATTTCTAACTAACTCTTATCACGAAACAATATTAAAATTTTTAGAGTGAGTTTTGCCATCTATTGTGATTATTTCTGATTCGAAAAATTAGTCTATGAAGTTGAGGGCAAATGATATCCAATTTTTATCAAAAAATGATTAGTAACAATCCAAAATATTTACAATGTGTTTTTCAAACCCACAAACCTCACCAAAAAACACTAGGATCTGTTTTTGCTTTATCACTGTCTTTATCTTCCTTTTAATTTTTTCAAAAAAAAAGATTTGAAGTTGTTATTGTTAGACGATAGGAATGGTCTAGAGGGGGGTGAATAGACCACCTTTTTCGACTTAAGAAAATTTTAGCTTTTTGAAACGTGACTTCCCTAAATCACTTAATCGTCTAAGAGCGATTATGTTATAGGGGACCGGATATGTGCACTAAACCGAACGGATGAAAATGTCAAGTAATGAATTACGTTTTAACGAATATCTCAGTTGAATCAATTTCACGCTATATGGTATATTACTCACAATGAACGTTTTCACTAAAATTTGAACAAAAATTTGATTGAGTAATTTTATCGAACACTTGGTGATCGATATTTTACCTAACCTTAGTGTTTGTTCAACAATGGAAATAAACGAAAACAAATGGAAATACAATAAAGTAAAAGCAATAAGGAACACGATATTTGTTTAGGCAGTTCCTCTATCGTCCTCGCAGGAGTACGTCTGCCCCTAATTTCAAATGAAATTAGGAAAGTTTTATTAGATTGCAAAATGTTTAACAAGGATAGAAAGTACCAATCACCAACTACACACATGCAGTAAAATTGAATACAATTCGATCCTCCCCTTTATTCAAGTTGAATCAAGTCAATGTCTAAGATCTTCACGATCAAGACCCCGATCGTTCCTTTCTCAATCCTCCAGTTGTAGCAAGTGATAACACGATTTTATATCGTATATTTAGCCTGAAATCCATAGATATTTATAGCATTTTCCGTTTATTATATTGATTTATTATGATATTACGCGAGTTTTTGCTTTGTTTCAGGTTTTACGCTCTTATTATGACTATTTGTGAAAAGGAGAAGAAATGGAGCTAAAACGACCACTATTTATGCCTAAAAGATGAAAAATGGGTGCTAAAGTAAAAAGGGAGTGCAAATAAGGCCCAAATATGCTAAAGAAGACCCAAAGGCCCAAAGGAGACGAACCAGCCCACGGAAGATCAAATGTGCGTGGC
Organism: Vicia villosa; assembly: GCF_029867415.1. NCBI lineage: Eukaryota > Viridiplantae > Streptophyta > Magnoliopsida > Fabales > Fabaceae > Vicia > Vicia villosa. The sequence continues at coordinate 36,144,743 of NC_081181.1, read as the reverse complement.
CCAAACCACACAAGCAAGTGGAGACGCACGTCTCCACGTCTCATTGGCCACGTCAGCAAAAGGGAGACGCACGTCTCCAGCCCCCTACATTCTCTCCACTTGAGACGCACGTCTCAAGTCTTCAACGAAGCTTCCCCAAGAATCGGAGACGCACGTCTCCAAGTCCAAGTCTGCTGGAGCTCCTCTTTTCATGCAATCCAACTGCAAAGCCTCGCCTATAAATAGAGGCAGATACTTCACTTCAACCTGTCCGATTTCCTGCTAACGAAGTGCTGCCGAAATTGTACCGTGCATTATATTTTCTGCTTTCCTTTAATTCAAACAGTTATTTTCTCATAACGATTTCTACACCGGAAATTGTTGAGAATCTTTTATAAATCTAGCCTTACGTTAGATTTATCGCCTTTTATTTTCCTTGTTTTATTTTCCGTCCGTTTAAATTCCGAAGAACGATCCAGCCAACCTGTGGTGGAAGTTCAGTACTCGAAGATTCAGTTTCAATTTATTTAATTCAGGTTTAATATTTACTGCCTTTATTCATATATTTATTTGCATGATATATTATATGCCAATTACCATGCCTTTTATTATAAACCAAATTAATTCATGCATGCTTAACTGTATTAATATGTCTGGCTAAATTACTAAGGTATCGGTATGTAAAGTAAGTTAACCGTAGGGATCCGAAATAAATTGGACTAATTATGTTTTGTTAATTATCACCTGTTTTTGGTTTGTATGTCTAATTTAATGAGTAAGTCTTAAGAACAAAAGAGCGAAAGTTTGAGATCTTAAGACGGTCAAAGGTTAAAATCAATAGAGCGAAAGTTTGAGATCTTTAACTGGATAGTAGACATAGGACATTAGTTTTAAGGATGGCGAAAGCGTATTAAAACTAATTAGAACTTATTTATTTTCAAAAATTGTTTTTACACCCGAGCGGGATGGCGAAAGCGTACGTTAGGGATATTAGCATGTTCCGAGTCAACAGAGCGAAAGTTTGAGATTAGGAGATTTAAATAGATAACAACTTCATAAAACAGGCATTTTATTAATTACGTTGTTTCCAAAAAGCTTTTCTAAAATCTAATGGGATGGCGAAAGCGTACATTAGGATTAGGATAGTAATCCAAATCAACAGAGCGAAAGTTTGAGACGAGGATTTTTAACCAATTGAATTAGTAAAGATTTTTAATCGAATTATGCAAAAGCCAATGGACCTTCGGATCACCTTAAGTTAAACGAAATACATGCTGATATCTGTCTTTTATTATATTCTTTATTTCTCACAATCACTTTCCCTTAGGAACAATCGAAATATTAGTAGCCCTAGCTTTACATATTAACCTTAGATAACGGTAGATCGATTCATAGTCCCTGTGGATTCGATATCTTTTAAAACTACACGACACGAATGTGCACTTGCAGTCATCAGATTAATAGACACGTAAAGTCGCGATCAAGTTTTTGGCGCCGTTGCTGGGGACTATTTAAGTCGATATCGTAACTCACTGTTACACCGTAGAGACTAGGGAAATTCTTTCCTTTCTTTCTGAACGATTGTATGCCAAATACTCGTTCACAAGGAGGAGATTTAATACAACGAATTAACGAGATCGAACGTTTCATTATCGTCAAACGTCGAGCTCGCAATCTTCCCGAAGTAGCACCAATTCCGATTAATCAGGAATTGACTTTTACTGATCAAATTAATCAAATCACCCCAAAGTTAGAGATGGCTGCTCTTCGTCCTCTTAGAGACTATGCCGCTCCTTCGCGCGCTGAACCGCATTCAAGTATCGCACTACCTGCGATTGAGGCAAACAATTTCGAACTGAAACCTTCGTTGGTCCAAGTTGTTCAACAGAATCAATTCTCTAGAAGCCCTGCAGATGATCGCGACTTTACGTGTCTATTAATCTGATGACTGCAAGTGCACAGTCGTGTCGTGTAGTTTTAAAAGATATCGAATCCACAGGGACTATGAATCGATCTACCGTTATCTAAGGTTACTATGTAAAGCTAGGGCTACTAATATTTCGATTGTTTCTAAGAGAAAGTGATTGTGAGAAATAAAGAATATAATAAAAGACAGATATCAGCATGTATTTCGTTTAACTTAAGGTGATCCGAAGGTCCATTGGCTTTTGCATAATTTGATTAAAAATCTTTACTAATTCAATTGGTTAAAAATCCTCGTCTCAAACTTTCGCTCTGTTGATTTAGATTACTATCCTAATCCTAATGTACGCTTTCGCCATCCCATTAGATTTTAGAAAAGCTTTTTGGAAACAACGTAATTAATAAAATGCCTGTTTTATGAAGTTGTTATCTATTTAAATCTCCTAATCTCAAACTTTCGCTCTGTTGACTCGGAACATGCTAATATCCCTAACGTACGCTTTCGTCATCCCGCTCGGGTGTAAAAACATTTTTTGAAAATAAATAAGTTCTAATTAGTTTTAATACGCTTTCGCCATCCTTAAAACTAATGTCCTATGTCTACTATCCGGTTAAAGATCTCAAACTTTCGCTCTATTGAGTTTAACCTTTGACCGTCTTAAGATCTCAAACTTTCGCTCTATTGTTCTTAAGACTTACTCATTAAATTAGACATACAAACCAAAAACAGGTGATAATTAACAAAACATAATTAGGCCAATTTATTTCGGATCCCTACGGTTAACTTACTTTACATACCGATACCTTAGTAATTTAGCCAGACATATTAATACAGTTAAGCATGCATGAGTTAATTTGGCTTATAATAAAAGGCATGTTAATTGGCATATAATATATCATGCAAATAAATATATGAATAAAGGCAGTAAATATTAAACCTGAATTAAATGAATTGAAACTGAATCTTCGAGTACTGAACTTCCACCACAGATTGGCTGGATCGTTCTTCGGAATTTAAACGGACGGAAAATAAAACAAGGAAAATAAAAGGCGATAAATCTAACGTAAGGCTAGATTTATAAAAGGTTCACAACAATTTCCGGTGTAGAAATCGTTGTGAGAAAATAACTGTTTGAATTAAAGGAAGGCAGAAAATATAATGCACGGTACAATTTCGGCAGCACTTCGTTAGCAGGAAATCGGACAGGTTGAAGTGAAGTATTTGCCTCTATTTATAAGCGAGGCTTTGCAGTTGGATTGCGTGAAAAGAGGAGCTCCAGCAGACTTGGACTCGGAGACGTGCGTCTCCGATTCTTGAGGAAGCTTCGTTGAAGACTTGAGACGTGCGTCTCAAGTGGAGAGAATGTAGGGGACTGGAGACGTGCGTCTCCCTTTTGCTGACGTGGCCAATGAGACGTGGAGCCGTGCGTCTCCACTTGCTTGTGTGGTTTGGGCCACGCACATTTGATCTTCAGTGGGCTGGTTCGTCTCCTTTGGGCCTTTGGGTCTTCTTTAGCATATTTGGGCCTTATTTGCACTCCCTTTTTACTTCAGCACCCATTTTTCATCTTTTAGGCATAAATAATGGTCGTTTTAGCTCCATTTCTTCTCCTTTTCACAAATAGTCATAATAAGAGCGTAAAACCTGAAACAAAGCAAAAACTCGCGTAATATCATAATAAATCAATATAATAAACGGAAAATGCTATAAATATCTATGGATTTCAGGCTAAATATACGATATAAAATTGTGTTATCAAATTCCCCCAGACTTGAACCTTTGCTTGTCCTCAAGCAAAATAACAAGATAAAGGTAGGAGGACAGCGGAATGAAATATGCTTCCACCACGTCGTTCGGTCATACTCAGCTACGTAGTGTTCTTGTTTGAAGATAATGTTCCAGATCCTAGCAATAAACTTATAGTAGCGACACTAGACAACTCCCAGTATGCATACCAATCCGAATCATGCCATTATAGCTCGACCTTGATTCGTCATCATGTTTTACCCTTTTCATTCGCGCGTAATCACATTAAGCCCATTATCTTGACACGCACATAGCAGAGTAGTCGGTTAGTGACTATGATCCTTCTTATGGAGTTCTGGCACAATTATGTGGTATACTCCTTAGCGCTCATTTGTAGATCGCGGGGAATCGGACAATAGTCCCTCCTACCAAGTTCAGTACCAGATGACTTCTGAACCAATCAACAATGAGTTTTTAAATTAAATTTTTTTTATTTGAGATTTGCGACCGTTAGGTTAAATGATCTTGTGAGGATCATCTTACTTAGTAGGCACATTTCTTATTACGGTTAAGCACATAATTATTATTATGAGGATCATACACTTATATTCATCGACTCTCTGCGTAGTTTGTATCTAAGACGGTGCCGACTGTTGGAATAAACTACTAAAGGTTACTTCAAAAATTAAAGTCGATGGTTTCGGTATAAAGGGTATTCAAATCGGTTACGCATACTTGGGGGTTTTAGAGTGTTGGGACAATAAGGGTATTGACTTGAATCTAAGTCAATTTCTATGCATTTGTTGTTTGAGTAGCTTCGTATTTCTCGAACGTGTGGGGTTTTGCATTTATCGTTTGGGAGCAAAAATTTTGTTATGGCTCAAGAAAATGGAAGAAATTGAAATAACTACGGAATTATAAAGATAAGACTTGAAATTCCATAAATATTCTTTATTGAATTGGAAAAACATTACAAGGAAGGGAAATAAACTAAAAGGAAAGGAAATAAACTAAAAGGAAATAAAACTAAAGCAAGTAATACGACTCCCCCAGACTTAAACGATGCAGTGTCCTCAATGCATGAGAACTACTCCTCAGTGTTGCGGTTGCGAGAACTGCTTGCGCCTCTTGTACGAACACGGCGACGTCTATCAGTAGGAGAGCCACTCTCACGAATGTTAAGATCATGCAATTGTGTAGCAATTTCAGTGTATTGGCCTTCGTTCCTAATAGCATAGTCACAGTGCTCTTGTTGTATCTCTCGAATAAGCCTCAGTGTTTCATTTTGGTTTGTCTGCATAGCTTGAAGAAGGTGGTCTTGTCGTTGAATTGCAGCATACATGGCATCAAGAGTGATAGGCGGAGGGTTGTTTTGAGGAGGTTGGTTAACATCAGCTTGTTCGTGGTTGAGTTCTTCTTCATTTGCATCCATAGGTTCATTAGGATGTTCAGGTTGGTTGTCTTGAGGATTGTCTTCAATAAGCCTCCAACGCTGAACATAACGGATGTTGATTCTTTCTGGGCATGGAAGGACGACATAAGGAATCAGAACTTTGTTGACGACCAAAGTGTATCGGCCATCATGGCGGGGTGAAACCAAGTAGGAGTCACGGCAATAAGTGGGTCGGGTGATTGAGCAGGCATCATGAGATGAGAGAGGGAGATGAGTTCATCACCAAGACCTAAGGCACAGGCCAAGGAAGTAATAATACCGCCAAACAGAAAGGGGTTTGTAGCAGGGGCGTTGACGCAACTTTGGATGTGTTGGAGCATAAAAGGTGCGGCATTGAAACGGAGGTTGTTTAGCGCACAATAAAGGAAAAATAATTCATGCTGATTTACCTTATGGTTGTTGGATCTCGCAAAAATAGTATGCCCCAAAACACGTTGAAAATAACGTATAGCGGGGTTTTGAATGTGAGAAGCATGTAGAGCCCTCCAACCAGTAGGAACTTCGCCAGTGAGATTAAACCAGAGGTCGAAAGCATGTTGGTCCCATGAACGACCATTGAGTTCTTGAAAAATTGTGCGGAGAGCATTTGGTGCATTATTAAAATGCAAGTACGTAGCTACTACTTCTTGATCCAGAGTATATTCACGGTTGAACATCCGAAATTGGATGCTACCGGTTGAGAGTGGTTGATCAGAAGGAGTGTCGTAGTTGAAAGAACTCAAGAACTCCAAGACGAGCGGCTCGTAAGTTGGTACGGGTTCGGTACAAAGATGGTGCAGGCTAGTTTTAGTGAGTAAACGGGTGACACCATCAATGAGACCTAGAGTTTTTAGACATTCGATTTTCACAAATTTTGTGGGAACAACCGAACGTTCATAGAACGCGAGGTATTTGGTTCTTTGAGCATCGTTATCGTCTTCTCGAAAAATAATATTGTTAAGGTTAGGGGGTGGTCTCTCTGGACGCACACTACGGATGATTGAACGTGGAGGCATGGTGAGTTTGAAAAGAAAAATAGAATGGAGAATAGAAGGGTAGAAATTGGTATGGAGGTTGTGAAGAATAAGAGTAGTGGTGGTGTGGTTTTATAGTGAGGTTTGAAAATGGTGTGGTTAATGTAGAATTAAAATGGAATTATGGTGGTGTTTGAAGTTTGAATGGAATAGAAGAATGGGAAATGATGTAGAGTTAAATAGGTGAATGATGGAGGATGAATGAGGTTTATGGTGTTTAAATGGAAGAAATAATGGGAAGAATGAAGAAGAATAAATTTTGAAATTCAAATTCAAAATTCAAAATTTGGATTAATGGTGGTCTTCTGCGTGGTCAAAAGGCAGCAATGCAGACTGCTGGCCTTGGAAAGGCGTGCGTCTCAGGCAGCCAGTATGCTGGGGGACAAGCATGGAGACGTGCGTCTCCTGTCCTATGCATGCAGACTGCTGGTCCCACATGAATGGAGACGTGCGTCTCCTAGCTCAGTTAAGTGGGTTTCACGCGTGCAGGTGTGGACCAGTTCTGACAGTAGCATTGATACAGAATACTAGCTCAGTACAGTGTCATTGTATCATACTATAAACAGCAAAAATATGGTAAACAGGAATACATAGCAGTTAATAGTAATGCAGTATAACACAGTAGCAGTAATGAATAAAATTTTGCATTTAATATTAAACTGGTACTGAGTGTTGACAGAACTAGAATGTAAAAGTGCAGAAAGTGAAATCTAAACTAGAAATTGAAATTACTAAAACTAGAAATAAAATCTAAAAATCTAAACGGCAACATCTAGCCACGTCTATTGTTGTGCACATTAGATTAAATGTGTTTAAAGACTTCGTCGAATTGAGCATTGACGGTGTCGATGAAATCGAAGAAGTGCATTTGCAAAGTGTGTAGCTCGTTGCGCACATGTTGTACATCTTGTTGCAGTGCAGTGATGGCTTGCTCGTGTGTGTTCCGATTAGGCATTCTTTGGTTCACTGATGCGGTGGATGCAGCGGGTTGTTGTGGCTCGAGCTCGACATCAGTCATATCAATAGTGTAATCATCAGCAGAATTTTTAGAAGGAGTCTCAGGCTCATACTCGGGTATAGGTTCATCTTCAGAAAGAGGTTCATAATCAGGAATGGGTTCATCTTCAGGATTAGGGTCATAGTATCCAGGAGGAGTGTCAGGCTCAGATTCTGATACGTGCATTTCCTCATCAAAATGTTCATAAGCTTGAGGGGTTTCAGGTGAGGGTTCTCTCTCAGGAATCTGACCATAGTAAAGCCAGTTAGCAGGGTTGTGCACACTCGTCCTTGGACTCGGTAAGGTGAACTGATCCAATACTTTGTTATCAATGAGCAAATCAAACTGATCAGGTCCAAGGTTACCGATGATACCTCGGTTAAAGCAGAAGTGAATGTCCATAGAATTGTGAGAACCAAGAGGTGTCAATCTAAGCAAAGGTACTCTCATTCCTATAGTATTAGCAATCATAGTGACAAATCCGCCGATCCTAATAGGTGAAACTTCGTCTTGCGTGATGCGCTCGAAGTTTGTTAGCATGAATGCGATGGCATTGACCGGGCGATTCTGAGAGGAGCAGAACATGATGAATAACTCTTCTCTAGAAACTTCAGTGACATTATCGGGTTTACCAAAGATGTAGTGAGCAATGATCTTATGGAAGTATCTGAAAGCGGGGTTATGGATGTTCTCAGATTGGAATTCGTTCTCTTCAGGGTTGTCGTTTCCAGTGATCTTGCCCCAATATCGTTCCAACTCCCAGTACGCAAGGTTGTCTTCAGCTACTTGGGTGTATGCATCGGATCCATGAGGTAGCTCTAGCATTTCAGCAAAATCTCGGATGCAAAAGTTAAATTCCATACCAAAGAGTCTAAAGAGAATGACTCCTTTTCTCAGTCCTTGTCCACAGTTAGGAAGATAGGTCAGGGAGCTCAAGGATTCCAGAGTGAGCTTCTGGTAGGAACTAAACTTGCAGAACAGGTGAGAACCAGTCCAACCAATTTGGTTTAGCAGGTGTAGAACGCTTTCTTCGATACCAAGTCTTACCATAGTCGGTTGGTGAGGGTAGCAAGTCAAATCCATTTGTCTTTCAGCCAGCTTATCAAATCTTGCTTCTTGTCCTCTACCACGGAACACAACTTCCATATTATCGACTTCTTGCATCTTAGTTAGTAGTTAAGAAAAACCTAGAAGTTGAAAATATTAAGATTAAGTTAGAACTAGGCTAGTGTTGATTTAAAAGGAAGAAAAAAAAATAAAAATAATGTAAAAATGTAACAAATTATAATAATAAATATAATTATAAAAAGGGAATATTTTCTCGAATTAAGACAGCAGTTATAATTATAGTAGTTATTATAAAATGTAGGAAAAATGTAAAAATGATTAAAATTAAAATAATTAAAAATAGAATAGATTATTTAAATGAAAATAAAAGGTTAAAAATAAAAATAAAATAAAAGAATAAATAAATGTGGGTTGTCTCCCACCAAGCGCTTTGTTTTATGTCGTAAGCTCGACAATTTTAAAAATAGAAAACTATTTTTTCGAATGAGCGGGCAGCTCGTCAAGTTTAAAAAGTTTGATGTTTTCATCGTGTTCGAGATGATGGTAATACTTAAGACGTTGCCCATTTACGACAAAAGGCTTGACGATTTCTCCTTTGATTTCTATCGCTCCGCTCGGAAATATGTTAGTTATTTCGAAAGGGCCAGACCATCTAGATCGTAACTTCCCAGGAAATAATTTTAGTCTAGAATTAAACAAAAGTACTTTATCGCCTATGCTAAAATTTTTCCTAGATATACGCTTTTCGTGCCATTTTTTCGTTCTCTCTTTATAGATTTTGGCGTTTTCGTAAGCGTCTTGTCTAAGTTCTTCTAATTCATTTATGTCTAGAAGTCGTTTCTCACCAGCGGCAGTGTAGTTTAGGTTTAAGTTCTTAATGGCCCAAAAGGCTTTATGTTCTAACTCTACCGGGAGGTGGCATGATTTTCCATAAACGAGTTTGAATGGGGTAGTTCCTATTGGAGTTTTGAAAGCTGTTCTATAAGCCCATAAAGCTTCATTTAGCTTGGTTGACCAATCTTTTCTAGATATAGCAACAGTTTTCTCCAATATTTGTTTTATTTCGCGGTTAGATACTTCTACTTGTCCGCTTGTTTGTGGATGGTATGGTGTAGCTATTCGATGATTTACTCCATATTTTCGAAGGAGTTTCTCAAGTATTCTTGAAATGAAATGGGAACCACCATCGCTAATTACCAGTCTAGGCACACCGAACCTAGGAAAGATGACGTTTTTGAAGAGTTTGATAACTACTCGTGTATCGTTTGTAGGAGAAGCGATAGCTTCTATCCATTTTGAAACGTAATCGACGGCTACGAGTATATATTGATTTCCAAACGATGACGGAAACGGAACCATAAAGTCTATTCCCCAGACGTCAAATATTTCTACTTCCAGAATGCCCTTTTGAGGCATTTCATCACGTCTCGAAATGTTTCCGGTTCGTTGGCATCTATCACAGTTTAGTACAGCAAAATAAACATCTTTCCACAGGTTGGGCCAGAAGAGTCCAGATTGAAGGATTTTGGCGCAGGTTCTAGATGTGCTATGGTGTCCTCCACACGGTGCAGAATGGCAGTGTGTTATTATACTTCCTATTTCTTCCTCGGGTACACAACGTATAAAGATTCCATCGGGGCCTCTTTTGAACAGGAGTGGATCGTCCCAATAGTAATGTTTTAGGTCATGGAAGAATTTCTTCTTCTGTTGGTAACTTAGATCAGGAGGAAGCACACCAGCAGCTAGGTAGTTTACGAAATCTGCATACCAAGGTGTGTCAGAGCGGGCTAAAGCTATTTCTGCTAATTTGTTGGTTTCAGCGTTTGGATGGTATGGTTCGAATTCATTGGCTTCTAACTGAGCGATGAGTCTTTCATAAGGGAAATCATCGTCAATTGGTACTTGTTCGGGATTCAGATTTTCCAATCGAGAGAGGTGATCTGCTACGACATTTTCAGTTCCCTTTTTATCTTTAATTTCCAAGTCGAACTCTTGTAATAACAGGATCCATCTCAACAATCTCGGTTTGGCGTCTTTCTTGGTTAGGAGGTACCTAATAGCAGCGTGGTCAGTGTATATGATTATTTTGGCTCCTACCAGGTAAGAACGGAACTTGTCTAATGCGAATACGACAGCTAATAATTCTTTTTTTGTCGTGGCATAATTCATTTGAGCTTCGTCTAGGGTTCTACTCGCATAGTATATGACATGTAGTTTCTTATCTTTTCTTTGCCCTAGAACGGCTCCCACAGCATAATCACTTGCGTCACACATTATTTCGAAAGGCTCATTCCAGTCGGGAGGTTGCATAATTGGCGCAGAGATTAATGCTCGTTTAACCGTATGAAATGCTTCAGTGCATTTATCGGTAAAAATAAATTCGGCGTCTTTCATTAGTAATTTAGTTAAGGGTTTGGTTATTTTAGAGAAATCCTTAATGAAGCGTCGGTAAAAACCAGCGTGTCCTAGAAAACTTCTTATTTCTCTAACAGTTTTGGGAGGTTGAAGGTTTTCGATAATTTCGATTTTGGCTTTATCTACTTCAATCCCTCTATCAGATACGATGTGTCCAAGTACAATTCCTTGTCGAACCATGAAATGGCACTTTTCCCAATTAAGGACTAGGTTTACGCTTACGCATCGTTTAAGTACCAATTCAAGGTTCTCTAAACATGTTTCAAAACTTCCTCCACAGACAGAGAAGTCGTCCATAAAGACCTCCATTATTCCATCTAGGAAGTCGGCAAATATTTCCATCATGCATCTTTGGAAGGTCGCGGGTGCATTGCAAAGCCCAAAAGGCATTTGTCTATAAGCGAATGTACCATAAGGACAGGTAAATGTGGTCTTCTCTTGGTCGTCAGGGTGGATAGGAATTTGGAAAAATCCGGAGTATCCATCCAGATAACAGAAATGTGAGTGTTTAGCTAGGCGTTCAAGCATTTGATCTATGAAAGGTAAAGAGAAATGGTCTTTTCGGGTAGCTTTGTTTAGCTTCCTATAGTCAATGCATATTCTCCATCCAGTTTGGGTACGTTGCGCTACAGATTCGCCTTTTGCGTTAGTGATTACAGTAACTCCTCTTTTCTTTGGTACGACATGAACAGGGCTAACCCATTTACTATCGGATATAGGGTATATTATTCCGGCTTCTAGCAGTTTTTGGATTTCCTTTTTAACCACATCGCTCATAATAGGATTTATTCGCCTTTGATGTTCTCTAGAGGTTTTACAATCGTCTTCGAGCATAATGCGGTGCATACAGAGGGAAGGACTTATTCCTTTCAAATCTGATATGTTATATCCTAAAGTGGTTGGATATTTTCTCAGGACAGTAAGTAATTTTACAGTCTCGGTTTGTCCTAAGTCAGCGTTAACTATAACTGGTCGGTTACGTTCTTCGTCTAGGAATTCGTATCTAAGATCGGTAGGCAGTGTTTTCAGTTCTATAGCAGGTTTCTTCGGTCCAGGTATAGGATCAGGAGTTAAGGCTAAGCATTCACTCAGATGGTCATCTTGATATTCCCCACGCCAGTTGTCATCTTCAAAGATTGGCGGTATAGGAATTTTTAGGATCTCGGTTTCCTTATTTGGTTCGGATTTTATTTCATTAACACACTCGTCGATTATGTCGGTAGAGCAGCATGTGTCAATTATAGAGGGTGCTTTTAGGAATTGGGAAAGTATAAATTCTATTTTCTCTTCTCCTACTTCGAAAGTAAGCTTTCCTCGCTTGACATCTATGATTGCACCAGCGGTTGCTAAGAATGGTCTTCCTAATATGATCGGGATGTTAGAATCTTCTTGGATATCCATAATGATGAAATCAGTTGGGATGTAGAATTGACCTACACGAACAGGGATATTTTCTAACATTCCTACAGGGTATTTGACTGAACGGTCAGCTAATTGAAGAGACATTCTCGTTGCTTTAAGCTCACCCAGATTTAGTTTCTTACAGGTTGAAAAAGGCATCAAAATAACACTGGCTCCTAAATCGCACAGGGCTTTCTCTATGATGGTTTTTCCTATTACGCAGTGTATAGAGAAACTACCAGGATCTTTCAATTTTGGAGGCATGTTATTTTGGATGATAGCGCTACATTCAGCGGTAACCGTTACAGTTTCGTTATCCTCGAGTTTCTTTTTGTTTGATAGGATTTCTTTTAGGAATTTAGCGTATGAAGGCATTTCAGTTATGGCTTCTGTGAACGGTATGGTTATGTTTAATTGTTTCAGAAGTTCTACAAATCTTTTAAATTGCGCTTCGGTTTTTGATTTAGCTAATCTCTGAGGGTAAGGAATTGGTGGCTTATAAGGTGGTGGTGGAACGTAAGGTTTCTCTATTTCAGGTTCCACTTCGTTGTTGCTCTCATTGGTCTTAGCAGTTTGATCATCGGTTGATGTCTTTTGGGTTTCCTTTAGCTCTTGTTGTGACATGGGTGCGTTTTGAGTTCTAGGATCAATGGGTCCATCGTAATTCGTTCCACTTCGTAGTGTTATCGCGTTCGCATGTCCTTTAGGATTAGGTTGTGGTTGAGCAGGAAACGTGCCAGCAGGGGCAGCAGTAGGTGCTTGTTGTTGGGCTACTTGTGAAATTTGCGTTTCTAACATTTTGTTATGCGTAGCTAAGGCATCTACTTTGTTCGATAGTTGTTTTAGTTGCTCGCTATTGTGGATGTTTTGATTTAGGAAGTCCTTATTGGTTTGTTGTTGGGAAGCTATAAAGTTCTCCATCATGATTTCTATGTTTGACTTCCTAGGGGTGTTTTGAGCAGCTACAGGCGCTTTTTGGTAGCCAGGTGGCACAGCAAGTACTTGTCCAGGCGCGTACAACGCGTTGTTGTTTTTATAAGAAAAGTTCTGGTGGTTTTTCCATCCAGGGTTGTACGTGTTAGAATAAGGGTTTCCTTGAGCATAGTTTACTTGATCAGATGGGACTCCAATCAAGAGTTGACATTCGGCAACTGCGTGTCCAGTCAATCCACAAATCTCGCAGTTAGGTGTTACAGCAGCAGCAGTGGCTGAAGGAGTGATGGTTAAGTTCTCGATCTTTTGAGTTAAAGCGTCTACTTTAGCGTTAACGCGGTCTATACCACTTATTTCGTACATTCCTCCTTTGGTTTGGGCTTTCTCTAGAGCGGCTCGTTCTCCACCCCATTGGTAATGGTTTTGTGCCATGTTCTCTATGAGGTTGTATGCTTCATCATGGGGTTTGTCCATTAATGCTCCGCCAGCAGCGGCATCTATAGTCATTTTAGTGTTATATAAGAGACCACCATAGAAGGTATGGATGATCAGCCATGGTACGAGTCCATGATGAGGGCATAGTCTAAGCATGTCCTTCTAACGTTCCCAAGCTTCGAAGAGTGTTTCGTTATCTTTCTGGGTAAATCCGTTGATTTGACCTCTGAGCATAGCGGTTTTGCTAGGCGGAAAGTATCTTGCTAAGAATACTCTCTTCAATTCATCCCATGTAGTTATGGAATTAGAAGTCAGGGATTGAAGCCACGCTCTAGCTCTATCTCTCAAGGAGAAAGGAAAGAGACGTAATCGAATAGCTTCGGAACTAACGTTGTTAGCTTTGACAGTGTCGGCGTATTGCACGAACACAGATAAATGGAGGTTGGGGTCGTCTGCTGATAACACGATTTTATATCGTATATTTAGCCTGAAATCCATAGATATTTATAGCATTTTCCGTTTATTATATTGATTTATTATGATATTACGCGAGTTTTTGCTTTGTTTCAGGTTTTACGCTCTTATTATGACTATTTGTGAAAAGGAGAAGAAATGGAGCTAAAACGACCATTATTTATGCCTAAAAGATGAAAAATGGGTGCTGAAGTAAAAAGGGAGTGCAAATAAGGCCCAAATATGCTAAAGAAGACCCAAAGGCCCAAAGGAGACGAACCAGCCCACTGAAGATCAAATGTGCGTGGCCCAAACCACACAAGCAAGTGGAGACGCACGTCTCCACGTCTCATTGGCCACGTCAGCAAAAGGGAGACGCACGTCTCCAGTCCCCTACATTCTCTCCACTTGAGACGCACGTCTCAAGTCTTCAACGAAGCTTCCCCAAGAATCGGAGACGCACGTCTCCGAGTCCAAGTCTGCTGGAGCTCCTCTTTTCACGCAATCCAACTGCAAAGCCTCGCCTATAAATAGAGGCAGATACTTCACTTCAAGCTTTCCGATTTCCTGCTAACGAAGTGCTGCCGAAATTGTACCGTACATTATATTTTCTGCCTTTAATTCAAACAGTTATTTTCTCACAACGATTTCTACACCGGAAATTGTTGTGAACCTTTTATAAATCTAGCCTTACGTTAGATTTATCGCCTTTTATTTTCCTTGTTTTATTTTCCGTCCGTTTAAATTCTGAAGAACGATCCAGCCAACCTGTGGTGGAAGTTCAGTACTCGAAGATTCAGTTTCAATTTATTTAATTCAGGTTTAATATTTACTGCCTTTATTCATATATTTATTTGCATGATATATTATATGCCAATTAACATGCCTTTTATTATAAGCCAAATTAATTCATGCATGCTTAACTGTATTAATATGTCTGGCTAAATTACTAAGGTATCGGTATGTAAAGTAAGTTAACCGTAGGGATCCGAAATAAATTTGCCTAATTATGTTTTGTTAATTATCACCTGTTTTTGGTTTGTATGTCTAATTTAATGAGTAAGTCTTAAGAACAATAGAGCGAGAGTTTGAGAGGAGGACTTTTAAATAACATAGTTAGTAAAGATCTTTGATTTAATTAGAATCTGGCCAATGGAACTTCGGATCACCTAAGTTAGACGAAATACATACTGATATCCGTTTATTATTATATTTTACCTAGATTTAAGATTTTAGTTTCCCCATTTATAAAAAAACCCAAATATCATTAGCCTTAGCTTTACATAGTAACTTTAGATAACGGTAGGTCGATTTATAGTCCCTGTGGATTCGATATCTTTTAAAACTACACGACACGACTGTGCACTTGCAGTTATCACGACTAATAGACACGCAAAGTCGCGATCAAGTTTTTGGCGCCGTTGCCGGGGACTATTTAAGTCGATATCGTCACTCACTGTTACACCGTAGAGACTAGGGAAATTCTTTCCTTTCTTTCTGAACGATTGTCTGCCAAATACTCGTTCACAAGGAGGAGATTTAATACAACGAATTAACGAGATCGAACGTTTCATTAACGTCAAACGTCGAGCTCGCAATCTTCCCGAAGTAGCACCAATCCCGATTAATCAGGAATTGACTTTTACTGATCAAATTAATCAAATCACCCCAAAGTTAGAGATGGCTGCTCTTTGTCCTCTTAGAGACTATGCCGCTCCTCTCAAACTCTCGCTCTATTGTTCTTAAGACTTACTCATTAAATTAGACATACAAACCAAAAACAAGTGATAATTAACAAAACATAATTAGGCCAATTTATTTCGGATCCCTACGGTTAACTTACTTTACATACCGATACCTTAGTAATTTAGCCAGACATATTAATACAGTTAAGCATGCATGAATTAATTTGGCTTATAATAAAAGGCATGTTAATTGGCATATAATATATCATGCAAATAAATATATGAATAAAGGCAGTAAATATTAAACCTGAATTAAATAAATTGAAACTGAATCTTCGAGTACTGAACTTCCACCACAGGTTGGCTGGATCGTTCTTCAGAATTTAAACGGACGGAAAATAAAACAAGGAAAATAAAAGGCGATAAATCTAACGTAAGGCTAGATTTATAAAAGGTTCACAACAATTTCCGGTGTAGAAATCGTTGTGAGAAAATAACTGTTTGAATTAAAGGCAGAAAATATAATGTACGGTACAATTTCGGCAGCACTTCGTTAGCAGGAAATCGGAAAGCTTGAAGTGAAGTATCTGCCTCTATTTATAGGCGAGGCTTTGCAGTTGGATTGCGTGAAAAGAGGAGCTCCAGCAGACTTGGACTCGGAGACGTGCGTCTCCGATTCTTGGGGAAGCTTCGTTGAAGACTTGAGACGTGCGTCTCAAGTGGAGAGAATGTAGGGGACTGGAGACGTGCGTCTCCCTTTTGCTGACGTGGCCAATGAGACGTGGAGACGTGCGTCTCCACTTGCTTGTGTGGTTTGGGCCACGCACATTTGATCTTCAGTGGGCTGGTTCGTCTCCTTTGGGCCTTTGGGTCTTCTTTAGCATATTTGGGCCTTATTTGCACTCCCTTTTTACTTCAGCATCCATTTTTCATCTTTTAGGCATAAATAATGGTCGTTTTAGCTCCATTTCTTCTCCTTTTCACAAATAGTCATATTAAGAGCGTAAAACCTGAAACAAAGCAAAAACTCGCGTAATATTATAATAAATCAATATAATAAACGGAAAATGCTATAAATATCTATGGATTTCAGGCTAAATATACGATATAAAATCGTGTTATCAGCAGACGACCCCAACCTCCATTTATGTGTGTTCGTGCAATACACCGACACTGTCAAAGCTAACAACGTTAGTTCCGAAGCTATTCGATTACGTCTCTTTCCTTTCTCCTTGAGAGATAGAGCTAGAGTGTGGCTTCAATCCCTGCCTTCTAATTCCATAGTTACATGGGATGAATTGAAGAGAGTATTCTTAGCAAGATACTTTCCGCCTAGCAAAACCGCTATGCTCAGAGGTCAAATCATCGGATTCACCCAGAAAGATAACGAATCACTCTTCGAAGCTTGGGAACGTTACAAGGACATGCTTAGGCTATGCCCTCATCACGGACTCGAACCATGGTTAATCATCCATACCTTCTATGGTGGTCTCTTATATAACACTAAAATGACTATAGATGTCGCTGCTGGCGGAGCATTAATGGACGAACCTCATGATGAAGCATACAACCTCATAGAGAACATGGCACAAAACCATTACCAATGGGGTGGAGAACGAGCCGCTCTAGAGAAAGCCCAAACCAAAGGAGGAATGTACGAAATAAGTGGTATAGACCGCGTTAACGCTAAAGTAGACGCTTTAACTCAAAAGATCGAGAACTTAACCATCACTCCTTCAGCCACCGCTGCTGCTGTAACACCTAACTGCGAGATTTGTGGATTGACTGGACACGCAGTTGCTGAATGTCAACTCTTGACTGGAGTCCCATCTGATCAAGTAAACTATGCTCAAGGAAACCCTTATTCTAACACGTACAACCCTGGATGGAAAAACCACCCGAACTTTTCTTATAAAAACAACAACGCGTTGTACGCGCCTGGACAAGCACCTGCTGTGCCACTTGGCTACCAAAAATCGCCTGTAGCTGCTCAAAACACCCCTAGGAAGTCAAACCTAGAAATCATGATGGAGAACTTTATAGCTTCCCAACAACAAACCAATAAGGACTTCCTAAATCAAAACATCCACAATAGCGAGCAACTAAAACAACTATCGAACAAAGTAGATGCCATAGCTACGCATAACAAAATGTTAGAAACTCAAATCTCACAAGTAGCTCAACAACAAGCACCTACTGTTGCCCCTGCTGGCACGTTTCCTGCTCAACCACAACCTAATCCTAAAGGACATGTGAACGCAATAACACTACGAAGTGGAACGAATTACGATGAACCCATTGATCCTAGAACTCAAAACGCACCCATGTCACAACAAGAGCTAAAGGAAACCCAAAAGACATCAACCGATGATCAAATTGCTAAGGCCAATGAGAGCAACAACGAAGTGGAACCTGAAAAAGAGAAACCTTACGTTCCACCACCACCTTATAAGCCACCAATTCCTTACCCTCAGAGATTAGCTAAATCAAAAACCAAAGCGCAATTTAAAAGATTTGTAGAACTTCTGAAACAATTAAACATAACCATACCGTTCACAGAAGCCATAACTGAAATGCCTTCATACACTAAATTCCTAAAAGAAATCCTATCAAACAAAAAGAAACTCGAGGATAACGAAACTGTAACGCTTACCGCTGAATGTAGCGCTATCATCCAAAATAACATGCCTCCAAAACTGAAAGATCCTGGTAGTTTCTCTATACCCTGCGTAATAGGAAAAACCATCATAGAGAAAGCCCTGTGCGATTTAGGAGCCAGTGTTAGTTTGATGCCTCTTTCAACCTGTAAGAAACTAAATCTAGGTGAGCTTAAAGCAACGAGAATGTCTCTTCAATTAGCTGACCGTTCAGTCAAATCCCCTGTAGGAATTTTAGAAAATATCCCTGTTCGTGTAGGTCAATTCTACATCCCAACTGATTTCATCATTATGGATATCCAAGAAGATTCTAACATCCCGATCATATTAGGAAGACCATTCTTAGCAACCGCTGGTGCAATCATAGATGTCAAGCGAGGAAAGCTTACTTTCGAAGTAGGAGAAGAGAAAATAGAATTTAGACTTTCCCAATTCCTAAAAGCACCCTCTATAATTGACACATGTTGCTCTGCCGACATAATCGACGAGTGTGTTAATGAAATAAAATCCGAACCAAATAAGGAAACCGAGATCCTAAAAATTCTTATACCGCCAATCTTTGAAGATGACAACTAGCGTGGGGAATATCAAGATGACCATCTGAGTGAATGCTTAGCCTTAACTCCTAATCCTATACCCGGACCGAAGAAACCTGCTATAGAACTGAAAACACTGCCTACCGATCTTAGATACGAATTCCTAGACGAAGAACGTAACCGACCAGTTATAGTTAACGCTGATTTAGGACAAACCGAGACTGTAAAATAACTTACTGTCCTGAGAAAATACCCAACCGCTTTAGGATATAACATATCAGATTTGAAAGGAATAAGTCCTTCCCTCTGTATGCACCGCATTATGCTCGAAGACGATTGTAAAACCTCTAGAGAACATCAAAGGCGAATAAATCCTATTATGAGCGATGTGGTTAAAAAGGAAATCCAAAAACTGCTAGAAGCCGGAATAATATACCCTATATCCGATAGTAAATGGGTTAGCCCTGTTCATGTCGTACCAAAGAAAGGAGGAGTTACTGTAATCACTAACGCAAAAGGCGAATCTGTAGCGCAACGTACCCAAACTGGATGGAGAATGTGCATTGACTATAGGAAGCTAAACAAAGCTACCCGAAAAGACCATTTCCCTTTACCTTTCATAGATCAAATGCTTGAACGCCTAGCTAAACACTCACATTTCTGTTATCTGGATGGATACTCCGGATTTTTCCAAATTCCTATCCACCCTGACGACCAAGAGAAGACCACATTTACCTGTCCTTATGGTACATTCGCTTATAGACGAATGCCTTTTGGGCTTTGCAATGCACCCGCGACCTTCCAAAGATGCATGATGGCAATATTTGCCGACTTCCTAGATGGAATAATGGAGGTCTTTATGGACGACTTCTCTGTCTGTGGAGGAAGTTTTGAAACATGTTTAGAGAACCTTGAATTGGTACTTAAACGATGCGTAAGCGTAAACCTAGTCCTTAATTGGGAAAAGTGCCATTTCATGGTTCGACAAGGAATTGTACTTGGACACATCGTATCTGATAGAGGGATTGAAGTAGATAAAGCCAAAATCGAAATTATCGAAAACCTTCAACCTCCCAAAACTGTTAGAGAAATAAGAAGTTTTCTAGGACACGCTGGTTTTCACCGACGCTTCATTAAGGATTTCTCTAAAATAACCAAACCCTTAACTGAATTACTAATGAAAGACGCCGAATTTATTTTTACCGATAAATGCACTGAAGCATTTCATACGCTTAAACGAGCATTAATCTCTGCGCCAATTATGCAACCTCCCGACTGGAATGAGCCTTTCGAAATAATGTGTGACGCAAGTGATTATGCTGTGGGAGCCGTTCTAGGGCAAAGAAAAGATAAGAAACTACATGTCATATACTATGCGAGTAGAACCCTAGACGAAGCTCAAATGAATTATGCCACGACAGAAAAAGAATTATTAGCTGTCGTATTCGCATTAGACAAGTTCCGTTCTTACCTGGTAGGAGCCAAAATAATCATATACACTGACCACGCTGCCATTAGGTACCTCCTAACCAAGAAAGACGCCAAACCGAGATTGTTGAGATGGATCCTGTTATTACAAGAGTTCGACTTGGAAATTAAAGATAAAAAGGGAACTGAAAATGTCGTAGCAGATCACCTCTCTCGATTGGAAAATCTGAAACCCGAACAAGTACCAATTGACGATGATTTCCCTTATGAAAGACTCATCGCTCAGTTAGAAGCCAATGAATTCGAACCATACCATCCAAACGCTGAAACCAACAAATTAGCAGAAATAGCTTTAGCCCGCTCTGACACACCTTGGTATGCAGATTTCGTAAACTACCTAGCTGCTGGTGTGCTTCCTCCTGATCTAAGTTACCAACAGAAGAAGAAATTCTTCCATGACCTAAAACATTACTATTGGGACGATCCACTCCTGTTCAAAAGAGGCCCCGATGGAATCTTTAGACGTTGTGTACCCGAGGAAGAAATAGGAAGTATAATAACACACTGCCATTCTGCACCGTGTGGAGGACACCATAGCACATCTAGAACCTGCGCCAAAATCCTTCAATCTGGACTCTTCTGGCCCAACCTGTGGAAAGATGTTTATTTTGCTGTACTAAACTGTGATAGATGCCAACGAACCGGAAACATTTCGAGACGCGATGAAATGCCTCAAAAGGGCATTCTGGAAGTAGAAATATTTGACGTCTGGGGAATAGACTTTATGGGTCCGTTTCCGTCATCGTTTGGAAATCAATATATACTCGTAGCCGTCGATTACGTTTCAAAATGGATAGAAGCTATCGCTTCTCCTACAAACGATACACGAGTAGTTATCAAACTCTTCAAAAACGTCATCTTTCCTAGGTTCGGTGTGCCTAGACTGGTAATTAGCGATGGTGGTTCCCATTTCATTTCAAGAATACTTGAGAAACTCCTTCGAAAATATGGAGTAAATCATCGAATAGCTACACCATACCATCCACAAACAAGCGGACAAGTAGAAGTATCTAACCGCGAAATAAAACAAATATTGGAGAAAACTGTTGCTATATCTAGAAAAGATTGGTCAACCAAGCTAAATGAAGCTTTATGGGCTTATAGAACAGCTTTCAAAACTCCAATAGGAACTACCCCATTCAAACTCGTTTATGGAAAATCATGCCACCTCCCGGTAGAGTTAGAACATAAAGCCTATTGGGCCATTAAGAACTTAAACCTAAACTACACTGCCGCTGGTGAGAAACGACTTCTAGACATAAACGAATTAGAAGAACTTAGACAAGACGCTTACGAAAACGCCAAAATCTATAAAGAGAGAACGAAAAAATGGCACGACAAGCGTATATCTAGGAAAAAATTTAGCATAGGCGATAAAGTACTTTTGTTTAATTCTAGACTAAAATTATTTCCTGGGAAGTTACGATCTAGATGGTCTGGCCCTTTCGAAATAACTAACATATTTCCGAGCGGAGCGATAGAAATCAAAGGAGAAACCGTCAAACCTTTTGTCGTAAATGGGCAACGTCTTAAGTATTACCATCATCTCGAACACGATGAAAACATCGAACTTTTTAAACTTGACGAGCTGCCCGCTCATTCGAAAAAATAGTTTTCTATTTTTAAAATCGTCGAGCTTACGACATAAAACAAAGCGCTTGGTGGGAGACAACCCACATTTATTTATTCTTTTATTTTATTTTTATTTTTATTTTTAACCTTTTATTTTCATTTAAATAATCTATTCTATTTTTAATTATTTTAATTTTAATCATTTTTACATTTTTCCTACATTTTATAATAACTACTATAATTATAACTGCTATCTTAATTCGAGAAAAATATTCCCTTTTTATAATTATATTTATTATTATAATTTGTTACATTTTTACATTATTTTTATTTTTATTTTTATTTTTCTTCCTTTTAAATCAACACTAGCCTAGTTCTAACTTAATCTTAATATTTTCAACTTCTAGGTTTTTCTTAACTACTAACTAAGATGCAAGAAGTCGATAATATGGAAGTTGTGTTCCGTGGTAGAGGACAAGAAGCAAGATTTGATAAGCTGGCTGAAAGACAAATGGATTTGACTTGCTACCCTCACCAACCGACTATGGTAAGACTTGGTATCGAAGAAAGCGTTCTACACCTGCTAAACCAAATTGGTTGGACTGGTTCTCACCTGTTCCGCAAGTTTAGTACCTACCGGAAGCTCACTCTGGAATTCTTGAGCTCCCTGACCTATCTTCCTAACTGTGGACAAGGACTGAGAAAAGGAGTCATTCTCTTTAGACTCTTTGGTATGGAATTTAACTTTTTGCATCCGAGATTTTGCTGAAATGCTAGAGCTACCTCATGGATCAGATGCATACACCCAAGTAGCTGAAGACAGCCTTGCGTACTGGGAGTTGGAACGATATTGGGGCAAGATCACTGGAAACGACAACCCTGAAGAGAACGAATTCCAATCTGAGAACATCCATAACCCCGCTTTCAGATACTTCCATAAGATCATTGCTCACTACATCTTTGGTAAACCCGATAATGTCACTGAAGTTTCTAGAGAAGAGTTATTCATCATGTTCTGCTCCTCTCAGAATCGCCCGGTCAATGCCATCGCATTCATGCTAACAAACTTCGAGCGCATCACGCAAGACGAAGTTTCACCTATTAGGATCGGCGGATTTGTCACTATGATTGCTAATGCTATAGGAATGAGAGTACCTTTGCTTAGATTGACACCTCTTGGTTCTCACAATTCT